>NC_134859.1:21851500-22168500 GCF_049852395.1 Peromyscus maniculatus bairdii
AGTTCTATCCGTGGGTGTATTAGCATCCGGAAGGCTGGCACTTGCTGCCTTTTTCTTCTGAGCTGAATCAATCAGGCTCAGCTACTTGTTTATAAAATTCACCAGCCTTTCTTTTCCTCTCCGTATCTGAATCTCACATTGGCTGAGTTAAATAGGATACTGGCAGGTGTTCTGTGGATGAAGACCATAGTAAAAAGCATAGAATCCAATCTCCAGAAAATGTTGCTATCTGGATCATGCTTTCCAAATGATGCTTGATTAAAAAATTGAAAACTGTAAAAGGTACACTCTAGTGATTTGAAAATGTCTTATGCTCAATTTGGCATGAATATCAATTAGGGTTTGGTTATAAGTAATAGCAATTAATTCCAGCTTACTTGAATTAATTTAAATAAATAGATAAAAAATACACAACTCTTAACTGAAGCAAAGCCTGAGCAACCAGGCCATTTAGAAGATGGTAAGTGAGCTATTCTGACTATCAAAATTACAGGTATAAAGTACAGTCTCTAAATAGTAATTGTTGAGACGGAGATGGAACTCCACCAAATGAAGCTTGCCTTTATATCATTCATAAAAGGTTCAGCTGCCCAAGGGACAGGCTGGCTGGCCTGTTTGAGGTCATGGGTTGACAAATTACTCATAAGAATGCAGGAGATCTTGACTGAATAAAACACACAGATCATACACATTGTGGAAAGTGTAAATATTCAAAGAAAATTTAAAATGCTGTCACCAAAAGAAGGGGGATTGGATGCTGGGCAGGCACAAACAACAGATGTCCACTGCAGTGGGTCTATTTGGGATATCTCTGATGAGCCAAATGCCCAGCAATCAGGCAAAGACACATACATGCACTAGCACACACACTATTTTGTGCTCATTTCTAGGTGAAGTAACCTCAAAGTTGTCTGGTTTGTCCCCTTTATACTTTTCCTTTGTGTTAAAAAAAAGCCTTTATCTTCCTTTGCCCAGATTTCTCCATATTTCTGTCATAAATATGGTTATTTTAAATAAATAGAGTTAGCTTAAAATGCAATCCTCTTCAACTCCTCTTATTGAATAAATATCAAATAGAAATGTTATGCACATTTATGATAAAAATTGTCCAAATCACTCTGCATTATTTTCAGTTGGGGGAAAATGAGAGTATTTTTGCTAAGTGAGGACCTACTTTTATTGTCAAGTTCTACCCAGAAGTCATATCATATATCTTTCCTCTAATGAAGTGTTTTTAGGAAGTAAAATATAGTCCTCTGCTTCTAATCTTTTGATGCCACATATTGCTATGGAAACCTTGGGTTTCTTGATTTATAACTCTTCCTTTGTGAGGGAAGTAATTTCAGATTAATTTACTAATGGATCTTTACTCAATCTACAATAACAAATAAGTCTGACCACACCTCTTTTTATTAAAAATCTGTAATTGGAATTTTGCAAATGATTATTTCTCAAAGACACTGAAATGCAATATATACTAGGAAAATAAAAATCATCCAGGAAATCTGAATAAAGTAACATATCAAAGTCATAATACAGTAGCAACTTCAACAGCAATTTCTTAGAAAAAATAGCATTAATCTTAGAAGATCAAAAGATAAGTTTGGAATAGTAATCAGAATACAAAATCACAAAAATATATCTTCCAAGTTCATGAAACACTGTGCTCAAGAATACTTGTATTTATTTATTCTTTGTTGTGAAAAATCCTAGAATGTAGATTTAAATAGACAGATCCAAATGGTATTTTGACACATAACATCAGGGCTAAATGTGCCCTAGTTTACTTCAGTTCCTGCTTCATTTATAATGGATTCAATGTTGGATCCAAACAACTATGGAGAATTTTAACTTGAGACAAAGTGAAATGTCCTAACAAATCTAGTTGTCTGTCAACTGGCTCCATGTTTATTCCCTTTGCAAAATCAACAGGGAGGTCAATTGCAAAGAGAATTAGGCCAAGAAATGACTCAAAGTCTGTTGGACACTCTACTATTTTTGGGCTGGGTGCATAGGCAGGGTATGGGACTACTTCACTCCAAATTGTGTTTTAAGAAACACTGCCCATCCCCTCCACCAGATGATGATGGGAGGATTAAGTCAGACAAGGGAAAAGCTTTGAAACAAATCCCCCTGTACTCAAATGTAGGTACGGTCATGAATAGGACCAGGTCCTTCCCCAGGCAGAGGGGTGGGACTGAGCCTCCTCATAGGATCAGGTAGCTACCTTATCATTCTTCCATGTGGTCTCATGGAGGACAAACATAGCCGTGGTGCAGAAGCTCTCTAAACAAGTACAGTGTAAGCACTATGTGCCGTGAATATCACTCATGTGAAGCCTGACTACTGAGGAGATGCTCTAGACTCATGATATTCATGTTTTAAACATTGCCTTTTTAAATTAATTAACTACCGGCCGGGCGTTGGTGGCGCACGCCTTTAATCCCAGCACTCGGGAGGCAGAGCCAGGCGGATCTCTGTGAGTTCAAGGCCAGCCTGGGCTACCAAGTGAGCTCCAGGAAAGGCGCAAAGCTACACAGAGAAACCCTGTCTCGAAAAACCAAAAAAAAAAAAAAAAATTAATTAACTACCTTTTAAATTAGTTTAATACACAGTGGCATTTGTTTCTGTACTTTAAGCTAAATTTAAAACATTTTGGAAGATTAAAGCTGTATTTTTCTTTTTCTTTTTTCCTTTTATTTTATTTTACAATACCATTCAGTTCTATATATCAGCCACGGATTCCCTTGTTCTCCCCCCTCCTGCCCCCCTCCCCTTCCCTTCAGCCCACCCCCTATTCCCACCTCCTCCAGAGCAAAAAAAAAAAAGCCTCCCCCGAGGACTGAGATCAACCTGGTAGACTCAGTCCAGGCAGGTCCAGTCCCCTCCTCCCAGGCTGAGCCAAGCGTCCCTGCATAAGTCCCAGGTTTCAAATGGCCAACTCATAAACATTGTCTTTTCAGTATGTCTCTTAGTATGCTGCTTAAATTGAACAAGAATAGGCGCCTCCCATTCTCACTGGAGGGCAGTTACATCCCTGTTTTGTGTAATCATCTAGTCTTAGGTGAGTATTTTGACTTCCTCCTAAACTTAGACTTGCCTGGAAGTTTTTCTGACTTTGACAGGAATAGTACAACCCAGTCCCCTCAAGGCCAAAGACCTGTGCATGTCTATTGACTGACTAGGCCATGCCTCATGGAAAGCAATGAGAGGTAATATTGGCATACTCTAATTTCTTATTCATTTCCTCAGCTTGTATAAAAGCTATTATCTTCTTTTCTAGTATGAGAATAATACCCATTTACAGTGGAAAACTTTGAACCTATAAAAAATACAAAGGATAAAAATACAAACATTCTATTCCAAGCCTTAGAAGCATTATGTGGTTTTTGTTGTTGTTGTTTTGTCTTTTGAGATATGTATATGAGTGTAGGGGTGTTGAATATGTGCTATGCCTATTCCAACTTTCTTTTACCAGTCTTGAGTATATTTCATAGGCCGGCAATTATTTCTAAAATACATACCAGTTTAGTAGTTTCTTAAGATCCTGCCTATGATTGTGGTTAATTCGGTTTCATTTAGTCTAAATTTTGTATTTTTAAAAATCATTCTATAAATAATATTTATCTAAAATAAATGAAGCAAAACAGAGCTTTAAAGAGAAAATAGTGTTATTCATCTTGTCCCAGGGCAAGGACTAAGCTCTGTAGTGGTTTGTTTTGTATATTGGAAGACCTTTCTTCCTGTGTTCACATTAACAATTTCAACATTCTTTTTATTTACTTATTTTTTCTTATTTCAAAAAATGTTTCAAAGGTATCACTTATTTACTGATATCTGACCTGTGTGAATTTTGTCTACTCATTATCTTTATCTCCACCCTGCAGTATAAATTCTCAAAAATCTCAAAACTACCTTGTTTGTTGATGTTACACACTGCAGACAATAAAGACACAAGGCATTGAGCTAATGAAATGAAATGAATTTAAAATATTTTCTACTGGCCAGTGAATCATTTTATGATCTTCCTTAGAAGAGCTATTGTAGAAAAGTTTGAGATGACCCCTTCACTCATTGTAAGAAGCAAACATCATATTACTGGTACTTCATTCATTGTAAGAAACAAACATCGTATTGTTGGTACGTGGGAAGATGTAGTTTAGGGAAGTTAAGAACTTAGCATCTATGTGCAGCTCTGAACAATCAGAGCTTGGATCTAAAAGCAATAAACACAATGACTCATTCCTTTACTAAAATCACTAAATTCTGAGAAGCTATGATAATAACTGACATTGCAGAGGGCCAACTTACTATTTATTATGAAACTATGAAACTGACTCAAAGATCTTCCTTTTCCTTCTGATTTGCATAAAAAATCTAGTAATAAATTTTGGAATATAAGTCAGAAAACAAAAGAAGAATTCACACATTCTAGAAAAAGACCTTGACACAGCCTAGAGCCAACTGAAGGTGTCTTGACTGAGGGATTTCCCAGACTGGCTTATAGCCATATCAGTGACAGACTGTCTTGATTGACGATTGACGTGGGAGGGTCCATGCATTGCAAACAGTACCATTTCTAGGGAACTGGTCTTGAGTTATATAAGAAACCTATCTGAGCATAAACCTGATAGCAAGCCAGATAATTAGCCACTGTCAGCATCCCTCTATGGTGTCTTTCTTAGCTGAATTTCTGCCACTAATTAAGGACTATGACCTGGAAGTAAAAGTTAAAATAAATCCTTTCTAACCTAAGTTGCTTTGGGTCATGGTGTTTACTACAGCAACATAAATGTAAACTAGAACATAAATTGCTTCCAGAAGTGGGATGTTACTAAGATGTACCTGACCATGTTGTATTTGGGGAGGTCTGTGGAAGCATTTGGAACTTGAAGCTGAAGAATTCATTGAGTGCTTAGAGCTTAATGTTACTGAAGCTTGGAAAACAAGAATGAGGAGAGAAATGCAAACAATGAAAGCCTGGCTTGCGAAGTTTCAGATGGAAGTAAAAACTATTAGGAACATTTGTCTTGAGATTTTGTGTTAACATTCTATGGCTGTTGGTCAGCTAGTGGGTAAAGAATCTCTAATTAACAAGAGATCAGTACTACTGAAATTAGCATGTCCTTCCCTGAGACAATGGATGCTGGTTATCTGGAGCTAAAGAATCAACTGATTACTAAGAGATCACCATCATTAAGGTAAACTATTTCAGGTAATATTTCCTCAGGGTCAGCATACAGAAGCTGTGGACTAGTGGTAGCCAAGGCTGCATCTCAAACTGGTTGCCTACCTTGGCAATGTTTAATGGTCACCTACTTGGTACTGCTCTTGAAGGCATGAATAATACAAAATTGAGGTAGTCATGGTGAGCAGCTGAAGTCTGGAACCCTGTGGAAGGGTCAGATTCCTTGAAGAGAAGCCAAGCAAGATCATTGGTGAATGTGTAGTCTCAGTTGTGGTAAAGACATCAGGATATTGAAGATGCCAAAGCATAGGACATACACTAAGGACAGTGGCTGGAAGGCGTCAGCCTATGAGACAAGCTGTGTGTTCTACGGATGGTAGAGCTTCATAATGGGCCTGCCTTTGGAACCTAGAAGATCACGAGGGAGGTCCAGATGTGAGACACTGTAGTATTTGGTTTACACTGCTGTGTTTGGACATTTGTTAATCTGATTGTTCCTATGCAATAGTTCTTTACTTGGAATAAAAAAAATATGTAACTTTTATTTTATTGTTTTTCAGGAGCTCATAGATAAAAGTCTTTGGAGTTTTTATAACAGACATTGAGCTTCTAAAGCATTGAGATTTTTCAAAGTTGTAGTGTGTTTTATATTATGATATCAACATGAGATCTTGGAGACAAGAAATGAAAGGTTATGGCTTAAAGTGATGTGTTGTGTGTCAAGTTGACAAGGAGTGGAGTGTTCTGGTTAACTTCACCTGTCAATGTGACACCTCTGAGGGTGTCTCAATAGAGGGATTGATTGCCCAGATCAGATTGGCCTGTGGCCATGACTGTGAGAGACTGTAGGAATTTGATGGTTGATGTGGGAGGGTTCAGCCCATTGTGGACAGTACTATCTCTAGGAAGGTGGCCCTGGAATGCATAAAGAAGTGAGCCAAACATAAGCCTGAGAGTGATCCATTGAGTGAGCCAGTAAGCAGAATTCCCCTTTTGGGTTCTGTTTCAGCTCCTGCTTGACTTTATTTAATGGTAGTCTATGACCTGAAGGTGTAAGCCAAGTAAACCTTTTCCTCCTTTAAGTTGCCTTTGGTCAAGGAGTGTATCATAGCAACAGAAAGCAAAGTAGGACCCAAGCAGTAGAAACCGTGACAGTTAAGAAGGTGGGCCAAAGTGGAACTGTGTCTTATGCTGATCTGTTTTAAGATAAGCTTACGAACAATTGACAAGGTAAAGAAAGAGCAAAGGAAAAACATCAGTAAGAGAAAACAACAGGTCTTCACTGAGAATGACGGGAGTGATTTAAGGGACTGTCATTTTAGGAGTCTCGGCTTTTTCTCTCATTTCTCACTAAGAACAACATTTCAGTTCATAACAAATGAACAGAAATGCTTCATAGTTAGGTCCAGTTCTGTTGTGTTTTGCTCTGGTGTTGCTGAGCATTGACTCTTGGGTCTTGTGCTTGGTAGGAAAACACTCTACCACCAGACTTGACCCCTGGTACCTAGGTACTATTTTAACTAAGTAAAAGAAGCAAACATATCACCAGGATTTCTGCAGTTTGTTCAGTTGGCTCTCCCTGTGAATGAGTTAATGCAGTTGAATTCATCTGCTTCTAAGAGCGTGTGAAGCCAACATTTGCAACTTACTAATAATGTTTTATTTGTCATGTTACACCTAAATAAACTGTGTTTGTGATCAAATAAAATGATGAGGCTGACAGTGATCCTATGACAGGGTTTTGTGATGTGCTCAAGACTTCATTACTCAAGAACCTTGTTTATTTAGGCTGGGGGAATTTTCTCTAAGTGGTGACTAAAGGACACTGCTCATATGTCTTTCTTTTTCTTTTCTTTCTTTCTTTTTTCTTTTTTGGTTTTTCGAGACAGGGTTTCTCTGTGTAGCTTTGCACCTTTCCTGGATCTTGCTCTGTAGGCCAGGCTGGCCTCAAACTCACAAAGATCCACCTGGCTCTGCCTCCTGAGTGCTGGGATTAAAGGCGTGCGCCATTACCGCCCATCTCATATGTCTTTCTAAGACCATCTTACCTTATATGTTAAAACACAGTGTGGTTTTTAATTGAACTATACATCTGAACTGTTTGTTAAATATTTTAAATTTATTAACAATGGACATTTTAGAATGAAAATTATTTATTTGCTTATTTATAAAACATAATCAGCATTATGAAAATATTATTTTTAATTTATAGGAATACCATTGCCAGTAATGTTTAATATCACAATATCCACAAAGTTCCTCTTTATTGGTAGCAGAATCTTTTGTACACGAGGACTACCCTATACTTTCCCCTTGTTACTTTCAAAAGGAGCTATCAATTGTGTTCACTACATAGCTTTTATCACCCACCACTGGTCATGTGTGGCCTCTTTTGCTTTGATTTCTTAGTTTGTCTGTTTAGTCTCATCCATCCTATTTATGTTCTCTGGCCTTTCTCCTTCTCTCAAAAGGTAAACTACTTTAAGATGGTTAGCTTTTGTTTGGTGTCAGGTTGGTACATAAAACACAGAGTTAGAATAAAACCTACAGCCATCACACACTCAAATATTACATGGAATGTTCTTGTACTAAACACATAATGTATATTTGTGCCACAAGTTATTTGTTATATGAAATTTAGATTTGACTCAACAAATAGGATTGTTATCTGCTAAGTCTGGGAATCATAGAAACATAGTTTGGTATAATCAGTGTCTTATGTCTTCAGGTATTATCTTGATGTACTTTTGTAGTTAACAGATAATATGTTTGTATTCTCTCTCTCCTCTCTGTTCTCTCCCTCCTCCCCTTCCTCCCTTCCTTCACCCAAACCCTCAAACCAACATAGATGACTCATGAGACTGTATTCCTGTAGCTTCTTGCCTTCAGACATCTGGGGGTAGGTTTGAGAACTTCCTTTCCCCAAAATTCTTACTACTTAGATAATTTCGGTAATTACTTGTGAATCTAATAAATTTCAGAGGTTCCTTAGCTTTGTAAGTCCTATTACATTCTGAATCTTGGGAGCCTCCATCCTTCAGTTTGTAGGAAATACCTCATAACACTACCTGTAGCTAATCCATGCCTGTGGGCAGTCCACTCACATTATTTTAAATTCCTTCAGCTTAGAACTACTGGGGTCTCAGTTACATATGCTTAGATATGGATAGATATTTAATATCTAAGTTTAATGAACAGTATTGTGAATAGCACCATCCTGAATGTTCCTTGTTTTCTATGTGAGAAAATCCTCAGAATGTAATATCAGGAAAAAAATTATAGTAAGAATAGATAGATAGATGAGAGAGAGAGAGAGAGAGAGAGAGAGAGAGAGAAGAGAGAGAGAGAGAAACAGAGATATAGATAGGTAGATTGATTGACTGATAGTCTACATGCATTTATGTGTATAGAATATTCACACACTATCATTTCAATAACAACTGCTGAGTCTTCTTTAGAGGAGTAATAGCAATCTTGTTCATCCGAAACATATTTATTGTTTCCAGTATTATAAACTTCTACTAACATAGTAAGTATATGATAAAAGTTAACTATCATGTATTCCTAATAATTAACACAATTCAGGAGCTCTTTTACATATGTGCAGATGTGAGTGTGTGTGTGTGTGTGTGTGTGTGTGTGTTGTGTGCAAGTGCATTTGTGGAGGCCAAAGCACATCCTCAGATGTCATTGTCAGGGGCCAGCCACCTTTTTCTTTTTTGAGACAGGGTCTCTCACAGGTCTGGAACTCACCGAGAAAGTCAGGCTGGCTGGCCAACAAGCCTCAAGGATTCTTTTTTTTTTCTTCACCTCCTTACTGTTGGAATTACAGAAACATGCCACTGTGACTTTTTTTTTTTACAGGGATTCTAGGGCTGAAAGTCAGGTGTTCATGCCTTCAAGTCTGGCACTGTACATACTGAATCATCTCCTCTGTTTTCAAACTTCAGGAACTATTCATATACTTGCTAGCTTGTAGAATGGAGGATTGATTTGCTGAAACTGCTTATTCTTAGCCTTTTCCAATTTTCTTAAGAATTATGATGTTTTGTTGACTCCTTGAAGCTCCTTGTGAATTCTAGGAATCAATCCCTTGCCATGATTACATATTGCAAATATCTTCTCTCAGTTTTCATCTACTAAATGTGTTTATCATGTTCTTAGAATAGGTTTATGTTTTGATTTATTTAAATTTATCACTGAAGTTCTTAATCCATCTCAAATTCCCTTTATATATGCTTTTCTTCTGGCAGTGTCTTGACCCAATCCATTACATCATCCATTCATTCTCATCTAGTCTACTCTCCATATTTATTTTAAGCAAGTGTACAATTTGCCATCAGCCAATTGCATAATTTTCTTACATTATTAGCTAATCTATGTCTATGTTTCAAGGCCATTGACACTATCTTTGCTGATGCAGCTTTGAAGCATCTCTGCACATTTGGAATGGCAGGCTCCTTTTCTTTTGCCTTTCTTTTCATTATTAATTTAGGTACATATGGCCTTTTAATGTTTCCACATAAATTTGTTAAGTTCATCAAGTTTCTCAAATACTTCACTGACAACTTTAAGGGGATTGCCCTGACCTAGACAATTTGAGCATTATTGACTCTATTTTTTTAATCAACTAAGGACATGCTATATTTATTTCTTCCTGTCTTCTTTATGCTTTATTAGAATTTAAAATGTCATCCATGACTAGCATAGATAGCTTTGGTTATGTTCATGCATAGCGTCTTTCTGATTTCAGGTTTATTAGGAATGGAGGCTCATTTATTTGCTTTTCTACTAAGTTGATGATGGGGATAAATGTTCTATGATTTTATCTAAGTAACACATTGAATGTCCTTTTCAGTTTTAGTATTTTGTCTAATACAGTTGACTGATAATTAAAACAGTAAATAATTATTTTTCTGTTCTGATAGCACTAGTTAAATCTTCCAAATTTTTGTTGGAAGAGAAAACAGATGTGATTCCTTTATTTACAGCATTATAAGGAAACCATTTAAGGCTTGACTGCTAAGTAAATTATTTATTGCAATTGTACATAATGTTTTACATGAAAAGATGTTTTACAGTGGAGTAAGAGTTACATGGTGGCATCACCAATATCCTAGGAGCTGCACACTAGTCTGTAAGTTCATAAGCAGGAATGCCCTTAAAGCCTATCCTAGGAACGCTAATAGTCAGACAAAGCATTTGGATTGACTCTTTGGGGAAGAGGGATTATGATGGAATTTTCTCCTTCATCTCTACAGTTTATTTGTAGTCAGGGTCAAAGTGACCTCTCCTCCTGTAAGTCATGGAAGAATGATGATACACTAAGATAGTCAGTAGTATGGGCTCTTAAGTGAGAAGATCCTACATTGAAATCTCATTCTCATCATTGAAAAGTCGTGCCATGACAAACATTCATATGACAAAGTTTCAATTCCCTAAATGGAGTAAAGGGAGGTTATTGTAAAGAAGAATGTGATGATAACGTCTGGAGTGAGTGACATAGTGTCTAACACAGGGTGGAAAAGCATTGCGACAGACACGGTGCTGACAATATTAATTAACTCAGGTTCACAAGAGTGATTCCCTGTACCAGAAGCATCAACATCTTCTGAGAACTTACTAGGAAACAAATTCTCTGCTTCCATGCCAGCCCTGCTGAGTCAGATCTCTGGAAATAGGCACTGCTTGTCTGCATTCTTCCAAATCATCCCTCTGTTTTGGGAGCCATGCTTGAGCAACAAGGCATTAGGAGAGGTAAGCTTCTGTCTGATGGCAACAGTCAGACACAGAATGATTTTGGTCCATCTCAGCAGCTATTCATTGATACTGTGGATACTATGTCAGTTTTAGCTGACTATGTTGTTTTAATATCCAAGGTTGGATATATATATATATATATATATATATATATATATATATGTGTGTGTGTGTGTGTGTGTGTGTATGTGTGTGTGTGTGTGTGTGTGTGTATGTATGTATGTATGTATGAAGTTGGAGTTGGATATTTTTACCCTCTATCTCTTTGAGATGGAGAATATCATAAAGTATGTTATCTATAACTTCACTCTAAAGCCATTAAAGGATGATATTTGATGAAAAGAGAGAATGTTGGTTACCATTTAAAATTCAAATAAAATATTCACGCATTCATCCAACTTGTCATTGATTTTGATATATTAGATATTTCTGACAATTTATATGTATTAAAATATATTCAGGGCCGGGCGGTGGTGGCACACGCCTTTAATCGTCACTCGGGAGGCAGAGCCAGGTGGATCTCTGTGAGTTCAAGGCCAGCCTGGGCTACCAAGTGAGTCCCAGGAAAGGCGCAAAGCTACACAGAGAAACCCTGTCTCGAAAAACCAATATATATATATATATATATATATATATATATATATATATATATATATATTCAGAAAAACAATTTCTTTTTTTTACTGTAGCTATTTTTTTTCTCTTTTTAAAATGTATAGTTTGTCTATAAAATCTAGCCTTACCCCATCTCCTGTTGATACATTTCCAAAAGAAAAACAACAAAACAATACTAATACTAATAATAAAAAAAACAACCAGAAATCATTTACAGGAACCAACTTACTTACTCATCTATGTCAGAATCATAGATTCTTAACATTATCTTGCACCGGCACTGTTCTTCTAAGTATATAACATCATGTGGGTACCATTTCCTCTTTTAGGCAAGCTAGATCAATGAGTAGCCTCCCAAACTCATCCCCGATGCTATAGCTGCAGTGCTCTGAGCATGTTCTGTTGGACCATCTGGTTCACGGTAAGCACCAAGGCATATCTCCTGAAGGCAGGAGCCAATTACAGAGAATGAGAAGATCGCCTTTTATAGAAAGGCGTGCAAGGGCCCTGACCTCAGCGGGAGTCTATATCTCTGGAAGATCAGCTGAAACCCTCATTGAGCTCTTCCACAGGGAATTGTGCATGCAGATTTATGAATGAGAGGAGATGCAGACCATGTGGTTCCCAGGCATTTTGGAATGATGCTATCACTCTTTATAGCAGCTATCTACTATCAGATGTCCTTTGATTGTAGGGGAGGGGCTGTGGTCCCACAGGAAGCTGAGCTGCCATACAGTTTCCCCTCCTGGCAGAAAAGAGGTTCTTGGCACTGACTCCAGCTGGCTCATTTTCTAGGTAACCCAAAGTGAAATCTTGAACAAATCTGCTCATCACTACACCATATTTTTCTTCACATTATATTTTGACAGTTTCTTAGAATACTATCTCATCTTAGTTTTGGCTCATATTTACCTCATCTATAGTTTCTGCTTTTTGTTTTTAATATTTCTGAATAATTTTGTCGTAATTTATTTGTACAACATTTTTGGTTGAAACCTTTTTATACTATTAAATATAGTCTGTGATGCTTTGGTATTTGTCTTAATTATTTTAATATTGATAGTAGGGGATTGCTGCTGTTTTATTTTACATTTTAAATTTTCTTTACTTTTCTCCATCTTTTCCTGCCTTAATATAAACATTATAAACAAGTTTTTTCTTCATATATAAAAAATACATGACATATCCTATTCACATTGTCTTCTTTTATGATGAGACCTAAGATATATTCATGATTAATAATTTCCCAACTTTATCTATTTATCTCATTTACTGCCTATATTTTTAATTCTAGAATGTTCTGAGTGTTGTTTGAATATCCTTTTGCTTTTGGGGTTCTCAAGCTTTTTTTTCTTTTCTAAAGCTCTTGATTAAATTATTTTTTTTCCTGTATATATCACATTTTTCCTGAAATTGCTTCTTATTCCTATTTGGTTCATTTTATATCTATAGTTTTCACATCTATTTCCAGGGTATGCTCTCAAATGGCCAGATGTCCAGCCTAACAGTGCTTTTCTGCACATCCTCAAGTCTGATTGAAGATTTGATTGGATACACAGGTTCGGTTATTATTACTATTTGTGTGTGTGTGTGTGTGTGTGTGTGTGTGTGTGTGTGTGTGTGTGTGTGTTTTGAGAAACTATTTCTTCAATTCCTTCCAGTGTTGTTCAAAAAACAGTGTCAATCTTGTTTCAGTCTTCGTACATAATGTGTTCTTTTTAGTATGTTACTTGAACTTTTTCCCTCTGAATTTCATTATGTCCAGTGACACACTGTTCTTATTCATCTCATTTTCTTGTTGTCCCAGATTTGTTGCCTTTTATTGATACACTTCCAACACTGTATTGATAATTCAGAAAGTTATGTTTGCCATATTTGAATTTTCCTGGTTTGGGGTTTTCTTCTTCTCTCTTTCTTGTATTCCCACTGCTAGATAGGGATGGTTTTTATTTTCCAAAATCTCTAATTGCTGGAGCTCTTTCTGTGTTTTCTAGCTCTTACCAGGTTTGCCGGTCTTTAGCCAGGGTGGTGTTCTCTCTCTCTCTCTCTCTCTCTCTCTCTCTCTCTCTCTCTCTCTCTCTCTCTCTCTCTCTCTCTGCCTTAAGGTTTGATTGATAATCAGTTCTTTCTCTCATCATCTTTTATTGCTGGGTTTCCAACTGCTTCTTTTTTATGACTTCCTTTTCTTTGTTAATATGTCTCAGATCCTCTTTTCATAAAAGAGAATTAAACATCATCTTTTGTCTTCTAATACATTATCACATTGGTTTTGAATTCTTCCTCTCTTCTCAAAAGAAGTCCTGCATCCAGTAGAAGGTGTATTTTCTTTGTAGATGCTTCTCTTCTAGTGACTGGTTGTTTTCAGTACCTGTTTCTGTGCCTAGAACAGTAGCAGAAGAGCGCCAGGCCTCAGTTGGTACTACTTCAAGTGATCAAACAGAGTTTAAGGGGAAAGATCCTATGCACAGAGTCCAAGAAATAATAAAAATGTTGCTAAGCTCATGTTCATATTTGAAATCCAGTAGGCAACTTTTTTTTTTGGAGAGAGGGGAACTCCTTAGACAGGGTACTCATACAGGGTGCACCATCATGTCCTTGCATCCTTGGATTATCGTTAGCCTCTTGTGATGCAGAAACACTAACAGAAGGAATGGCTCTGAGGTCCTAATCCTTCATCAGTGCCTCCTGAGTTGAACAATGAAAAGCTAAATATACCAAGCTGGCTGTTAACTTTTATTAACTGACACCAGTATATGCCCTTCTTTTAGTCTACTCTTGCCTTCTTGTCTTTATTCTTATTCTTTTCTGAAAATAGAGGCCGAGGCCAGGGTGGGACAGGGGAGAAGAGAGGAGAATTTAAAAAAAAAAAAAAAAGAATGTGTGCCCTCTGGTTCTCTCTTATCCAAATATTGCACAGTCAAAGCCACTAAGCAAGTAAAGCTGACTGTAGACTGCTCAGAGTTCCTGGATATCTTCATGGTCAGTCCTCAGTCAATGTTTTCCTCTAGGTTTAAGTGTCTTTGGGACTCAGGCTGCTGGTGGAAGCACTCTACTTGGCTAGTCTTTACACCCAGCAAGCTCCCATTTTGTTATGTTCTTATTTCCATTGTGTCAAGCTAGTCATCTATTATCTTCTTCACACTGTATCAGATGGATGGAGTAGATAGTCCCATGCCTTGTCTAAAATGCTCTTCATTCATTTTCTTATTTATTCCTCCAATAACTACTTTGAAGACCAGGACATGCTAGCCTTCATACGTGCCAGGGACACAAAGATGAATTAAAGTGTGTTGTGGGTTTTGCAACATTTAGCTGTAAAGTGTTACAGAACTTTTGGGGAGTACACAGTAAAATCCCCTTGAAACAACTACCTCGCACATTTGAATCATAGGGGTAGTTATAACATATTCTCTCCCATCCCACATAACTCAAAAAGATTATTTTTAATGAGCTATTATTTCATTTCCCAGGCTTTATTTCTCATTGTTTAATTCCGCTAAAATAGCATTTCACATTACCGAGGGGAGGGTTAGTTCATCTGCTGATTGCCGTACCTTCTGGGATCCCTTCTGTTCCCTAAGGCTGAGGCAAAGCCCAAATTTACTAATGAACTGCCAAAAATTTCATCTTACAAATTCCGACTCGTATGCCATTACTGTAAAGGCTTTGTAGTTATTACAGGAGCGAGTTTATCGCCTGGAAACTAGGACAGGGCTGTTCCAACTAATTCATTACATACACTTCACACTTCTTAAAGAGTAAAAGGCCTGTATTTATGAGCTCAGTGTGTGTGCTTACCTGTGTGTGTACGTGTGTTAAGAGAGGCTCAGAGAGAGGGAAACAGAGAAGGCACATAGCTGTATGTTTTCTAATTTGGCTTAGCATACTATCTTGTGAGACAAAGGTGGTTAATTACCACTTAGATTATCTTCTCTTTTGAAATTTATTTCAGCCTTTGCTAAGCCTTCACCCTGCCATGATCTTCATCTACTCATCCATTTGATAAATGCTAGTGAAGTGCCTACTGTAGGGAGAGTTTGTAACAGATTGCATCATAGGGCTGAACTACATTTCCCACAATCTCCTTCCTTAAATATTTCTGGCCACACTGGGCTGCTTCCTGTGGGAGGTTTAGAACCCCTAACATTAAACATGTTTTGAAGCCAGTGTTTAATGTTAATGAGCTTTGGATCTCTTGGCTAATAGCTTCCCCCTCACCTGGCATCTAAGTTTCTCTTCCTTGACTGACAGGCCAGACTGATAAAGCAGCTTCCTAGCTCCAGAATATTCACACCACCACCATCACGGGAACCAACCACTGCCATGGACCCCAATCCACTCTTGTGGGGTTCTGTCTTACAACATGGGTCCCAATGGTCTCTCTGATAGGCATCTTCCCTCCCCACTAGTTTATCTGGAGACTATAAGCTTCAGCATCAGATGTGAAGAACACTTCCCTCCCCAACCTCCTTAACAGGTTCCATACTCAAAGCCAAATATCTACAGGAAACCCCTTAATACTTCACACACACACACACACACACACACACACACACACACACACACACCTATTTTTCTGACAAACCCAGAGCTCTGTACTATAACCAAGACAACCCTAACTTCTGCCTTCATAAAATGTGTAATTAAACTATGACAGCAAATTCAATAAAATTAAGAAAGGTCCTATGGACCAAAGTTCAGAGTAAAAAGAGATCAAGAATATTCTAGAGATAGGCTTATGGAGCAGAATGTGTCTCCATCCCTTCAGATCCTTTTGGGCCACACTTCACCTCTTCGGTAATTGTTTCTTTGCATTGGCATTTACTTTGGAAAACAACTCTTATCCAAAAAACTACCCTTAGTGACTCAACTATGCTTTGTCCTGGTGAAGGGCACCTGGGGTATGGTACCCCAGATAGGATTATCTCTATTATCAAAGGGTTTGCTCTGATGATCTAAGAAAAAAAAATCTGGAATCTGTCCATTACCTAGTATCTTTCCTTAATAATAACCTTGTGAGAAAAATTAGAGCAAATAAAGATAAGAAAAGTTTTAAAACTTAAAATCTCATGTTCAAACTTTGTCAGCTAAATCTGTTTACTGCATGAATATAGGCCCGGTTAAGTTCAGGGGTATTTACTCAGTTTAACATACTTATAAGAAATTATACTATCTCACTTTCCTCAAAAGCTACATTGTCAATTAAAAGTAATTCCTTCTCCTCTTGACTTACCTGACACTTTGAAACAGTTTCTAACGGGGTTCTTCCCATAGCTGTTTTCTTGCTTCTCCTAGCACATCAGTTGTTAGGTCAACAGAAATATATTTCTTTCCACAGAATCTGTTCTTTTCTCCATTTTCTTTCTATTCTTCCTCTTATTTATCTAATGAACAACCACCACTTTCCTGTCCTGTGCCTGGGACTTTTCTTCAATAGTATGGCTCCTTTTACTTCATTTTCCACATTGCTTCCAAAGAAAATTTGTGTCAAAACAAAGGTGTTAGAAACACCTTAAAGGTTCCTTTTTTTTTTTTTTTTTTTTTTTTTTTTTTTTTTTTTTTTTTTTTGAGACAAGGTTTCTCTGTGTAACTTTGTGCCTTTCCTGGAACTCATTATGTAGCCCAAACTGGCCTCAAACTCACAGAGATCCACCTGCCTCCCAAGTGCTGGGATTAAAGGTGTGTGCCACCACCACCTGGCTGAAACACCTTAAAGGTTGCTAAGCATTGAACATGAGATTATTTCAATTTCAGTAACATTTACCTGAGAAACTTGTGAAATTTCAGATTTTTATTGTCCTTTTTTTTAACCTAGACAATAAAATCTCAGTACTTAGCATAAAGCTTAGAACTTCCTTAGCTATTAATCAACATCTCAGCAAATCCCTCACTTTCTCAGAAAACATTACCATCCCTTGAACATTCTTTGTGTCTTCCACATTGCCTTTGCAAATGTTGTTCCCACCTCTAAGAATGCCAAGTTTTCTCATGTCAAACTTCTATGATCTTGTCTGCTCACATACTACAATCTGAAGCCTTCTGAGATGCACCACACCACAACCCCAGATTCCCACAGGCTTCTACTGCACTGGGTAAGTTTTAAACAACGTATCTGCCATCGGATGCACCTGTTTTCCAACTTGACATTGAACAATGAAGAACAAGGAGCTTTTCTGAGGTACTGGAGAGATAGATAGCTCAGAGATTAAGAGCACACTGGCTATTCTTTTGGAGGATCTAATTGGATTCTCAGCACCTACACCTCAACTCTCAACCATCTATACTTCTGTTCCAGAACATCCATCACCCTCTTCTGGCCTCATCGGGCTCTCCATGAATGTGGTACCCTGACATACATGCAGGCAAAATACCCATACACATAAAATAGAATATTTTTTTTAAAAAAAAAATTATATAAGAAACTACTTAAACGCCCAAGTTCCCTAAGGTGAGAGATGATTGAAACTAAAACTCCTTTCATATGTGTTATTCCCTGCAAACCCCAAGTGCTCTGGAAAGTGCTCTATTGTTATAAATGGGAAGTAGCTCTGATTCCTCCCAAAGGCTTAGCTCTGCTGTAGATCCAATGAACTAAAACCTCAGCTAAGCAGTTCCTCCTTTTCGGGGTTGGTATTGATGTTCCTGCCATCGTGAATCATACTGCCTTGGAAGATCTTGTCTGTTCTTGATGTCAGCCTTTCCCCCAGGCACTCATTGCATCATTGGTCTCAGAGGGAGGCCCTGCAAACTACAGACACTTCACCCCACTAGCTTCTACTAGTAACTTATTGAACCTTACAAACAAGAAAGCCGAACAACTGCTATGCTGCCTGGATCTTCATCCAATTTCTCTCTGATGACCCTCAAATTTCAGTGGCAGACCTATTGGAATTCCTGGCCACTTCCCCAGCTACATACCTGAACATGCGCTGTCCAGTAGCCAAGTGAGAGGCTTAGTCATCTGGAAGCCTTACGTCCTGCGTAATCTGTGTGCTGCATGGTCACTTAATTTGCATGCAGCGTGGTCACGTAATCTATGCGCACGCGTAGCATAGCTACATTAAGCCCATATGCTCATGTAGGGGAGGATCCAAAAAAAGCGGGTCACAGACTCCTCCCCCCTCTTCTTCCTCTCTCTTCCGGTATCATTTCTCATAGGCCTAAGCACTACCACAGTTTCTTTCCCCTAATAAACTCTTACAGTGGGTATTGTTGTGCCTCATGGCTTTTCTCGAATGGTAAACAGCACCACTTAATGAATAACACAGCACCACATAATATTCACTAACAAGACCCACACCCAAAATACCCTAGAATGCGTTCAAGAATTCCAGTGGATCAAGCAAATAATATCAAGATGCATTGAGAATTCCAGTCTTTTCTGAGTCATAATGTTCACAAAGTGATGTTTAACTATGACCTGGGTGGAATTAAGAAGACAGGGATGTTCATTTTCCCTCAACTACAGTTTATTAAGCCCCGGGCTTTCAGAATCACCTGCATATTAATCAACCAATCAAGATATTTGTTAAAATACACTTCCCTCAGCTTCTATCAGAAGCATCTTCTAGAGGAATCTCACTTTTTTTTTCTTTTTCTTTTTTCTTTTTTGGTCTTTTCACATCCAAAAACCCCGCTGGAGCTCATGGGAAGATGCTAATTGAGTCAACATTTTATTTGGTGTCTTTTCACATTTCACTAGGCAGTTGTGCTCACTTGTAGACAAACTCTAGTCATTCAGTGTCTACTGCTGTCTGGTACTATCATTACATTGCTCCATGTGGACCATAAAGGTGTGGGCAGCACCAGTTTCTCTTATTTATTTTTTAGTATTATAGTTTTTTACTTCTTCAACACTGTAAGAACACATGTATTTTTAAATAACCCTTTCAACAATGTAACACACATGGGTAATAATAAAATGATTCACTGTATTGTTTATTTCTAAATCTTGCATGGATAAGAGTAGATAGGTTTGAGGCCAAATCTTAGAAAAAGTAGAAAACAATAGATCTTTCATATTAAAAAAATAACACTAAATGTTTTGAGTGTGGAGGCATGCTAGCTCTTTTTGATTCTTTTGCTCATTGTCATCAAAAGATCATGTTGGACCTAGAGAGATTACTTAGTGCTTAAGTGTTCTTGAGAGGAACTGAGTTTAGTCCTCAAAAACCACACCACATAGGGAACTCACAACCACCTGTAACTCCAACTCCAAGGGATGAAATGCAGTCTTTTGGTCCCTGAGGGCCCTGTACCCATGCATGTGCACATGTACACACACACACACAAACATACCACACACCACAATTTACAAATAAAAACAAACTCTTAACCATACCTACAACTCCTTTTAAGTAATCCTGAAAATCAGTAGATACTTAAATTTTAAATTGACAATAAACAGTCTATTAAAAGACACACGATCTTCCCATTTCCCAACATATTTCCTTAGCATATATTTCAGAGAAGTTACATATTCCAAATTATTAAGGGGCAAAATGAATTCATTGTTTCGATTACAATCTGTGTGTTATCTTGCAGGTGATGGTGGCTTCTAAGAAATGCTTATTACAGCCTGAAATTGCTGCAAGAAGAAATTTTACAATAAGAAATTCAGAAATGAGCCAGGAAAAAAAAAAAACCTTTCAACATTTTTGAGTCTAACAAGAAACCTATTATTATTTTAAAAAAATAGTCATCTAAACTTATTAGACGCATAAAATGACATCAAGTGCCAGAAATCTCCTTGGTTTAAAGATAAAAATCACTATATAGAAAGCATAAGAAGTATAGAGACTTGAGTATCTGTAGTTGTTTCACTTTTTATGTGTCTATGGGGTAACTGCAGTGGAGTATTCTCCAGCCAGAGAATTAGGATGCTGCAGATGGGCAGAACTGAGTAATTAGTTCATTTTTCTATTCCTACAAAAATGAGTTGCTCCAAATAATTTTTCTTTATCCTTGTACTCTTGGCTCTTTACACCAGCAATACCTTGATGAGGAGACCCCTTTTTCATATTTCTCTTACATTACTTTTGTGCTTCCTAGTGTGAAGTTGGTATCTTTAGAGCAATAGCTGAAAAGGTGGCAAATTTCAAAGGATTAGAATTTCACAGCCAATGCAAAAGAAATCAACATGTCTGTAGATACCCACTCAAACCTATTTCCATATTAATTCCTTTAAATGTTAGTTCTCCATGTAACAAATATTAGTCAACTGTTGAAATGGAATTTTAGTTAAGACTCTAAAATGAACATTATTCACTTATGAACTTAAGTGTCAATTTTAATAGCATTTGTCATTATGTAAAAATTATGTATAAAACTGGTCCTGCGTTTTATTAGATTCAATTATTTATTTATACATTCATTTGTGTGTGTGTGTGTGTGTGTGTGTGTGTGTGTGTGTGTGCTACAATTCATGGAAGCCTAAGAACTCTGGTGAGAGTAGGGTCGATCCATTTACCATGTGGTTTCTAGGGATCAAATCCATGTCACAAGTCCTGGTGGCAGGCACCTTTGTCCACTGAGCCACCTTGTTGGCTCCACAATTGTCCTTTGTAATCCATTATTTAATAACAAGAACTTTATTGTTTAGGCCCATTCATGTGCGTATCTCCTCCAAAGTCAGAAACTAAAATGGACTGAGTCTTCAGAATAAAGAAACAAGTGATAATGCATGTGAAAAGAGAGAGAGAGAGCAGGGCCTCGTTCTGTTTTAATGACTTAGGGAATTAGCCCTTGCTGTACAGAAGCATTAGTCAAGCTCTGTGTTTAGCCAGGCATTTGCCACTCAAGATCATATACCCAAACGAAGAACTTCTGCCCGTCAATTACTTATTACAGGCAATCAAGTCCTTTTGAAATAGTTCAACAAATTATGTACATTGATATTTACTGGTATATTTGTATGCAACATTGGGCAGACTTGGAGTCTATGCAGAATAAATGTCTGTGTGGATATCCTGAGCTCTTAAAATTGTGAAATCCTCAGAGGAGATGAAGATTTTGATATACTGCAGAAATGCCCATATCAAAATGGCAAAAAAAAAAAAAAAAACAAAAAAAAACAGGAGCCTATTTCCAGTGCCCCAAATTAAGGATGCTTTTTAAACCTTTCATTTCATTAAATGGTCTGGCTGGGTAGGAGAGCCATGCTAAAATATTGTGATTAACACAAAGGAAGCTTAACAGACAATGCTATTATAGGTGAAAGACTGCTAATTGCCATCTTCCCAATAACTTATTGATTTTAATCAAATCTTCCTCCAGCAGCATGCCAACGGCAAACGGATAACGAGATAGAAGGGAAACACAACAATGGAAGGAGTAATATGGAAGAAATTATTCATGTTTGATTTGTATAAAATTGAACAAATATTCTTGATCAGCATTTATACAAATATAGATTCGTCGGGAAGGTGCTATCTAAATTGCTTCTCTCACAGTGTATTGAAAATTACCATAACTGTTAGCATTTTTAATTATTTTGATCTGCTGAAAATAGATTAAACTGAATGGGAAATTGGCTTATTAAGGCTTATATATTTGAGTTAATATGAAATGTTCTCAGCCAGTGTGTCTCAAGTATCTTTCCGTTTAAAAGGCACTTGCTGTCTCCCCTCAGCATTGGGAGGGGGAGAAGTGGTGCCTCTAATCCTCCCCAAGCAAAGGTCTCAGGGAGGCAGGTCTAAGTGAAAAAGCCTTCCACTCCCATCACTTCAGCAAAACTTAACCAGATCCGGTAACAGAAACATTACATAAATGAGCAGCGTGTCTGCTGGCTAGACAGAACCACCTTTTTTTTTTTTTTTTAAGGAAAAAAAAAATCTTGCCAGACTAAACTTCACACTTAAAAAATGGAGAACCCTTGAAATCCATCTTGTATTACAAGAGCAGTTTCTCAGTTTGAGATTCAATATAGTGTGAAACTCTAAGGATCTCATTCTCTGGTCATTCACTGAGGGTGGGAAAGCATGGCATAGAGCTTCAGTTGTGGTCTCCTGGGGTCCTAGCACCCCTGTGAGGCATCTTATGCACCAAGTTTATCTTGGCCCCAAGATAAACATGAATGTGATTATACTTTATATATATAATTAATATATATAAATATTAATATATATAATTAATACCATACACAATCTAATTTCAACATTATCTTTCCTAGGATCTACATGAAATTCCTTATTTTAATAGCTTAGATCAGAGCCAATTTTGACAGCCCTGTGACTTTCTGTCCCTAGGCTCTGTCTTGGATATTTTAGTGGTAATACTGTCCTCTACCTAGTAGCACCTTCTCCCCAACATTTTTGACAACTGAAAATGTCTGCAGACATTGCTAAATTTCCCCATGTGGATAAAATCTCCTCAATAGAGATCCTCTACACTCTCAATAATGAGACATCTCAAATAATTATCCAATAAAATTTCTGTTTTACTCTAAAGCATAGAAATAGAATAATGAAACTTGTATTATGAACCTGAAGTCTGAGAAGTCACCTTGACATACATTATAGCCACAAAATCTCATCTTTATCTAGGCCAGCATTTGAAATTCATGAGCTTAATTGACTATACAAAACACTGAGGAAAAGATGCTCACAGTAGTGTTTTGACAAAAACAACCAATGGTGAGGACAGTAAGCTGCTACCTTCTGTTGAAGGTTCTAGAGAGACACAGTCTTGTCCAACTATGGCAAGTGGTTCACAAAAAGCTGCCAACTCCAACTGAGTGGTAGTGGCTGATGGAAATCCTGTATGGAGAAGGATTCGGATGTTGCATCCAGGCACAGCAGGAAAGTGAGCTGTGATGGATTAGTGATGTCTACCTGGACAGAGCAAAAGTGAGCATGGGACAGATTTCACATATTGGTCCATTCTCTCCTAGTCATTTGGAATGATTCGGGGTTCAGAGTGTTTTAAACACATATTGACATGGTGGCATGATGTATTTGTATTGTACATGTAAATACGCAAAGAAATAAAGTGAAATAAAAGTCACTCCTCAATATTGACTAAGAATCATTTCCTCAGTAGGAATCACATTAGGCTCTTTGAACATACTACTGAATCAAATACAGCCTCTTGTATCAAATTGTGTTCTAGTGGTCTGCCTTCCAAGGCAACAGAGATAAATCGCTCAGTTAAAAATGAACAATAACAAAAACAGGCATGAAGCCTTGACCTTACAGAAGTACATAGTCTCATATAAACCTCGTAGGCATGGTTGTTTTGCATTTGCTCAAATATGTGACACAGCAAGATCAAATATTAGGCCAGCTTCACCTTGCATCGAATCTACAGTGTGAACTCAATTTCTAATGCCACTTTATAAAGGATTGTTGACAAGACAAGCTCCATTTCTATAAGACCAAAAACAGTACTATGTAAGAGAGCTGTGAGATTAGATTGGAGAAGCCAGTCTTGTGCAGGAGGGATCAAAGACCTCTTTGGAGGTCCCCAACAAATAATACTGCATTGTGATCTCCTTCACAAAATTAAGATGTGACCAAAGAATCCCTTTGGAACAAATACTACTCACATAATAACAACCCTAATCATTTACAGAATGCTTTCCAATTTCCAAACTATCCTTTTTTAAAATTCCTTTCAAACTAACTGGGTTTGGACTAATAGTTACTTTATTTTACAACTACCTGGTGTTTTAACAAAAAATAACTTTTTAATTGGGTGTGTTAACACAAGCTATAATCCCTGGGTACATAGAAAGGCTCTTTTTTAAAAATCAAAGTGGGCAGTCAGGTTGGGGTGGAGGACAGGGACTCTGCTAATGCTTGTTTAATTGCTGTAAACAGCACATAGTGAGAATGAACATAATCACTTCTGAAATAAGAGTCCCAGGTACCCTCACCATTCAGGTAACAACAGGACAGCTTGAAATCTATCTTTGAATCATAGCCCCAAACTTGAGAACTGCGTATGAGCAACCCAAAAGCCACTGATTAATTCCTTGACTGCTAAAGCTATTCTGTAGGTAAGGTTGACATAAAACTTGGTTGATTTCCTTTCTTTGTTTCAGGATTTATTTATTTTTCTGGTAAATGCAAAATGAAGACTGAGACAAAGGGAACTTGCAGCTAAATTTCTGTTCCCTTTCAAGGCACAGAATAGCCATGCCAAGGCAAGGATTAGGATTTGTGGATTGTGGCTTTCAGATTGTCAAAGGGATATTAACTCAGAGAAGATTAAAGCTTGGGAATTGACTAGCATGTGGATATAAAAAGATAAGAACAGCCCCTTGGGAAGAAGGCCGAAAGTGATGGTTTCTAGAGGCAATGGTCAGAGGAGCTCACAGAGAACTCATTGACAAGTTTAAAGGAACCATTCATTGGTTGATCACTTCCAGGCTGATCAGCTGCGGGATATTTCCACACAGGCCAGTGAACCTTAATCTGCCATGTGAGCAGACTTTCATTCACATTGCTCTTTACTCCCTCTGACCAGTTTTCTAAGAAAAAGGGTTTTTTTTGTTTTGTTTTTCAAGACAGGGTTTCTCTGTGTAGCTTTGTGCCTTTCCTGGTACTCGCTTTGGAGACCAGGCTGGCCTCGAACTCACAGAGATCCGCCTGGCTCTGCCTCCCGAGTGCTGGGATTAAAGGGTATTTTTTTCTGCTGCTAGTGTTGTAGTCATTTGTGCTTTTATATTTCCAAAGTTAAAGTTTACCTACTCAAGGTCAAGGTACTTTGGACATATTTTCCATCTGCATCTCAATTAGTCATCTGTGAAAGCTTCAAAGGGAAGAATGTGTATGTGTGTGTGTGTGTGTGTGTGTGTGTGTGTGTATGTTGTGTATATATAATGAAAAAGAAAATATATTGCATTTAGTGGAGAAATGAACAGAAACAATGAATGAAGATGTTGTAGCACTGTGTGTGTGTTTATTTACCAAACAAACCTAATATTTAAATCCAATAGAAAAGACCGAGTGCTGGAGACATCACATCTGGGTTCCCTGGCCAAATGTCATGGTAGAGAACAGGACTTCCTATAACGCAGAGCTGAAAGGGAAGCTGATATAAAGTCAAGGACAGAGCCACTAAGGGGGGTTTAAAGCATATTTAGAGGCACACTGCAATTTGAACAACTAATGTTGGGTAAATGAGAGAGTAAAATAAATCACAGGATTCTTATCAGCTTGAGAGATTTCGAGAGGAAAGACTCCCATTTGAAAGAACACTTTGGGGCTTTTCCTTCCACGAGAAACATGTTTCATGTCATCTAGACACTAAGTAGATTTCTTTCACAAAAACTGTTACATTATCTGGGTAAACATGTCAATCAAAGACTACAACTAGCAATTTACAGCAACTATGCCGGGTTTAACATCCAGAGAGCAAGATTCCAGTGGGAAATAGTGTTTTTATTTACCTCTTTGTTACTAGAATGTTTCTTTTAAAAAGGTTTTTGTAGAGGAGCTTTGAAAAGAGAGTATTTATGCAATAACCAAAACAAATCTTTAAAACTTGGAGGTCTCTCTATTGAATTGCTTTCTTCTTAAATTTAACAGATATTTTCTCAAAAACAGTATTTACAAAATTTTCAAGTATATCTCAGGACAAACACTTTTTTTCTTATTGGAAAGCTTTGAGAGAACTGGTGACATGATATGATATTCTTTTTCAATGTTAAGGTTCAATCATTACTTATTAATTTTCTTATTTTCATGGGATTTTCTCAAACTTAATATTCTATTAAGGTAGCATCTGTTAGAGGAATTATCGTAGTTTTTTAAAACAAATTTTAGCTGATTACCATGAATCTACATAATTAGAATTAGGTCTAATTATGTAGTGTAAATACATGTAATATATTTATAACATATAATGACATAATTATGATTCACAATAATGTTGAAAAACTCCTCCTTAAAATTAGCAAGAAAAATATGCTTCACAGCACCTTCACAATTTATTAGCAATTTTACAATGTATGTATCTCTGTAGCTTCTAAAATAGAACTTCATAAGAAATTATAATAAAAATAACCAAATATATTTTGAAGTTATTATCCAAAACTAATACTAGCAAAATTTCATTAGATTTCAAAGTAATGAATATTTTATAATCTGTGAAGAATATACCTTAAAATGGTGATCCTATAAAACTACCTTTCTAATACACCCTGAGCCCATTATGAGCCCAATAGCTACACTATACAGCAAGAGCTAGCTGTGGTTATCACACAGCCATACACTCACCAAAAGGACAGAAAAATAGGAATTTGTAGTGAAACTTTACCCTTATGCTACCTAGGAGTGCAATTTTAAAAAACTGGCATACCCAGCTACATTTTATACCCTGTAATATGTATAACATCTACCTCAAAATCAGTGTACACTTTTAATTGATTATTGTTCATCTCATTCCCAAAATCGAGTCACAGTGACTAAATATCCTTTATTTTTCTATCTAGGAAGGATCAGAAAGTAAATATTTCAGTCTCAGAACATTATGCAGCCTCTGTCACAATGCTTTCAGTAAGTATATTCCACAAAGGCAGCCAAAGGAAGATACATAAATAAATACTAACCTGTTCCCACTAAAGCCTTAATAATACAGAGTAACTGAGGGAGTTGACTGGATGAGATTCCTTTTGCTGAGCCCTGTACCAGAGAGTACAAAGTGGGCTAGATAGTCACAATCAATTCATCAAACCTTTATTGAGATCTTGCAATCAATAATTCAGGTGAACTTATAAGGACAAATGAAAAAGAGTATTATAATTAAAAACATGAATCCTACTATCTACCAATGTTTTCAACCCATTGTGAGAAACATCTGTATCGTGTTGAAAATTCAAGTTATAACTAGCTAAGACAGGTCCTAGATCATGCATGGAGCTTCTAACAACACCACATCAACTGACTGATACAAGGTCATCAGCTTGGAAGTAGAGACGACAGTTTGAAGTGTAGCTAAAGTAGATGAGCCAATGGTCCTAGTGTTTGATTCTTTAATGTATAAAGTAAGGGAACATCGTGGAGTCTAAACAGGGGCTCTTTGCGCTGTCAGAATTCCCAGCTGCCTCTCTTACCTTGTGATACATCTGCTCCAGGTTTTGCTCATAGAGAAAGTGAAGGGCTTGATTGGTATCCTCAGATTCAGAGTGACCCCCTTGATGAGCCACTCTGGACAGTGGTCTAAACTCCAGAAAGTTGAAAAACAGAGAACCATGTGGTTCATTAGATGTCTCTGCCTGTGATCTGGATGGAATTCTGGTATCCTTCTTATCCACTTTCCCCAGAGACTTTTTTTTTTTTTATCTATACACCTTTACCTATCTTCCCCTTCTTGACTTTCTGGAGTTCCTTGTATCTAAAACATTCTCAGATTATTTATTTGTTGTTGTTTGTTTGTTTATAAGATTGTATTTTAATTATATTTCTCCCTTTCCTTTCCTCCCTCCCATATAAGTGTCCCACTCCTCTCCATTCCAGTTTAAACTAGCCTCTTATTGTCATGGGCAGCTTTTGGCTACAAATTAAATGTTTGTGACTCTATTTCTTCAGTAAAATTTCTCTCCCTCTATCCCATTGTTTTTCACAGCCCAGATACAAAGTTTTACATCCATCTACAGCCTGCAGTTAACTCAGATAACCCAATTGTCTTTTTATAACAGCTTCACATTTTAAAAGGGTGTGATAAGTAGCCAAGGTAGACAGATAGAAAGAGGGATAGATAAATTATAGATTGAAGACAGACAGACAGACAGACAGATGGATATGGGAGGGAAGCTGAAAAGACATTTTAAGTATCTAGGCAAAAAGGCTTTCACCATTTACCCCTTGTAGTTCATCTTGTAGGAGGCACCTGATGTTTGGGATGCTAACTTCCTCTTCTAATGCAGATGGGGTTTATATAGTCACCAGGTATCCCCTCAGCCTTGCCGTTCCCAGTATGGACTGTATCACAGCAACAACAAGGACAACTGCCAATATGCAATCTGTGCTTTGTCCTATTAGACCCAATTCTGCATTTTTACAGGATCCTTAGTGATCAGTGACTTTGCTTATAAGAGGATGAAGTAGAGAGTCTCAGCCAAGGCACTGCATTTCAGAGGTGAATACACAAGCTCTTTAGTCCGTGGTACTTATTATATGTAGGAGAATTTTGATTGATCCATAAACTCCTTGAGGCCACAGGGCATGCCAAGAGACATGGTTATTTCTAACATGTACCTAGACGCTTCTATATTGAACTTACTGTCTCTTCATGGTGATTGTCTTTATCCATGGGCCCAAGTTAACTAAGGAAACACAAGCCACTCCAGAGAACAAATGATGTTACATATCCTTCCTTCTGTCCCTTTCTAAGCTGCTCTCCTGTCTCCTCATACCTAATGTAGTAGAGTCTACATACTTGGGAATAAAGGAATACTATTAACTGGTAATAATCAAAAGAGACAAGGCTATGAGGAGGGGCATTTTGTTACAGGCAAAGTAAGTCAAAGACATGGGAAGTTTAATGCCTTGCATGAGGGACCCACAACTTACCATATCTGTTTTGCAATGTAGAACATTATTTATACATACCCATTTGGTTAATATAGTTTGTGGCTGGTTTTGTGCCACACTGGGTTAGTGAAGTAGCTGTGACAGGGACTAGAATGCTCACAATGACTCACATCTGTACAACTTAGATCACTTACAGAAATAATAATGCCCAATCCCTATTGCAGAACTTGGCCTACATCCCTAAAGACACTATTCCATTGTCTATGATACAACTTCGGGCCTCCCTCGTCTGGCTAATGAAACAAGAATGGCCTAAATTACACAGTGGCACAATTTAATTAAAGAATGAGAAATCCTTTCAGAAGAGGCACAGGAAGCAGCAGTGTCTTCCCTTCCTCCTCTTCCAAGCCCAGACTCCTTCACACCAACCACTGATTACACTTGAGTGGCATCCAAGTTTAGCTCAACACTTGTTGATGCTAATTTTCATTCTATTTTATTTATTTATTTTTATTTTATGTATGAGTGTTGACCTGAGTATATGCACAGGTACCAAATGTGTGTTTCTGGTTCTCTCAAAGGCCGGAAAAGGATATCAGATACTTTGGAACTGGAGTTACAGACAGTTGTGAACCACTGTATGCATGCTGGAAAAGGAGCGTTGGTCCTCAGCAAGATCAGTACATGCTTTCAGCTGCTGACCCATCTCTCCAATCACTTGCTTACACTTTGAAGATCATGACACATTCACCTCCCTTCACTCTTCTAGCGACTAAGCAGCTGAGTAAACTTGGGGAAGCCATCCATCCAGCTGTCCTGTGACGTTAACATTCCTGTTTTGGCCTTCTCTGATCTCCACTCACACATCATCTGAATCTCCAGAAGGGAAGAAAACCTCTCCATAAGATCTTGCCTTCAAGCATGAAGTTAAATTAGACTTCTAGACCTGGAGCATTGGTCCCCATTCTAAACCACAGAATAGCTTAAAGACACATACAATCTTTGCTTTTGTTTTTCAAACAGAATTGAAAACAATTTTGCAGATTCTTACCTTGGGGTTCAGGGTCTTAAGTTTCACTTCACTTGTCAGCCAGAGTTGAATGAGAAAGATGTGTCTGTAAAACAAGGTATTTAATAAAGCATGTTAACAATACCTCATCTTGTATTTCACTACCTAAGCTTTTGTATATTATAAGCATGCACACTCATGCACACTCACTCACACACACACACTCATATAGTCTAGGCACTATAACACTATTATAGTGATCATTTCCTTAGAATATGCTGCTACAGAAGACTGACAGGATGCCAATATTTGTCTTTCAGATGCAAGTTTTCATTACAGAAGACATCTACTAAATCCCAATTGGCTGGAAAGAGTAGGCCAAGCCAGAGCCCAGATCACTACCTCAGTATGTTGTCTCTTTCACATTTACAGTTGCTAGTCCCATAATAAATCTCCAGTCATAGGAAGACACATAAGTGGTATAATTTGGCCACAGACAGCTCTTATCCCTTTTTGCTTATGCCTGAGCAAATTTGAAATGCCCAGGGAAAATGTTCTAAATGCAAATTTTAAGTATTTTGCAAATCATTTACCTTTCTGTGAAGTGGATTGACTACCCCGAGAAAGGGTACCGCACGGGTGTACATTTCAATTAGCACTACCCATGTTTGCTATATAACTTTGCAGGAGTCACTTTATTTTAAATGCACACAGACAGATCAAATATAAAGCTGGCAGTGGATCTGAACCCAAATACTTCCCACTGTCTGCCTTTGCTATGTTTGGATGTGAGGTACTAATTGCCTTCATATGTATTTATTGACCATTAGAGGGAAAAACACACCAGAGAAAATACAGTGCTGTATATGGGGCATGCAGTCCCATACAGGCACGGAGCAGCCGTAGATGCTTCAGCAAGCCCTCCACACAACGCCAGTACTCCAAGTCCACCTTGCAAACACCGTGAAGTGAAAGCTGGTACTTTTCATAGGATGTGACTGACAACCACAGAGTTAGGAGATTTAATTACATGGTAGCCTGAAACCTCCAATTGCAGGCTACTCTATGTCCTTCTGTAATATTTCATCAATAGATCTGTCTTGAACATCATAGAATTTCCCTGTGATGTCTGCAGTTTGCACCATTCTAGGTTCATCATCGGTTGATCCATTTGTTCAGTCAATAAACCTGCCCTAGACTCAAGTCCCATATGATACTCTAAGGTGGCCCAGGTTTGTGAGAGAGCTGTGCCTTCCAGGTGCCAACAGTAAGGCCTCATTGCTCAGGGTGTGGCCCAAAAGCCCGAGAGACCTCTTGGTATCAGTCCTCAGTCCCAGTTTTCTGAATTAGGAATAAAATTTTTAACTTTCCTGCATATACCTCGGACTTGTAACTATTTCAGACACATGGTTGAGGAGGTTGGAGGTCTTCAAAAGTCTTAAAGTACATTCAAATTATCTAGGGCATACTTAAGAAAACCTGCCATTCCTAAGCCTGCATTTCTCAGGTAAGGTAGGCTAGATTCTTACAGAACCATGCTGGTTGATTGTTGGAATACCACAGGGCACCCCGCAGGGTCTTTGAGAGACACCAGCAAGTTGGAGGGTAATAGCAGGCAGAGGGGCTTCAGGGCTGGTGGGACGTCATAGGAATCAATACTGAAAGGAAAAGATCTTGGGTTTGAAAGTACGGTGCTTTGTGTTGCTGGCATTGAATCTTTCCCTTTTTGGTTTAGAATGGATGAGAGCCCGCCTAATTGCTGCTCCAGCTTACAAGGGTCACAGGCTGTAATATCTAGTGCTGTATGAGGTCTTCTGCGGAGATAATGCATATCAAATAATTTAGACCATTTCCGCGTCTGATAAAATGGATTTTTGACAGAAACAGGACAGTCTAAACCCTCTTTCCTACTGGGGCTAATCAGTGAGTGTTAAGATACTTGTTCATTATGACTAAGCATCCGCGTCATGGAATACTTTCCGAAAGTAGACTGCAGCGCGTTTGTGGAAAGGGAGAGCGATGAAATGTGTTCATCCTAACGAAGCCTATGAGCTGTCCTCAGAAATCTTACAAACGTGCTGCTTCGCACTTTCTGAACAGTAAACCCAAGAGTGAACATTAACAATATGCCCAAGCACAGCTTTATATAACCACGATTGAACGTCTGCTGTCCAATTCCGTTCCTACTCTTACTTTTCTGAGCCAAGTTAACAAGGAAAAGGTTTTCAGGTAACCTAGATTTGCTGTTCTCATAAGTGCTTGTTATAGCTGTAGCGAAATAAAAAGAAGTGCTGGGTGGGAGGTACACATTATCACCCATAAAAATGAGCAAGAAAGGAGTCATTTTAGGCCTGCCTGTTGGATAAGAAGCAAAGAGACCCATCAGAAGTGCAGTTCTGGAAATTCCCTAATTTTCAGGCCATCGCAGACAGAAAAAATTCTCACTCCCAGACAAGATCTGGTTTGAGGTTGTTGCCTAGGTGACCCTGCATCTTAAGTAGTTGTTGAAAAAGATCCTGGGCCTTTTGCTCAGAAATTCCTTTTTCAAAGAATTTGTCTGGTAGAAATATATAGATCAGAGTAAAAAGATGTGAGTAGAAAGGCATTTACTATAGCTCTTTTTCTAAAAGTGAATAATTATAAATAATACAAATAAATACTGATAAAACAGTATATAAATAAATAATAACACAACCACCCAATGGAATACTATACAGTCATTAAAAAGAAAGAGCTATATCTTATATCTAGGTTATTGATATGAAAATTTACTAATTAGTAGGTTTAAAAAATTTAATAACAGCATATATGAGTCATAAGGCATAAACACAGCAGAATATAAAAAAGTCCAATTTTAATGATTATCAAACAAAATACTGACATGTAACTTCTGAATGAAATAGGGCTATAGGGACCTTTGGTAGTCAAATATATGCTTTAATGTTTAGCTTATTTACTAATTAGTTTTAACATAAAAGACTATGTTATAAAGAATTTAATATATTAGCATTCCTAATCTATTTATTCCAATTTTTTCCCAGCCATTCACTTACAAATCAGCTATCTGAGATCCAGTGATTGACAATTTAGCTGTTCAGAAAGGCAGAGAAATAGCTAATGCATACTAGAAACTCAAAAGAGCAAAATCCTGCGTGGTTGTCTTTCCCTTCTGAATATCTCCCAGCAAGGACTTTCAGAGTCTCCAGGGTTGTGCAGAGGAGCCAGAGGAAGCAGAGAGATCAGTATCAACAGACAAGAAAACTCAGCCTGAAGCCGAGAAGGGGGAAACTGCACCGTGAATGCTCCTTTCAAATTAATAATCTGGCAGTTAATTTCTGAACTAACTCTAATTTGTACGTGGCACCTTCTGTCAGAACTGTCAACATGAGGAGTTGCTTTTATTTCACACTGGCCTGCTAGCTGGAAGGGCTGGCTTGGGTCCAGGTGCTCACCCTGCTAGCACATGCTGCCATCAGCTTGGACTCTTCGTCTGAAACCATTGGGTAATTTCATGAGCACATGCAGGTGGCTATTTATAAATGTGATTCCTACTTAGCAAGAGGAACCCTTGCCCTGCCTCCAGCTCTGAGCCCTTCATCTGATAATCAAGCTTCTGAACCACAAAGAGGACTCCACAGGAGCAGGAAGGTTAGGGTTTGAGAGGCTACAGATTAGGCATCTGAATTTTAGGAATTGTGTACTACCAGCAACTTATAGGATATGGGTCTTTCCCCATCTAAAATGCCCACTTTGCTAAGGACCTCCAAGCCTTGGAAGCAGTTGATGGAAACAGTTGCCTGTCAGAAGTAGCATCTATTGTGACAAGATGGAGTTTTATATGAATTGATTTGAAAATGTGGAAACTCCAACCCTGACTTCTTTTTTTTTCAGGTCATGTGCCATTCATTCTCATCTCCATTTAAAGCCCCTTTGTCTTCTTTCTTGGCTGATAAAACCTTCTTGTTATTAACAGAAAGGGAAGCCCCAAGGATGCCCTGCCTAACCTAATCACCCTTTTTGGTGGTTTGACTAGGTATGTCCCCCATAGACTCATGTGTTTGAATGCCTGGCCCATAGAGAGTGGCATTATTAGGAGGTATGCCTTGTTGGAGGAAGTGTGTCACTGTGGGAGGTAGGCTTTGAGGTCTCCTATGCTCAAGCTGTGTCCATTGCACAGTTGCTTCTGCTACCTGTGGATCAAGATGTGGAACTCTTGGCTACTTCTCCAGAACCATGTCTGCCTGCACCCCCACCACTAATGAAATAGAATAAACCTCTGAAAACTACAAGCCAGCCCCAATTAAATGTTTTCCTTTATAAGAGTTGCTGAGGTCATTTTGTCTCTTCACATCAGTAGAAGTCCTAACTAAGACAGAAGTTAGTATCAGGAGTGAGGTTTTTCTGTGATAGGCCTGACCATAATTTATTTGGAAGAACATAGATTTGGGGATTTTTGGATTAGGAAAGCAGTGGAATGCTTTAAGCACTGCTTAATCGGCCACACTAGTAGGAAAATGAAAGACAGTGGGGGTGAGGGTAATTTGTTGAACTGTGGGGCCCTGACTCAAGAGGTTTCAGAGGAGAATGTTAGTTTGTGGCCTAGAGACTATTCCTGTGATATTTTGATGAAGAATGTAGCTATTTTTTTCCCTTGTCCAAAAAGTCTGCCTGAAGGTAAAGTAAAGAGTTTTGGCAGAGGAAATCTCTAAGGAGCCCAGTATACTCGGTTATGTGGTTATTAGTGTCAATTCTAATGAAGATTTATAATGAAAAGGAGCAAGATATTCAAGTAAAAATACAAGATATACAATTTGAGGAGAAAAGGGACACCAGGAAGTAGAAAGCAACTACATCTTGTATTCAAGGAGATAAACAGATGATGGGTGATATCACTTTGTATGCTGTGAATGTGTTGCTCTGATTGGTTGATAAATAAAATTTTGATTAGCCAATAGCCAAGCAGGAAGTATAGGTGGATAAGCAGACAAGGAGAATTCTGGGAAGAGGAAGACTGAGTCAGGAGACACTAGCCCACTGTCCAGAGAGCAGCATGTAATGGTACACAGTTAAAGCCATGGAACATGTGTCAACATATAGATTAACAGAAATGGGCTGAGTTTAAGTGTAAGAACTAGTCAGTAGTAAGCCTGAGCTAATGGCCAAGCAGTTTTAATTAATATAAGCCTCTGTGTGTTTACTTGTGGGACTGGCAGGTGAGAGATCTCTCCTTATCACAGGCCAGGCAGGATACAGGAAAACTTTCAGTTACAAACAGACTAAAGAAAAACCTTAAGTTAAATGGAATAAAGGGAGTGGTGACACTAGGGTAAGATCCCACCAGCCAAGCTTCCAACTTATGAAAAGAGAAAGCTGGTGAAGATGCAGTGGAATGATGGGGCCATGTTCCAGTTCCAGCAATCTGTAGAACTTGGCAGCTCGGGCAGGGGGTTTTTGGCTTTAGAGTGAAGGATACAAGAAAAGGGTTATGGGATCTTCCTCAATGATTAAGGAAAGCCACTGAAGCCAGGCATGTGTCAGGGAGGTCCCTGCATGGAGGTCAAAAAAGTTGACAGTGTGAAGCTGTGAAGTGTGAAGGTGAAGCCTGGATTGCCTTGGAGACTCTAAGATCTTGGAGATGCCAGAGCCATGGCATACCTGCCAGGGAAAGCTGCTAACAGAGAGTGGAACCAGCCCAAGAGAAAGAAGTGTGTTGCAGTCAACAAAGATGAAAGAAATTGAAGACTTGAAGACAGCTTTGACATCAGACATGGAGACACAGAGTTTGGAGCTTACCCAGCTGGTTTTTGGTCCTGCTTTGGTCAAGTATTTCCTCACTATGCACCCTTTTCTCCATTCTGGAATGGTAATGAATATCCTGAGCCCCTGTATGCTGCAAATATGTGATCTGCTCTTTGACTTTGATTTTATAGGGTTTAAAAGTAAAGAGACTGTATAAATCTCAGGAGAGACTTTGAACTTGGGACCATTAAATAGGCACTAATATTGATTCTATAAGCTTGGATATTGTACAAGTTTGAGACTGTTGCAGATTAAGGGGACTTTTGAAGCTGGATTGAATCTACTTCTGTATTATGTTATGGTTACACTCCCATATCTCGGATATCATTGAAAGAAGTCAGGGTAGGAACTCAAGTAGGGCAGGAATCTGGAGGCAGGAGCTGAGGCACAGGTCATGGAGGGGTGCTGCTTACTAGCTTACACCTCGTGAGTTTCTCAGCCTGTTTTCTTTTAGAATCTAGGATCATCATCCCAGGGATAAGACCACCCACTATGGCCTGGCCCTTCCCCCATCAATCATCAATTAAGAAAATGCCCTATATGCTTGTCTACAAACTGATCTCATGAAAGCATTTTCTTAACTCTCAGATGACTTCAGCTCACATCAAGTTAACATAAAATTATCCAGTACAATCTTAAAATGAATCTTTTAAGGAAACGTCCTGGTTTGTGCAAAGAGGCAGTACCAACTGCCAATACTGTGTGGCTGCACAGAAAGTCTTGCCTCTGGGGTGCTCAGTTCTACACATATGCTCCAACTCCTTCAATTTCTTCCTTCTAGGAATATGATACCTTGGTGGGCCCCCATGGATGGCTTTGATGAAAATCTCTCTGATTCCCACTATACTTTTGTGAAGACTTTTTCCTGATACAAGACCTTTAGGGAAGTGCAAACTTCTAAAACCAGGATTGTTCCATGAAAGTAGAAACACAACATGAGAATCTAGGACTGTAAAAGGAAATTTTATTTTTAAAATGCACTCTCCCATGTCTACATTCTATAAGATGTTAGTAAGCATAAAATAGATTAAAAGAAGTACATCTGGGGAAAGTGGGTTAGCAGGTCATTTGTTTTCAGTTGTTTGTTATTGCTGTCAATTTTATTGTTTTCCTATAGGATTCTCTGGTTTGAAAGTCAATGTACTTGTACATTTCCAGTTAATACTTAGTGTATTCTAGTTTTTCTGACTTTATTATTACATCTGAATATTTTATAATTCTGACATTTATCATCACACAAAGCAAGAACCAAAAGCACAGTAAGAAAACTTTGCCATGGATTTAGAAAGCAATATTTTTTAGATATTCAAGCAAAAAAAAACACCTTGTTTTAGCCTAAAACATACTTTGAGAAGACATGGTATGTAGGCTAATCCAGGATGTCTCTGGAGCATCATGCCCTCAGTTTCCAAATGACTATCTTCAGAAAAACAGGGGCAAAATCATGACCACATCATCACCATCATCTTTAAAGCTAACCTTATCCAAATGTTCAACCAATAGTTAGAGCTTCTGCTCTATGCCAACACACTGCAGGAGAGTAACAAAAACAGTATTCCTCTTATTCTAAATGAAGACTCACATTACTGGAACATGAATTCATGCATTCATACTCATTTAATAAATATTGGCTCACATGTTTCAGGCATAGCTTATAGAATGTTTGCATAAGCAGAACATCTTACAAAGAATGAGGTTGGTAAATGGTTTCTACAAAACAGATTTAGAGATGAAAGATATCTTTCGGTAAAGATGTTTTCTTCACTGATAGTGAAGATGCTCAAGTTTCTATGTCCAGTGTGTTTGTAAATGCCATCTGTAAAAGGCTTGCTCCTTAGGTGGAGAAATGTGAAAGCCTTAAGAAGTAAGATATACTCAGACCTCACCAGAGATGTTTCTTCACACAGAGAATGGTGGTCAACACAGAAATTCATATTTGGTTAAAGTACAAGAAATCAGTATCTGTTGGGTGCTCAGTCACAGTGATGTATCTGTATCACATTCCCTCCCAAGGCTTGGGGACCATTATAGAACAGCAAATAGACAGATTATAAGAGTCAGACGTAGGACAGGACTGCCTACACTATTACAGTGTCTTCTGGACATTAGACAACCTCTAGACTCATGATTTCATAGCAGCTATAGCTCTCTGCATAAGATGTATGCAGATCATAAGATCAACCTGGTTAGGATTTTATGATGGAAGAGGGAGACACTTATATGCCTCCCACCACTAACTGAGTAGTTATGGACAGTTGGTTTCTGGGGAAGGAAGAGTCAGTTTTTTACTAAGGTTGTGGCTGTCCATGGGTCAATCATGCTCTCTCAAAGAGCCTCACATCTAGGGGTATATAAGTAGCCCAAACTGGACAGGGTGTGTTATTTACAAAAAGGGAGGGTAAGGAGTTGGGCATGGATCTGGAAAAAGTGAGAGGAGAAGGCTGGGTGACTCTGATAAAAATGTATTGTATTAAATTCTCAAAGAATAAAAATATTATATTAAAATCAAACAAAAGAATAAGTGGAGTATAGGGGAGACTCTAGGTTATTGCAGCAGGCACTCAGATTCTTTGAAAAAAAAACTTAATATATACATTAAGATGTGTGTGTGTGTGTGTGTGTGTGTGTGTGTGTGTGTGTATCTCCCAAATACACTATTCTCTCACTATTCTCTCATTTTCTCATCTTCCTCCTCTTAAATTTCACCTGGATGTCCAGATAAACCACTATCTATGTATTCTTCTGGATTTGCAAGCTGCATGTTCATGTAGCCATCTACAGAGACCAGGTAGTCCTTATATTCAATTTCCCACTTAAGTTTCACCATCCCTGACTTTACTGTCAGTCCAGGGAGAAAAGGCTTGGGACTGAGGTGTAAACTCATGGCAAACACCCATGAGAACTGTACCCCATTAGCTGCCAACCTCCCCAATAATCCTTTTTTTAATTAATTTTTTTCATACAATATAGTTTGATCATGTTTTCCCTCCCACAGCTCCTCTTAAATCCTTCCTACCTCCCTACTCACTCAAATTTATGCTCTCTGTCTGTCTCACTCTTTCAAAAAACAAAAGCAAAACAAAACAAAACAAAAAAAACAAAAATCCATCAAAACAAACACCAATAAAATAAATAAAACTTCCCACAAAATGAAAATCAGAAAAGAGATCAATAAGACAAAAATGTCAAATAAAAGGAAAATGAAACAAATGCCCACAAAAATACTACTGAAGTCATTTGTGTTGTGACATTTGTTTTGTGTTATACCCAGTGATACTCCATTGGAGAAAACTTATATTTTCTTTGCCAGCGGGCATCAACAGAAGATATCTTCTTAGTTAGTACTGGGACCCTCTGACCACTTCCCTCTCTCAATGCTGGGACCCAATCTGGCTTGAATCTCTGCAGGTTTTGCATTCGCCTATACCCATATTAATGTCTCACTTGGTCCACATCAGAGATGCCTCTTCTTGCAGTAGGTGAGAATTAACAGAGACTCACAACTGGACAGTGTGCAGAGAGTAGGAGATTTTTGAGCACATAGCCCTAAATGGAATGTTGCTATCAAACTTATTTCAAGACTCAGGGATCTGTGGAGAAGGTGGAGTGGAAAGATTGTATGAGCTGGAGGTGGTGGATGACTCTGAGGAAAGTGTCTTCTTGACACAGCAGGGCCAGTGTTTATATGAACTCACAGAGATGATGGTATTATCTCATGATGCAATCCATTGCATATGCAGTTACTCTCTGGGGTTCATTGTGTTGTGCTGAGGAACTGGGGTTCTGAGAACTATTACAATATCATGGCCTTATCTATTTGGTACTTCACTTGAGAAGGAAAAAAGAAAGAAAAAGAACAGGAAAGAAAAAGAAAAGTAAAACAAACAAACAAACAAGCAAAAACTTACCTCTGCCTCTGACACCGATTCTTGACTCCTCACACCTGCACATTTCTTAAGTAACACACATAATAATGCGGCCTACTTTAGACAGGGTGGTCAGCAAAGTTCTGGCCACCGAGATGAGTTCCATTAAGCACAATATGAGAAAGACCATGTGCATTTCTGCTTTTGCAATGCCACTAGAATGACAGTTCCCAGAGGGTAGGGGATGTTCATTTGCCTCTATTCACAGCTGTATCCCCAGTGCTTAAAGTCATGCCTGCTACCAAGTAAGAACTGGGTGTTTTCAGTGAGTGGATGTCTGACCAGTATGGACAGCCTTGTCCTTCTGCAGTGTTTCAAGGCACAGAACACCACCACAGCAACTGAGTAAATCTTAGGAGAAAGAGAATAAATATCCCTTATAGATGAAGTTAATGGGTTTGAGAAGAAAAACTGCCTTACTGCCTGTGGGTGCGAGAAAGAGAAGCATTCTTAATACCTGGGTTATGAGTCTGTATTAAAAAATAATTTCCTCTGGATGCTTGGTTTCATTTGGACCCGTCATACCAAATATAGTAAATGAATTATGCTAAAAAATAAGTTCCAAACCAAATAAATGTACATACACCTGCAGGCATTCCAATTGGATTTTTTTTTTTAAACTCAAAAAAGTAATTACGCCATTATCTATTACGGAACCTAGTGAGCTGTGAAGAGATAGGGCCGTTCATGTCTACTATTACTAAGCCGTTTTTTCTCACTAAGAACTAATATGTCAGAAAAGTAGCCAAGAATAAAAAAACATTAGAAATATTGAGATTAATAACTATTATGGTCTCACAGCAGAAACAGAAAAACACATATATTGATGAAAAGTTAAATCTGAACCAAGTGTCACTTTGTACTCAGATTCCAAAAATCATTCTAACTTTCAGAAATGTATTTATGAATTATATTTTATTTGGGTGGGAATACCAGCAGGATCGCTACAGCTTCCTGTCCCAGCTTCCACCACCTGACTTCAAAGATACTGACAGAGTGATTGATTTTTAAGGTTCCTGATGCAAGCAAGCCATATACACATGTAAAATATGCCAAAATACAACTTCATTCAGTTTATTCTGTCCTTTTCCTTTCAACTTTTTGTTTGTGGGTTGTTAGGAAGAAGGTGAAAATTCCTAAACTTCTTTATGTTATTAGTCATCATAACTACAACCTAACAATTAAAAATTACTAACCATTACCCTATGAAAAAAGCTTGCTTCAGGCTCTATTATTACCTCTAGCAGTTCATCAGGCATATATTTTGTAATATATATCTTAAAGGAAGATCTAAAAGAGCTAAAATCATAATTGTAACAAAAACAATAACAACAATGTGAGAAGCAACTGAGGAAGACACAAGATGTCAACATTCAGCTTCTATGTGCGTGGGTCCACCCGCATGTACCCCACACACCAATATTCACATATATAAACACACATGCATACACACAAATAGATAAGCAAATTTTAAAAATTAGAAAGAAAGGAAATGTCTTGAGAGTGAGTAGAACTGAAATTGGGGAAATTGGTTTGGTAAGACCTGGTCACAATGTAATCCACAGGAAAAGACCTGAGAGAAGGAACTTAGGAGTCTAGCCTGGTTACAGTTGTGGTGAAGAATTGCTTTTCACAGTCTGAGTTGGAGTGAAGATTTTTGGTAACTAAAATAATGTCTGTACTCTAATAATAAATATTTATTTTGAATTCAATTAGAGTAAAACTGGAAAAAGCATTATTAATGATCTACTATAGTTTGTCACATGAAGATCTAATGTAATTAAGGCCTTGATGTCTAGGGTCTAATATTGGGAGGTATTGTTGAAGGTATGAGAGATTCAACACAGTCGAGGTCTTTAGAGTATTAGGGGTGGCCTCTCAGAAGGTTGTTCTCTCAAAAGGGTTGTGATAAAAATCTGATGTTGGTTCCAGCTAATCTTTTCTCAATGTTCCTGGTTTAAAGAAAAAAATCATTTGCTTCCTTCCCCAAACGTCTACCATTGCTTTCTAACATGCTAAGATACAACTGAGAAACAATACCAGCATCATGTCCTTGATAGACCAACATTTTGAATCTCCTCTAAGTGAGGTATATTCTACTATTTAGGGACAAACTGAACAGACAGACACATATAAATATTCTCAATCTCATTCAAAGATCTGCCCCACAAAATGCATCATTGGAACTGTTAGGAGTTGATGCTCCCTGTCTCACAGGTATGGCTACACACGTTATTGTAGACTGTGCGTGTTAAAACTCAGTGATTTCCTTGGTCTCCTTTGTTCTGCTATAGCAGAATATAGCAGAACACGTAATTTATAAAGAAAAGGAAGTTATTCCTCACAGCTAAGAGGTGGTATGGCCCAAGGTCAAATTGTCAGCAGGTTTGATTGTAGGCAGGATAGCTATAGGCAAATCGCCTATGGGGTGAGGACTACAGTCTATGGAGAAGGGGAGCACCGTGTCCTTGTGTGGGGGAGGATGGAAGAAAGAGTGAACTGGATGCCTTATGAAGCCTTTTAAAAAACTCCGTAATCTTGTTAACAAAGGAGGAGCCACCACTGCTTAATTGTCTCTGAAATGCTTTGTTTCTCAATAATATCACATGGGCAGCATCTGAATTTTGAAGGACCATCAATGGCTACCATGATTGGCAAAGAAAGAAGAGACTGTAGAGTTTCCCTAGAGCAGCAGCACATGAGTAATGCAGTCATACCAACCAAGGACAAAAGCCCAGATCTGCTTTTCACTACTTTGTGAACTTGAACTAATCATATCACCTCTAAAAGCATTAGCATTTACAGGTGGTTGTAAGGTTTACCTGAGATAGTGTTCACGGCCGCCTCATAAACAGTATGGTTTTGATTGCGAGGCAGGCTACATCCAGTCCTATTGCCTCTTTAAACTGCCATGCAAAGGGATCATTTATCAAACCCAGCAATTATTGCTAATCTGCCTGGTGCCAAAGCTGTGCTAAATTTGAGCAATATTGCACTGAGGAAGTTATCGTCACACTCTTAAGAGCTCACAGCCTTGTGAGAAAGGCAGATAAGTAAGCCCCCAAATTAAAACACCGAAGGATCCATGCTTTAAGTGAGGCAGCCCTAGCATATTACAGAAACATAGGGTCTGCCATGCCAGCAGAAGTGGAACCATAAAGACTGTAAGAGGACAGAGCTCAAGTGAGAAACCTAAACAGAGTTAGGGACCTAATGCCCTGGCACTAATTGTGCATCAAGTTGACCTTTGTAAAAAGAAAAAAAAAAAAAAAAAAAGAAAAAAAAAGTGGAAGAGCCAATCAGTGAGGAGGGTGAGCTTCCACGCTGCAAAATTAATCCAGATTTCAAAAGCTTGAATATGAAGTCTGTCTTCATTAGGGTTATTATTGCTGTGATAAAACACCATGACCAAAACAACTTGGGGAGGAAAGCATTTTTTTTTTCAGCTTATACTTCCACACCACAGTTCATCATTGAAGGAAGTCAGGACAGGAACTCAAACAGGGCAAGAACCTGGAGGCAGGAGCTGATGCAGAAGCCTTGGAGCAGTGCTGCTTACTGGCTTGCTCAGCCTGCTTTCTTGAAACACTCAGGACCACCAGCATAGGGATAGCACCACCCACTGTAGGCTGGGCCCTCGCCCATCAATCACTAATTAAGAACATGCTTTACAACTGGATCTTCAGGAATCAGTTTCTCAATTGATGTTCCCTCCTTGCAGATGACTCTAGCCTTTGTCAAGTTGATATAAAACTGGGCAGAAAAAAGTGAGAGGAACTGAAGCAGAGAGGGAAGGCTCTGGAGGAGGTGGTGCATTTTACCATCTCCATGGTCTGCAAGCTGTCAGCAGTTAAGTTCAACTAGGAGGTTAACTTGAAGTTTGGACAAAAATGAGGAATGTAGGGAAGGGCCACATGAGCTCTTCACTATCCCTCATTGAGCACACCAACCTGTTCCGTGTCTGTATGTAGTGAACAACCGCCTTCCCAGTGTGCACACTACCTTTCACTATTTACTTAGCTGGATTGCAACTAGTATTCCAGGCAACATCCCTTTTATTTCTTTTCAAATATCTGAACCTGATGCTAGGGCCAATAATAATTCATAGGTCAGACATATTAGAAGCTTAAAAGAAGTCGTGAGGCAGCTAGGACAGTTACTGAGCATGTTATTTTGTACCTGGATAATTAGAATTGCAAAGATATATAGTAAATTATTAATGGTGCATAATCCAGTTAAAGTGATTAGTAACATTTTCATTTCCATATTGTGTTTAATTTGTACCTGTTTCCACTTGCTTCTTTGTGGTTGTGACAGGGCACTGACCAAAACCACGTTGCAGAAGGATAGAGTTTGTTTGGCTTACATGTAACAGTCCAACATTGAGAAAGTCAAGGTAGAAAGAAACTCAAGGCAGGAGCCTGGGGGCAGGAACTGAACCAGAGACCATGCCAGAGTATGGTTGACTGTCTTGTTTCCAAGGGTTGCTCACATAGCTTCTTACACAATCCTGGTCAATATCCTCAGGGATGACAATGCTCAAATGGGCCTGGGTCCTCCTCCATCAACTAGTCATGGAGAGAATATCCCAAAGCCATGTCCATAGGTGAATCTGGGGGAGGCCATTCCTCATTTAAGGCTCTTGCTTTTTTATATATGTCAAACTGACACTCAAGATTAGCCTTGGAAATCTTTGAGTTACAACCTATATGTTGTAAGTATATGGTGCTTAATAATTGAGAAAGGCCAGAATGTGTTGCTTTTTTATTTTGCTTTAAAAATACAAATGTGGTCTTAATCTACCATGATAATTAAAACCTTTAGGGAGATTGGAACTCTGCCTAGTAGACAGTACTCATCTACAGTTCCTAATAATTCTTTCCTATGATGTAATATACCCACTACAGTTTGTACCACTTTTTCCTAAACACTTTAGCCTCATTCCATGCAATCAAATATGGGAAACAATGTGTTTGGTATGCTAGCTTGTTACAACAAAAGTCATCCTTCCATGCACACTTGCTATCAGTTTACCCACTCTTGTGGGAGCTGCACTTTGAGGATAAAAAGATCTACAGAACCTCTAATCCCAGGTGTGGTAGTGAGCTCCAGGTCCCCCCCCCAACCCCCCCGCCCAAATAAGCCTAGGAAGAAGACAGTCATGCATTGCTACCTTGAATGGGCTCTAATATCCTGTTTGTGCAAACGTCTGGGAGCATTATTTATGGACGGTGTGGTTTTGCAGGCTGGTTCTAGTACTTTATAGTGAAATGGTAGTATATTTTGGTCAAAGACCAGGCAGAAAGGGGGATGGCAAAGTGTTTGTCTTTCCTTTTTTACCTCATTTTCTTTCTATTCCCCCACCCCCATTCCATCGTCTTCCCAATCCTCCTCTAAAGCTATATCATGGTTAAAAAAAAAATAAAATAAAAACTATCCTGTGTTATGAAACTATAGAAGAGGTGTTCATGGGCTGGTTTTAACCTCCAGCTCACAACATCCACTCCCAGGGGCAACACAGTGGCTTTACAACAGAGTCTGGTAAACCCGTGGTACTTTGTTCATAGTATAACAATGTGAGCATGAAATAATTCTTTGGTGGACTGATCCAGACAGAAATTTGATAGTTGATTTTCTCCTATTTAATGTTGGCTTAGGGAGTTTTTGGATAGAGACTGGATGGTGTTATGATGGTTCAGGTTTCCGTGTGTTTTAATTTCCCAGGTTATTTCCAGGCGACCTCCCGTCATATGAAATATTTCTCAATATTTGGGGAGTGTTCCTTGTTGTCATCGGTACCCCCATCTTCCAAAAGCCTCCACAAGGCCCCGTGGAGAGTGGTTGAGACTCACTGTACCACAGGCCATACTTGGCCTTTTACAATGCTTCTGAGTGTTAAAGATTTCACATTCATTCCTGCTAATGACTGGGGAAGAGAGGCTTTCATTTAGTCCCCTTTCCTCTTCTAAAAGAGTGTGTGGATTTCACCTTTCAGGGAAGCTCGGGGCTCAGCGCTTCATCCCACATCAAAACCCAACCCTGGGATTTCCACCTTCAAACAAGTGAAACAATGCTTCCTTCACAGGGGGGCTGCTGTCAAAGAGGAGTGGACTTACCCACATATGCCAACTATTCAGATAGGGTTGCCTACTCAGAGGAAATTAGTGGCTTGTAGAGAATTCTTTTCAGTGGGGAACCACTTACCACTCCATCCCACCTTCCTCCAGCCTCGTTAGAGCCCAGGGAACTCACCCCACAGGCTCACATGAGCAGAAAGTGCATGTCCAGAGGACACGCCTCAGCATGTGGTAACCGAGGTATTCTGATTGCTTTTATTTTGACCTCTCCAGATTAACAGGAGACTTCTCACAAATGAGCCCCATTTGCTATATAAATTTGAGGATCATGGGCTTCCCCACCCTGTAAACCCTTCACACTCTAACATTTAACTAAAAGAAAAGATGGACAATGATAGATGTTTTGCCTTTAAAAGAAAACAGAAAAGAGAAGAGAGAGAAAGAAAAAAGTATTTCCATTAGCAATTTTGGGAAGAAATTGCTCCACATTGTTGCTCTGACAAGGAATTTTCCCAGCATGTGCGTATCTTAAAAGTACTGCAAAACAATGTCTTAAAATGAACTGATTAGTATGCATGCTCTGTGGTCACATTTAAGTTCTATTTATAAAATCTATTCTGTTCCAGGCTCAGACAAACAAAACTGAGATGCAGCTGTGTAACACATTGATAATTTTCATTAGTTCTAAAAGCCTCAATAGAATTTGCAATTTTATTCATTACATCTAAATAATCCTGGAAAACCCATTGTGAAGATGACCTTTCACTTTTTCCCCCTTGGCCTCTGTGTGACTCGGCTGTGTGTGTGTGTGTGTGTGTGTGTGTGTGTGTGTGTGTGTGTGTGTGTGTTGGGAAAGGAGGAGGGAGAAAAAATTTCTGCAAGAATGAGGAACAGAAAGAAAAATGGACAGTGAGGTATAAAAGAAAAACAAGATCACCCATGTAGATTCTAGCACTACTCAAACTTGGGGAGTCTTGCCATCATTCCCGAAATGTGTACAAGTCCAGATTTCTGAAGTCACTGTGTGATACTGTGAGAAAACGTGGTTTGTGTTCTAATTTGCTAGGAAGAAGTTTATGTTTGGATTGGAAGGGATGAGGGTTCTCCCACATAGAAAGCTGAAAGACAGGCCCAGGAGAAATAAATGTTGCTGATTCACTCAACTTGAACCTGTTCTTGAAAAGCAAAACAGAGCCAGCTTTAAAGGGAACATTTTTGGTGAGTGTTTTCTGCATGCGGATCCTAAAAACAATAACAATTAAAACATTCGCATCTCAGAATTCTGGCAGCCAGCCAATAAAAAACACAGAGCCATCTTTAGACAATTAATATAACAAAAATAAAATAAGAGGCATAATATGAAGTGTGAAAAATAAAGACAAACACTTGTAATTTAGCAGCTACTTACATGGTACCTTAATACTGACCAGGCAATTGCAAAGATAAAACCTAGGGTGTAAAGGATGTGAGGTACCTGTCTTATATAAATATACATGTGTAGACACAAACATACTCAAGCACTTATCTGACAATTGCTAATTTGGGGCTGAAGATAAAGACAGTTATGAATTACCCATTACGTATATGTTAGTTGCATATTTTATTTCCCTAGATCTGATTGGCCGGTATCTTAGGAAGGACTCTTCTTGGTGTCTCTGAGTGGTAGGAATGGATGGTGGCAAGGATAAATTCTGGGAAATACTCAGACGAACAAAGTTAGCAAGGGTCTCACAACATTCAGAACTTTGCATATGAAAATGTTAATTCTTAGTTCCAGACACTAAGTAGCATCAAGAATGTTTGTATTAGTGAAACAATGGAGGGCTTTCAATTCTTTTAATTTTAACATGACATCTTTGGAAAATTTGTCTTCTTTGGAATAAATTTTGGGAACTTGTGTTTTATCAAAATATATGATTTAGCAACCACTGGGAATAACAAAAATTAAAACTCAGGAAGGGCAAAGATATCTTTAGAATTGTTCACTTTGAATTAAGTTGGGGAGAGCCAATATGTAGAGTTTTATGGAGGCCGGAGGGAATCCTCTGAGAGAATCGGGATAGGAGGGAACTCAGAGGGACGTAATATCCAAGCAAGAAAAGGAAAAGAGAAAGAATCCCATACTCAGGGACATTTGAAACTTGCCCGAGTTTAAGCCTTAGGTAGTATCACTTGAGATAGAGATTTGTCAACAACCTAGAAATGTTCTAGAGCATTGTTGGTCAGGTTAAAGCCTGCCCCTGTTCCATACTTAGTAAAGACTGTGACTAATCATGTGAAATCTCATCTCACTTCAAGCCTACTTTAGCCATTAACTCTTTTTTCCCCTTTTATTGAGAAGAGATTCTTTTATCACATAATATATCCTGATTATGGTTTCCTCATCTTTTTTTCCTTTCACTTTCTCCCCCATCTCCCCTCCCATCCATACCCATTCCCTCTCATTAGAAAAGATCAGGCTTCTAAGAGATAATAAAATTTAACAAAAAAAAAATATATATAGTAAGCTAAAACAAAAACTATCACATCAGATTTGAGTAAAAGGAACAAAAAGGAAAGACCCAAGAAAAAGCACAAGAATCAGAGAGCCCCTCATTTGCACACTTGGGAACCACATAAAAATTCTGAATTGGGAGCCATAATATATATGCAAAGGACCTGGGGCAGACCTATGCAAGCCATGTGCATGCTGTTTCATTCTTTATGTGTTCATATGAGCTTGGATTACACTGGTTTAGAGGGTCTTGTTTTCTTGGTGTCCTCCATTCTCTCTGGCTCTTAAATTCCTTCAGTCTCCTCTTCCATGGGGTTCTCTGAGCTCTGATGGGAGGGATTTGATGGAGACATCCCATTTAAAGCTGACCTTTGCAGGTTCCACTCCACTGCTGCTACTGTTCTTGGTGGTCATCCCACAGTAGTGGCATCTCCAAAATACTGGCGTCTTCTGTTGCAACTGGCCTGCACTTTCACCAACAGCTTTCTTCATGGTGCTAGGTCTCAACTTCTCTGAATGACCCCTTCACTCCTGGGTCCCTCAACTGCCAGTGAGGCTGCACCTTCACCAATGGCTTCTCCTGATCTCTCAGAGTGCCAAGCCTCAGCTTCTTTCCAGGATCCCTTCATGCCTTCAAAATCAGTACCACCTGGGTTACTCTTACACATTACCAAGTCTGGCTGCCAGTATGAGACACAACCTCAGCCAGTTCTGGAAAACATAACTTCTCTGTGCTCTCAGGAAATACTTCCCAGAAGAATTTCACCTCAAGGATGCTAGCCTTTTCTCAATTACTGCTAATTTCTTAGATCCAGCTAACCAGCATCAATTATCCCAGTAATGCAAACATTTCACTTCAATGGTCCTGGAATCTTGTTAATCACAGCTGATTTCTGTCCCAGCTGACCAGAATGACAGACTCTTAATTCAATATAGCAGATGGCCCTGATAGTCTTTAAACTTCCCTCTGAATCTTCACAAGCCAGACCTCCATCTTCTGTACCACTAATAATATTCTTATGTTCCATGCTCCTAAAGAACATCCCACAGGGCTCCTAATAATCAGTGGCTCTTCTAGCCAAAAGTTTCAATATCCTTCCACAATCTTCCCCAAGCATGGTCAGGTTGGCTATAGCATTACCCCACTCCTGGTAACAGTTTATCTTAGTCAGGATTTCTATTGCTCTGATTAAACACCATGACCAAAATACAATTTGTGGAGGAAAGGGTTTATTAGGCTTACACTTCAACATTGCTGTTTATCACTGAAGTAAGTCAGGACAGGAACTCAAACAGGTCAGGATCCCAGAGGCAAAAGATGATGGAGAGGAGCTGCTGACTGGCTTGTTCCCCTGGCTTGTTCAGCCTACCTTCTTTCAGAACCCAGGACAACCAGCCCAGGGATGGTACCACCCACCATAGGCTGGCCCTCCCCCATTAATCACTATTTGAGAAAATGCCCTACACCTGGATCTCATGGATGCATCTCTTCAATTTAGGGTCCTTCCTCCCTGATGACTAGTCTAACTTGTGTCCAGTGGCCTATATTTATGTGGTAAGTCTCTGTAGGTAGAGCTATTGATTTGGCTTGGTGAACTATTAGAATGTGGACACTGCTGGGATTGAATGAGTTACCGTCAAAGGTCCATATGTAAAGTCTTGGTCTCCAGGAAGGCAGCACTGATAAGTGCTGTGAGTATTTACATGGCACGGTCAGACCCTATGGGACATCATTATGTCACTGAAAGTATGCTTGCAAAGGAAACTGTGGTACCTCATCCAGTATCTCCCCATCCCTCTCTCCCTGTTGGATGTAATGTAAATGGTTAGCTGTGACATAAACCTTCCCATCATTGCCATCTGTTTCTCTCAACAGAGGTCTGAAGCAATGAAGGTCTTTCCTGATATGGGAAAGGCACTTTCAAACTGACAACCAAACAATCCTTAGCCATTTCACTGTAGTTACAAGAATTTGACTAATATACCAGCTTATTATTAAAAGAACATTGAGTAAGACTTCATGAGCCTCTCTTCCATCCCTATTGGCTACTGGGAGAGGGGAAATGATTTCTCTTCAGAGATTTGGGCCCTAGGCTACCCATGATCCAGTAGATGATCCCACACCAACGTACACATCAACAGCACTAAATAGCATTACATAACAGAAAGAGAGGGAGATATAAAGGTGGTAGGGGAAAGTGGGACAGGTGATGTCAAGAATTGGAAGGGAGACAATGGGAGGTAGACTGAATCCAAACATATTATAAGCATGAATAAAGCAAATAAAATATCTAATAAATCAAAGCAGTGAATGATATATTTAAATAAATTCTAACACAGTTAGAATCAAGTATTCCATATGAAATCAAAAATAAATTCTGTCAGATTTTTAAAATTTGTCAATCATTATATGACTTTGAAACTGTAGAGTGGGCTATAAATTATTTTATTGCTGGCATGGACTGCACCTACTATCCTTATCAACATAAAGTACTTAAGCTTCCATTTACAAATTGCAGACCTTGTGAACGATTCAGCTGACCACCACTTCAGCATTTACTTTTACTATAACTTTACTTTTAAGAAATTAAAGAAGTAACTTTCTTGTAATGGGAGTGTTCCAGGTAGAAAGTAACAAGGTGGAAAATAGTTTAAGTTTGATGAATGCTGCTGATGCTAAACAATAACCTAGGTGTGTGCTATTAATTAAGGGTAGGATAATCTGTGAGCTACTGAAGATGATTCTGAGGGAACAAAAGCATCTCTAAGCCAGTTACACTTTCAGTTTGCAGCCTTGTCATATATGACAAGTCAAATAAAGTGGGGAAAATGGAGGTGACATGGCCACAGAATCAACTCCCCAAGCTAGAGCTATTAGAGATTTAAGCACCTTGAGAATTCACTCCAATTACTTTCTGTTTGTTACAATGGCAAAATTAATCTCGAATTATGTCAGTTTTGAATTATGAGACATTTTCAAGAATATACCTTTGGCATAAAATGAGACTGCCTGGCACACACATTTCAGCCTTCCTGAAAGGCATTAACTATCCAGCCAGCTCAACAAAAATGAGTGCTGTTCTGCACAATGAGGGAGCAATGAGAACAGGTAACAAATTGCTTATCAAGTGCTTAGCATTTATGAAGAGTTTATACACAGTCTTTCATATCATCCCTAACAACACTTCACTGATATGTATACTGTATTGTGCATATTATATAAGGGGCTATCTAAGATTAAAACATGAATATCCCTACTTTATAACACACACGTTTCCAAACAGGTCCTATGTATCTAGAACATCTGCCCCCCCACGTGTGCATTCATGGGTGTGTGTGTGTGTGTGTGTGTGTGTGTGTGTAGGTGTACTCAACTGTATAAGCCAGATTTTGGTGTTGGGAAGTTTCCTTAATCATTTCTACATCTTATTTTTTGAGACAGGATCTCCCATTAAACAGATCCTAATTTTTTCTAGGCTAACTAGCCAGCAACCCCTGGAATCTATCTATCTGTATATATCCCAAGCTCAGGGTATAGGTATACACTAGCAAACCCGGCCTTTTTTTCCCCCCTGCATTGATTCTGTTGATTCTGGGGATCTGAGCTCAGGTCTTCATTTGTGCAGCAAGCACATTGTCCCCTAAGCCATGTCCCCAGACCACAATTAAGTCTGTTTAAAAAAAAAAATAATAATGCATGGTGCTCAGCTTAAACCCAGGGCCTTGTGCATGCCAGGAAAGTACTCTACCACGAAGCCACATCACCTACTGCAAAGCATCCACTTTTAACCACATAGCACTACATTAAAGCAGAGCAAAATGCAAGTACCTGCGGGTTTGTCTACTGCCTTTGTTTTTTGAACTTGCCTTGATTCAACAAAGCTTGTTTTTGATGTGTTTATAACGCTAAGAAAAATTGTAAATTACTGTGCACACTGTTATTTCTTTAATTCCATAAGAAGAAGATAATAAGGATAATGAGGACGGTTCCTTTGTAATTCCAGTGTGATATTTTTGTGGGTGGTTTTCAAAGCACATGGTATGCAATTAGAGATAATGTGGATGGCTCCTTGTTTTCCGGGCATGTGCCATCCACTGGGCCTTTGCTGAGAGTGCTTGATATGCTTGCCATAGGAATTGATGTGGACATTGCGTTTGCCTCTCAAGTTTGAGAGCCCTTAGGATTTTGGCAAAGGCCCATGGCCTCAGATGACTTGTAATGGAGATCTGCAAGGAGGAGTCTCTATTATATTTTAAATACAGCTTTTTGCTCCTGATAGTATTTCCCTCTTTTCTAAAACTCCTTTCCTGTACTTAAAAATTGCCAGAGTAATCAGGAAAGAGACTCTTGAAAGCAGCCGGCTAGCTCTCCTTATTTATTCTCTAGCCATGACTTTCATCATAACTTTTCAGAAGGCACATCAGGAGAGCTATTCTTCCTGCCAGGGCGGTTAAGCTCAGCAGAAGCAGATGTCCAGCCATGTAATTTCTGCCCCAGTATCACTGATATATTATTGGGGAAACATCAAATCAGATGAGTACTGGAAAAATTCAAGCCTACTCCACAGTCTCTTGATTAGACCTATGCTCCTAATGTTAGATTTATGTTAACCTCTAGCCTTCACATAACCTAACCTTTGTCCTTGTATTATGGAAAACTCTGATTTTTTTTTTCTTATAGGCCACTCAAAAGTGCTTTCATTTGCTAGAATGGGTCTATTTTTTTAAACTATTCTTTGCCCTTTCTCATCTTATATTACTGTTGATTCCTGTCTTTGCTAAAAATAATTTGACATGTACATTTTCAATAGGATTAAATTTTAGACGTTTTTATTTTAGCAAAACCAAAAAGGACAACACACACACACACACACACACACACACACACACACACACACACACACACTTACTTCAGACTGCATGCTCTTGCATGCTCGCACACACCTGCACACACTCAAACCAATGCCTTTGTATACAAAGATGCACGTCTTGTATTGGTCCCATATGCCTTTCTTACTGAGTCTCTCTCACCTCAACTGCTATTTGACTCCTTCCCATCAATTCTCATTGCTTTGATAGGTGAACCCTGATGGCAATGTCTCATGTAACAGAGTCTTTTCATGACACTGAGATGCCTACATAGAGCACTCTCAACCAATAAAGCCTGTGTGTGAGTGGAAGGGAAGATAAAACAGATCATATATCTTCTCTTAAAGTACACCTATTCTAAGCTAATTCTCTCAGCCAGCCATTCCATGTCTATCATGCTCCTAACACTTATCTCCAGTCTCAACCTTTATGGGATTTACTTAATAAAGTCAACTATAAATAGTCAATACAACAATATTGCAAAAGAGATGATCATAAACAAATGTCAGTGAGTCATGCATGCTTCCAAGAAAATGAAAAATACAACAGAAGCTTAGTGAGCACATGAACCAAGAGCTAAGTGATGAACCTCTATGCAAATTGTAGACCTCAGAAAGGGTCTTTGGGTCTTTCAAGGGTCTAAGAGAGTGATTTCTAGCAAATTCCTCTTAACTGAAACATTCTCTCTCTAAAGAAGTTTGTTAACATTCAGGAAGTTCCAAAAGGATGCGAGTTAGAACCCAAGATATAAACAATTTGCAAATCTCAGGATATCCTTTACATTTTCTAGACCCACAAGGCTTTTGTCTCCACAGGTTGTATAAGCAGGAAGGACTGTTAAGGAGAAGAGATACTCTAATCTGTTGAACTGTCAATAAATCATGCAAAAACTCTGTTCATCCAGTTTTTGTGAGTTGTCACCCATGCTGAGGATGGGAGTTTGGTCATATAGCTCCCTTTGAGTCATCTTTATTCCTCACCTATACTCCTACAATAAAACCCCCTAAATTCATTGGCTCGCCACCTTGTAGCTTGGTAATACTGTTATTTTCTTCTGCCCTTAGTTACTTATTTGGGGTGCGCAGATGTTTGTGCACATCCCCTCAGGATGTGTGTCACACAGCACAGTTGGTACTCATACAGGAGTGGAGAGAATCCAAGTTGAATTGTGAATGATTGGTTATATGATCCCTGAAAGAGGTGCTGAGATACAAATCTAAGGCTGGTCTGTGCAAGGGTGGGACATCTGTGAGAGAAATCAGGGTACGGCTACCTGTCCCGTGTGATATGGAGTAAGTTTCCTCCTTGCTGTAGTCATGGTTGCATCTCCTCGGGGTGGATAAGAGGACATGCAATAAAGGTTGAGCTGAGAATGAAACCTGTGTTTGGAATCTCAGGCTGGCCATCTCTTTTTATTTATGATGAGGTGGCTTATCACCTTGAGGAGTGGAGATCACCTTATGACTACAGGATACTCCCCACAGCTGAGGGGTTTAATAGTGTATTACAGTTCCTAAACAAGACATAGATAAGATGATGGCTTCCTAAGCAGGCTGTGATAGCGGGTATGCAGACCCTGCTCTGGGAGGTAAGATATACAACGGAGGTTCATCTCCCTTCTATGGAAGAACTTCCTTGATTAAGGGAGAAACTTCGACTGCATGATGGAATGTGGCTGCTAGCCTTCATGTTAGCCTCTGCTTTGGGAACAAAATAAAAGTGAGGATGAGAGAGAAGGATGGGCTTGTTACCTCTAATATCTGGGGCCTCCAAAGGTAAGGAGAACGCAACTCATGTTTTTGGTAAATTGCCCTTCTTGAAATCCAAAATGGTAAAACATGGAGGAGAGGCCAATGACAAGGAAGAAACCAAAAGCAAAACGGGAGTAATAAAAGATACCTCTCAGGTCTGAACTTTAGTGAAAAGGAAGAAAAAGGCCATGGTTAAGCATGCTGATGAGGACATTGAACATGGCCTGATGGAAGAGACTGTGACAGTTAGGGAATGTTCTATCTTTCATAAGCTTGAATTGGGAAAGAATTTTGAATGATAGGATGGTTTATTGGATTACTAGATATGGGGGAACATGGGGATCAGTCCATGGACATGCTGTTGAAGTAGAAACCCCAAGTTACACAATGCTGAACACTTCTTGAGACAATGGCTGTATAACCTGAGAAAACACCAAAGAAGCCAGTTAGGGATAGATTGGTTTCTAGAAGCCATTGGGGATACTTTCTGTTTTTGATGAAAAACAAAAACAAAAATGAAATGTATCTCAGAAAAACTGATCATTATTAAGATTTGTGAGGATAGTTGAAAACGCTACTATTATACACATGTGTTTGCGTGAGTGTGTGCATGTGTGTATGCACATGAGTGCATGTGTGCATGTGTGTGTGTGTGTAAGTAACCACCTTCATAAAATAGATGGGTTTTGAAAGAATGCTAAGATTTAGACAGAGTAAACATAGTAGTAAAAATAGGTGGAAGGGGACCACATCTGTGGTACAGAAGCCCATGCACAGGAAGATTGGTTAGCTGTGGAAGGTAGGTTCCTCTGTGACCAAAGAGTGCTGTGTCATAACTCAATGAGCAGAAATTGGAGAATATGAAGCTTAACAGCACTATGAAAAGGTTAGAATGGCAGAGGAAAAAAAAAAAAACGTTGAATGGGTCAGCTGAACCATGGATACTTTGGGGGTCAAGAAATTGACACAATCAGAGCTGTGATTTCAAAGGGTTTCTTTGACACTGAATAATTGGATTGGAATGAGTTGATAGAACTCAGGGAGAAAAGCCAGTTAGGAGGTCCTTAAATCTTTAAGCAGAATGGACACATAAACTTAACAAAAGGTGTGACTGCATAGACTGTAACAGAGAATAGAGTCAAGAGGAATCTTAAACCTGGAACTGGCCATCAGAATGCTTTTAACCATGCTTGTTAAAATCAAGTTTCTAATACAATGCTCATGAGTGGGAAACTGACCTCCTAGGGAAGCCAGGTATCTGGCTAACAATTTCTCCTTCCAGGAAGGCTCCATCTCAGGTTGAACTGGATCTGATTCCCTGATTGCTGCAGCCTGAGACTGTCTAGTAGAAAAGCAAACAGTACAGCCAATTGTGCCCAGAAGCCATCATATTCAAAACTGGTTCTCATTTTCATCTTTATTATCATTTCTCTCTTCAACCATTTTAATATATATATATATATATATAGACTATAAACTATAAACTATATTTTATGCATGAACATACAATCTGCATTATATTTTGATAAATACAGTAATATATGTTTTAATAAATAATGACACATTCTGATTCATTATATGCTATTAATATCAAGAAAATATTTTCCAAGACTGTTTTATTATTTTCTTTTTTAGAGATATTTATATTTTTAACTGTCTTTTATATATATCCTAGTTGCACAAATGTGGAGCAAGAACATAGAGGCAGTCTACTCCCTACAACATTATTTTAGGCTGGGGCTAGCCAACTATGGCCTATGAGTTAAGAATAGCTTTTACATTTTTAAATGGTTGGAAAAAATCAAAAGAAGAATAATATTTCAAGATACATAAAAATTTTATGAAATTCTAATTCCAGTGTCCAGAAATAAAGTTTTACAAAAATGTGGTCATTCATTTATACACATGACTGTTTCACACGACAATGACACAGCAGGGACTGTAAGGCCTGGATTGCCTAAAATACTTCCAGGGCCCTTTGGAGAAGAGGTCGGCTGACCTCTACTGCAAGGGCCTAGTGTGCAGTCTGTGAGTGGACAGTGTCTGATGTATTGGGAGCTTGTCAGAAATGCAAAACCTCATGACCTGTCTGTGACCTACAGATGAGAACCTGCATGTAGCTGGTCCCTGGGTGGAGCACGTGTCTGTGAAAGTCCAACCAGTGATACTGGAACATGTGAGAGAGTCACTCTGAGTGTCCATCAAGGCACTGCCTCTGGGGTCCCACCTGTAAGAGGCAGGGGGAGATGCAACCTGAGAGTCTGCATGTCTGTGAAGCTCCCAGGATGGTGACACTGTTCTCCTGACAAATTGTGAAGAATATCAGTGGACTATTCTCTACCTGAGACCCTTCCTGCTTCCCAGGGTTCTCGCTGACCATTTCAAATGTGACAAATTCTTTCTCCCCTCTCTGAACCCTTCTGCTGCACAATGTGCTCCCTTTATGTGTATCATATATAATGATATCCAGCATTAGCAGACGCTTCAAATGGAAGGAGCTCTTTATCTTACTAACTTAATGGCCACTTCTATTTCCCAAACTTACCAAGCACATTCCTGCCTCAGAGCTTTTGCACTTTATCTCTGGAGCTCGGGAGGCAGTGAGGCCATTCAGGACTCTCCCCCAATCTCCTCCAGTCAGCAAAGTATCTAATAAAGATGCTTTCCAAAATACCTTTGCATCTCAACTCCATTCTCCCCTCAACTAAAGTTCTGTAGTCTACTTTACCTGAGGGATTTGCAATGCATATTTACCCCCAATGCCTCCTTTCTCCAGTTAGACTGAAAGCTCTATCATGGCAGAGACATTGTTTTTAATCATTTATAGCTGAACATATATACTGCTTCTAGGATTAGAAAACAGAAAAAAGCACCAAGGAAAACATCCCAACTGACTAGGCATTCAATGGATAACTAAAGAACAAATAAACTAAAAAGTTATTTTTCCTCAATTTGATGCAAAGATTATACCTGGTATTGTGTAAAACTTATATGCCTATTATTGTTAAGCAAAGTATGTATATAACACTATTTAATGACAGTCCATACTCATAGAGTACTATGTGTCAGGCACTAGAAATCAATATGACTATAATTCTCATTTTGAGCTCCAGGGAAACTGAGACCTAAGGCAGTTATAGTGTTTAAAAACAGTTCAGCATGTTTATAGATCCAGGCAATTTATCTCAAGAATCTGCAAAAATAACCATCACAATGTCCCTTTTCAGATGGAATTCAAAGTCGGCAAGTTTTGTGTGGTACAGTACCACCATATTTACTTGTAAGATGCTTAAATATCCAATCACTTTGCTAATACCACCCATTAAAAAACAAGCCAACAAAGTAACTGAAGGGAATTATAAGAAAGATGCACCTACACAAAGTAAATGATGGACAGAATTATAAGATTAGACATAGGTGAACCATAATTAAGAACAGAAATGGTCTTTGAGGTGTCCTCTGATTGCTTCACAAACTTGACAGTCTCTTCACAAGTTCCATAGAGGGGATGGAAATGATCTGATGGCTATCATTTCTCAGTGTAGAGTCAACTACCTTGAATTTTATCTTTTAAAGAAGGAAGTCATATACAGCACACCTTCCAAATTCATCCACCATGTCACAAGTAGCAGGATCTTCTTTTGTAAAGGACATCTAACTAGATTTTAAAAAAAGCCAGACAGAAGGAAAAATACTGCATGATGTCACTTCTATTAGAATCTTAGAAGCTGTCAACTGTGTGGTAGTTACAGGGGTTAGAAGAGGATAATGCCAATGAAAGGGAAGAGTCTACAGTTGTATAGGATGAACAGTTCTCTAAATCTGAACTACAGGGTATTTGATATAATTTATAACAGCCCATTTGCATCATCAACTTGATTAAATTTAGATTCACCAGGTGATGATGTACATATGTGCTTGTGTCTGTAAAGGGCATTTCCAGAAATAATTCACCAAGGACGGAAGATTTCCCCTGAATGTGGACAATACCTTCCAATGGAGTGGGATGAAAAGGAGAAAGGAAAAAGTTATCTGATCTTTAGCATTATCTTTCTTGCTTCCTGTCCACCATGCATGACTGCTGTGTTCCATCATGTCCTTCCCTGAAACTACACAGACTGATGTCTCTGAAATCATGAGCCAAGATCAATGTTTCCTGTCTAAAATTGTCCAGGTCAATTATTTTGATCACAGTAACCAAAAGTAGCTAATATAAAGCTGAGTTTTTATATATTTCTCTAGCTTAAAAATTATGCTGGAGTTTTAAGCCCTAGTACCTCCAAACATGACCCTATTTTGATAAAGTGTCTAATCAAATGAAATTAGTCAAAATTAAGCTCCACTGGATTAGAATGGGTAAGGATCTAACATGCCTGGTGTCTTCACAGGCCGATAGCTGTTTAAAGAGACACCTAAGAGTATGTGAGGTCAAGAACAGATACTGAGGTGATGCCACTATAGACCAAAGAATGCCAATATCCATGGGCATACCTGGAAGGTGGGAGAGACACGGATGAGTATAAGAAGGAACTGTGCAAGCACCTTGATTTGGGACTTGTCTTTGGAACTTGAAAACAATCAATGTTTTAAACACCAAACAAAAGTAATCCTAGAAAAAAAATACACTGGTGAAAGAGCTTACCCCCAGAGTAAGACATGGGCTTTTAGGAGGTAAAATCTGTCCATCTGATATTTGTAGATTCTTATGTAATGAACAAATTCTGAGGCCAAAGGTGATAGAAATTGAAGGAGGTGATTTCCTTATGCCCAGCAAGATGTATTTAAAAGTGCTGTCTGAAGGAACCATGAATGGCTGACTGGATTTAGCCTAGTTTGGACCCTCCTGATCATGGTCCAATCCTCTAATATTCATTTAATGATGGGGGCTCTTCATTTTCTGTTCCTACTCTGTCTTCTCTCCATTAATAAAGACAGTGTGGCCTAGTATGGGACAGGAATTTGGCAATTAGGCTGACAGAACGGAACAGAGGGTCTAACAACACACCAGACACTAGTGAAACAAGCAACATTTCCATAACTTTATTACACATAGTTAGAAACCATGTGGAAAAATTGAAAAAAAAAATGGGTCCTAAATGCACAGCTCATTATCAAATCAGTTCAACAGCCTAGACATGAAAGGAAAAAAAACTATAGTATTTAGAAGATAATACTTAAGTAAACATACATGCACAAGTAATGGGGAGACCTCTCTATATGTGGGGGATTCACTACAGTTACAGGCATCTAGTTATATATTTAATATCCCTGACATATGCACATGCAATCTTCAAACCTATAGTTCTTTTACTGAACACACAGCCATGAAAAACTTGTAAGTTGGGAATTGTTTTTTAAAATGTTGATAGCAACACTGTTTGTAAGAGAAATCAGTGAAAAATAGAAACAACCAAAATCTTCATCAAGAGTAAGACGTAGGACCATGTGGCATATTTACATGATGGGATAAGTGACCCACAGCTATGCATCACAGAACTGAGAAGTCAGCAATAGAATGTTGGAAGAAAGAACTAAGGCACAGGGGAAATCTCACTTGTAAGTTTTAAGTACTTCTTATTGAAGGGAAGACTGAAGGGTGTAATCATTAAGGAAGCACACCTAGTGGGAAGGTTAAAAATAAAATCCAAGGATTGTCTGATATAAAGTTCAGAATTGTTGATAATAGGGGAAATCATGGAGGGGAGAGAAGACCCATTGACATCTCTTATATGTGATAATGCTCAAGTTCTCGTTCTTGTACTGGGTGCAAATAATATCATTTTGTCCTTTAAATAACATGCATACACTTTCATGCAAAAGGGTGTATACTATATGTCAAAATAAAGAACTTGGGGAGAGCATGTCATGCCATGTTTAAACTATATAAACTAGTCACTATATTTAAGCACCAATATTTTATTAATATAATTTAAAAATGATTACCAGTATAATTAGTTCATGTTTTCTCAATTTAGACATCTGGTCCCTTGGAATTTTCCCCAGGATTTTTATTGGGCAATGTACCTTCTAAGTAACTAAATGTATTTCTGGAGATTTATTTATTTGTGAGATAAGTTTGTGGTGTGCTTAATATTAGTTTTCCTTAATGTTTAAATTAAAAAAAAATAACTTTGTTGTTTTAACTGTTCCCTCTAGCATGAGCAAAGGGTCATACTTCAGGCAGAGGATGCTACTGCTGCTGCTCACTGACCAGATCCAGCTCATAATTCAGCAAGGCTGTGCACAGATGGGAACCACTTCAGAAACCTGACAGAAAAATCACATGCATCTCACATATCCCTTTACCTGAATTCAGAGGGCACTTGCAAGCACAGGAATAACACAAGGGAAGGGGCACTAAACACTTGCTAACACATGGGTGCCTTTTGTTGGAGGGATCGTCTTTCCGAGCCACATTTCCTCGAGTCCAGATACAGTTGATATTTTCAAAAACATCACAAACCAAGACACGTGGCAGCTGATTGAAAAAGGCGGCGGCGAGGCCGACCAACAGAAAGTACATCTGCTTTCCACCTCACAGATTAGGAGAAGTTCGGCTGCCTCCGAGAAAACAGGAGACCAAACCCTTCAGAGAGTTTTTCAAGTGAGAGTCACATCAGGTTCGTCAACAGCCTTGAAGAATAATGCAGTTAGAAAAAGCATTAAGGCAGCGGGATGGATGAGAAAGCGAGTGGCGTGTGCTCAGCACAATGGGGCAGAATACAAATGACCCTGTTACCCAACAACCGGCAAAGGGCTACTCATATTTCTAAGAAGTCTTCAGCTAGCTGGTCAAGCACATGCTTAAAGTGAGAGCTGCCCAGGTCAACATCTTTGTTGGTGTCTTGATTAGATTGTAATTCGGGTAATAAATAGCAATTCTGACTTGAAACGAAAATACTGCCAAGAACAGAAGGGGCCAGAAAGATTTCTCAGAATGATTAGCTCCTGTATTTATCTATCTGCCTGAGTCATGCATCAATCCACCTATCCAACAGCCCTTTTGTCTTCCTTCTTTCATTCAACTCTTCACTTATTAAATGTTATCTGGGGGCAGAGAAATGGCTCACCAATTAAAAGCACTTACTACTCTTCCCCTGTCCCTGGGTTCAGTTCCCAGCACCCACATGAAGGTTCATAACTTTCTATAACTCCAGTTCCAGGGGATCTGATGCCTTCTTAAGGTCTCTTTTGGAAGTGAATCCACACCATACACATACATACAAATACTCATAGACATTAAATAAAAATAAAGACATTTTAATAAGCATCTGAGTATAGATATGGGACCAACCTGTGTTACATTAAAAAGAACATTGAACTAAGACAGGACCTGCCTTAGGAAAGTTCATAGTACATTTTTCTTCTTCAGTCTTGCAGATGGTTCATTACTAGTCATGAGGGTCGTCTGTCCTTCCAGGAGAATGTTTAGGATTGTCCCCAGCCCTTATTCACTAGATTCTAATAGTACACAGCCCCTGCACCCCTCTACCACAAACAGTTATAATAACTGAAGATGCTGTAGTAACTGAAGGAATTGCTCCTGGTTGAAAGCCCCTCCCTCAGCAGAGAATATTATGTCCTCACATATTGGTGATATAGTATGAGAAGTTCTATGATTAAAGAACATTGAATGAATTATATGTGGAGAGAGAGAGAGAGAGAGAGAGAGAGAGAGAGAGAGAGAGAGAGAGAGAGAGAGAGAACGTGATACTCTAAAGCCTTTTAACCTTCAAATATCCAGTGAGGGCACACAGAGACACTCTGAGCTGTGTCTAAGAGAAAAGGTAGACATTGTCTCATAAATAGTAAAATTACAGATAGTATTTCATTCCCAGGTTAGCACATTTCTGGTTTAATCTATGATTATAAGGAGTATAAAATCCTTGATATTTCCCAGCATGTAATATAGTGCTGTAATGTTCTTTTCAATAGAAGAGTGGCAGCCATATATTCATTCATTTAACAAATACTACTGAACACTGAACAGGTCTTATCTGTTTCCAGGTTCGGAAGACATGAGAAAACAAAAATGATGCAGTAATAGAACTTGGAGACGTGGAAGTGCAATGGAAATCAAATAAGTTAGAAAATAATTTCAATGATTTATAAAATTTCTGAGTAAAGAGTGTAACATTATAGAATGTTTCTGTATGGCCTTTTAATAATCGGTCTCTTATCTGAATTTGGAACTGATGCTCCATAAATAAGTGAGAAACATAAACAGATGGCCATTAAATGCTTCAGTAATATATATAAAAAGTTGTTGGAGACCCTGAGGAAAATCCTGCCAACGTCAGAGATCTGGAAGACATTTTATAAACACATGATATTGGACCTGGCTTTCAAAAACAAGTCCATTGCTTGCTGAAGGGATAACAGAGATAGAGCATCAGAACCTAGGATGCCAGGAGATCCAAGAGTGTATTGAGATTAGAGAAACAGGGATATGACCATGGCTAATGCTTTGATACTCTTTCAATAAGTATGGCAGGTCACTCAGTTTGCTAGATACTGACAGGATAAACGACAATGGCAAAGCTCAAATACCTCCTCCAAACAGCACAAGCGCGCGCACACACACACACACGTACATGCTCCTTCCAAATGCACTTAAACCCAAGAAGAAATTCTATAAACACTACCCCTTTCTCAATCTGGATATTAGGTCTTACCCTATTGACCTGAGTAATCATTATTGAGTCATGAACTCAAGTAGCCCTTGTGGCACATACTTGGATGTAAATTTTGAGAATCCCTTTGTCTGTACAGACTGGAAAATACTAGTAGATGGAAACTATGTTGTATGCTCTCAGACATACTTTCATCTAGACTACAGCATACACTATAGAAACAGTAATGCTGAGATCAATGAGGGGTCAGGGTGTAGTTCCCTTTATCAGAGCAAATAACAGGAACTGGGGGGTCTGTGGGAAGTTGCTGCTATTCACCATGCAAACAGTTTCTAGAAAATAAATGACATTGGCACATCCACACAGCAACATTTTCATCTCAACCAAAGTTTCTGTCTCTCACTGCATGGTCAGAAGAACAATTGGATCCAGCAATAGACATACAGAAGAGACTAATTAGCAGGCATTCAGCATACAACACTGCATGTCACACAAGCTATGAAAGACTCTCAGAGCTGTTGATCATGTTCACAGTCAGAAGCCTGGGGCTGCTGGGTATCCCGGCTGCCTTGCCCTTCATGCTTCTCTTTGCCCAGGCTCTGCTGGGTGCTCTCAACCCACAGAGGTTTTCAGAACCAATATCTCTGGAACCCCACAAGTATTTGTCTGTTAAGAAAACTGAAGGACAAGAAAGCAACCAGGGCTAGTCTTTTAAAATGCATAACTCAGTGTAGGCTGAGCAAGAAAAAAAAAAAGAGCTGGGCTGCTGCTAAAGGCAGGATTCAGGGTTAAAACCGTTCTTGACTACGCAGACTCTATTATAGAAAAGAACGCAGTTCTATGATGTACAGAAACAACCACAGGGTATAGACTGGATGAGACCGTAGCCCATGCTTCCCACTGAGACTTGCAGGAGGAACACAGTCTTCAGTTTATTCATCTCAGGCAGATGCTAATACAGTTCTGGATCGACATTTGGCAGAAATATGAATAAACACAGAGAATTCACAATCAGATATCAGAGCAGGAAAGCTGAATACTACTGATGGATTGATTATGTTTTGAGCTATTTAGATAATTGGACATACTAAGTACAGAGCTTTCTGCCATGATAATGGACCTGCCCTGTTGTGGTCTATTTAACAAACACTTGGACTATTTTTTTTAAAGCTTGTTTACATTCCTGTACACCCTGGTTTTATTGATATTCTGTCCTTTGAATTACAGTGTCCCCTCCAGGGAAAGTTGAGGAGGGCATTATCATTGTTAACCCATGTTTTCAAAGGGAACAAAAGCCAATCCCTTCTAGGACACATTGGGATCTGATTTTTCTTATCATAGCACCTTTGTATGAATGCTAATTTAATAATTAGTCAAAGACAAGGGTGGCCAGAACAGAAGTGTCCCTATTTCCCATTTCCAAGTGAGTGTTTCTTGATATATAATATATGGATGTATACATATACTTTTTTTTTTCTGCAAATCTCTCTGCCTGACATGCTTTCCCTGGATCTCTTCTTCCCTCTACCTTGTCATTTAGAACTGAGTTAAAATGTCCACTCTCAGAAAGCTACCACTGCATTTCAAGGCAATCCCTGACTAAATATTTCTTTATGCTTCCCATGTGAATTACGAGTCCTTCACTGTTTCTTTGCCCTAATGTTTTGTGAGCTTGCAGAGAAGAGTCTCAATCAGTGGCAGGGAAGTAGTTGGCCTTTCATATAATTACATGCAGGATATACTCTTTCAGAACTCCATTGTCTTCAAAACAGAATGAATCCTTTGCTGGAAGATGTACAGCTCCAAGTTGAGTGCAAACACCTGAATCAGTGGGTGATATTGTTCTCTTTGCAATGTGGCATCTGCTGCTTGAAACAGTGAGCTGCTGTTGGGAGACATTATTGATACAGTCCATTTGTTTGTATAAATGAATGTTTGTCTCTAAGCATATTTTTATGGCCTCTGTGCTAAGAAGTGTGTGCTACCTGCTGACCTCTTGAGTATTTGTTGCCTCAGAAAGGAGCTTTAGCATTGGCAAGCAAGGCTCTGAGGTGAACTGTAACCTGCATGGAATGTTGCTTTTGTTCAGTCTGAACATTTCATAGGCACACATATGTCAGTTCTTAACTGCATAAAGCATCCACCTCGAAGTTTAATTTTAGTAAAACATTTTTAGATTTTTTTTTTAATTTTTGCTATTCCTTTTTCCTGAAAGAGTTTTCAGGTACCCTACAAATTTATTTAAAGTTATGGAACTATATTTTTTAGCCGATGGAAGTGATGAATCCCATTTAATTATAAGATAATTATGGATAGTCCTCTCTTGGGTTATTGGATTAAGATTAGAAATCAAACTCTGGATGGATTTCTTATAATTCATTAACTGTTTTTTGAGCTTACTGGTGACTTACACTTTATTTTTTTTGAGGTTACAACAATAAAAATAGTGATATCATTTAGCCTGGTTCTTTGATTTATTTATAGCATTTCACTTGTCTTTGATCTCATGAAACTTTTAAGAAGATCTTCTATGAAGTAGTAGCATCATTAGCTATGTCCTTGTACAGTAAGGACAGAGGGGTGGTCTCTGTATATTGAGTGCATTGAAAATTTGCTGTGGGCATTTGCAGAATTCGTTTTATTTTTCAATTTCACATTGGGAAATAAAATGATGGGAGAAAAGGAAAGACAGCATCTTCTGAAGTAAGCTGGCAGGTTTCTAGAGCATTTGTTTGTTTATTGATAAATAATTAATACATGGAAATAGTTTGGGACTTTGGAGTTACAGGGCAGCAGTTTCATAAAGCTTGTGTTCCTTAGAATTCTGACCTGGTGCTGCAGTCTGGGTATATCCTTGTCATCATTGGAATAGGCTTCAGAATGTTGGTTTCTCCCTCTCATTCTTAGTTAAGGAGAAAATAATAAGAAAAAAAAAACCATTTGTTACAGAAAAAAAAATTGGAAATTGACCCCATGGAAGATACAGAGCTTGTAGTTGCCTTGGAAATAGAAACATTAGCTGGCTTGACTTTGGTTCTGACTCCACAATGTGAATATGTGAAAAGACTGAAAAGAGACTTGATTGGAAGTTGGAGTTCGTTGAGGTAGGTGGGAGCCACAAGGAGTGTGGGAGTTTTAAAATAGTGCCTGCATAGAGAACAAGCTGTTTTTTTTTTTTTTAACTTGGGTTACATGTTTATTTGAGAGAGTTTATTATAAGTTTGTTTGGGGTATATACCTTCTAGAAAGAACTTGAGCTAAGGCTCAAAGCATAGTCACAGTATAAAACACAGTATCACCATGTGCAAAAAGGAAGGATAATTAGTTCCACCCCAATGATAAACTTATTGAGTACATGCAATATATTTACTGTAGACATTAACTCCCTACTACCCACTTTGATCCCTGTGTTATGAAGATGGATCCATGTGTGGCTTGCAGATCACATCTAAGCTCATTACTGCTCTGTTCCCGGGACTTAATACCCCACTTAAACATAATTTAGTCCAAAACCATGTGTTTGAATAAAATGCACCACATGAGAAGCAAGTGGAGCCAGCTGTAGAAATTACAGATTTTCTTGAAAAACTTGTCACACTTGGGGTGAGAATAAGACAAAATAACAACAAAAAGTAAAGGGCAAATGTAGTACGTTTCTTACCAAAGACCTAAATGACAATATCTGAGCTTAACTTTGAGAAGTCATTCTGACTTATTTCTTTCAATCAATTTATATTTCCTCTTTCCCCTAAACATCTGAACTTTACATTGGACTTAAATATGAATCAATAGAAGACGAATGGAATATTAGTTTCATCTTCTCACCAAACTTTCTCATTTAACAGTGTTTTCAAAGAATCGTTTCTAAAATTACATTTTAAGGCAATTTTCCCACTTGTATTATGCTTTTGAAGTTCATTGTTCTTGGGAGGCGAAAGACTCTGAATGCTATAAAGCAAAATGTCACACTGCAAGTTGTAGGCAAGGGTAATAAACTTGACTTTTCCTTGTAGTGCATTTCAATTAGGTAGTCTGGTACCTGGGGCATAAGGATTACTGCCTTTCCTTTAGCCACGATTCATACAACTGTTAAATCATGTGTAAATGAGTACCAATTAATGACCTAAATAAATACATACATAAGTGCAGTCTTCAGGAAAGAAAATTTCATGGGTTGATTAAAAACAGCAAAGAAACCAAATAAATTTGGACAGTATTGTAAAACATATAGTTTTCCTACTGCAGTCCCTTCCTCCAATCTCAAGAGTTTAATTCACTTTGTCATACTATAAATATATTGAACAAGAAGGCTTATTGCTATATGCTTATATTAGACATGTCATCAGTTGACACAAAGAAATGTTGATACAAATAAAGCACAGTTGATTAGTCATGTTTGCTTACTTTATGACAAGCTTGCATTCAGCCTAAATTATGTCTAATTGCCAGAGGGCAGGATATCCCCTTAGGAAGAAATCAGATCCAAGAAAAGAAGTTATAGGGTCTATACCAGTTCCCAGTGGGATGAACATTTAATGACATTCAATGAGACTTTGAACAAAAATGTGATTTCATCAAGTGATTAAAAAAATGAAATTGTATAGAAGCTAAGTTGCAAAGTATAAAAGTCAATGAGCAAAGCAGCTTTAATGGGAAATGAAAAAAAATGGTCCATTTCATAATTTACATGAGAGATTAATAATGTAAAATCTCTTCCCCAAAGATGAAGCATCTGATGTAATTTTGAAGCACAGGATTATAAGATAAAATACACAATGAAAATTCATATAAAAACTTGCTTACATAAGAAGGCGCACAGTCATGTAATGCTTTCTAATCCGTATAATTGCAACATCAGAAATATAAAGCTTACAAGTCTCCAATATTAAAATTATGGAAGATTTTGGAGCCTGCTTGCTTGTCAGATAAATTATAAAGGAAAAACCCCCAAACTTTGCAGAAGTTTTAGGAAATATACTTTATCACGTATAAATGAAAAGATTAACTCCTGTCTCTTGCCTAGTCAAAATGACAACATTCTAGTCTCTAATACACAGGGGCCCAAACTTTCGATGATTTGTTTTGTCTTCATTCATAATATAAGTATTTTACCAAATCCTCCAGGAGAGGTTGATTCATGATAAACCGAATGAGTTAGGAATTTATCAGGTTTTTAATTATTTTAAGTATTTTTTTTTTAAATTAAGAAATAACCAATCCTCCCCCCCCCAACATACAAATACTTTCTCCACCAACCTCTCCCCACCGCTGACAACTTTCCTTGCTCCTCCTCGAAATCATGGCCTCTTTTTCTTTAATTGTTGTGTAACAATTTCCTCATTTTTAAATCTACTTTTATCATCCAATCCCATTTTTATTTCATCGTTTATAAACAACCCCTTTGAAGTACCTGGCATTAATAGCATAATTTAAATAATAGACAAGTGAACTGTATCCAGGACTGGAGCAAGACAAGAAAACTGGCTGGAATCTCAAGTTTTCATGTGTAAATTTGTGTATGAACTGTGAGTGTGGGAAATCCACCTCTGCACGTGCACACACATGCAACCAAAGGAAACATGGAAGCTAAGCTCTGAGTGTCTCCCTGCTTTTCCTGAGTCTCCACTGGAATGTGCTCGCACTAATATCAAGGAACATTTGAAAATACTTGATTTTTTTTTATACTCCAGTAATTTCTTTTTTTGTAAAACTTTCAATGAATATTGTATGAACCCAAGGCAGAGTTGCAGAATCAGTTTTCAGATTATTTTGCATCACATACTTGCATGATGTAAGCAATGCCATCCAGAATGGAAAGGAGCATTTGATGACATGCTTTTCAGAGCCTTTCAGAACTCCAGTTTCTGCCTGATCTTGGTATCATGTACAACCAGCAAGGCCAATTTTTTTAAATTTAAATGCCACTCACATATTAACTGAGGGAATGATGAATAGGATTTTGAAAAAAAAAATACAGTGAGTTTCAAATGCCACTTCTGCACCATTCCTTAATTGCCTATCTAAGAAAAGATTCAATTGAAAAAAAAAAGGGATAAATTTAAAATTGAATAGCTGGAGAATACTTAGAAATGTAGGTGATATTGAATAGGAATATCTTTTAAAAATATAAGTGTGTCTAATTGTATTAACCATGAGTTTTCAAAGAAAAAAAAAAGAAAAGAAAAAAGCTCATCAACTTTTGGCATCTAGAGAAAAAAAATAATTACCTTAGAATAGGTTTTTCCTTTCTTATGCAAAATGAGTAGGGCTGAAGAGAGCATGTAGGAGGCAGGTCTTCCTGTTTGGGCCTAGTCATCACTCTTTCTCCATCAGACTAAGACACCTTTCTTTCCCTCATAATTTGTATGACATCTATTCGCCTGTGTGTGTGTGTGTGTGTGTGTGTGTGTGTGTGTGTGTGTGTGTGTGTGTGTTGGGGTGGAGGCTGTGCGTGCTACAGCTGTTAGAAGTAAGAGGACAGCTTGCTGGAGTGGATTCTCCTTCCATGTAGGTGCTGGGGCTCAAACTCAGGCCCTCAGACTTACAGTGAATAATTTCACCTACTGAGCCTTCAATAGGACCTGTGCTTATTGTTTTGATCGCTTACTTCTCATCGCTACCAACAACTGTGTGATTATCCTCAATTCTCACAATTTATTATGTGAATCACTGTGATAGAGACTCACAAAGTATGTGCTTTTGATGTTTATTTTAGTAAAATTGATATTTATTAGTTTTCTTCTCTCAACTATCATCACTACCATTGACTGAGTTCCCCATTCCTGTTCACCTCTTAGTCATATCAATGACAAATGCTCATTCTACCATAGAATGATGTCCTCAAGTGTCTTAAGACACAGTGATTTAAAATCTCAAAGTCTCCTCAATTGGAGTGTACACATAAAGTAAAACTCAGATAGTGTAAATACTGGCCGGAACTCAGTACATCTCTCAGTATAGATCTAGTATCAACATATCCTTAGTCCCTGGGAAAAATCCTGCATAAAATCAGTCTATATCCTCTACAATATGACCACATTGTAAAGTTTCCCTTTTGGCCCAAGACCGGATATTTCTAGGTGTGACCAGAGAATGGTACATAGTGAGTTAAAAACCTCAGCTTCTGATTCTATTCAGTATATTTTACCCCAAAGAGTAAAACCCAAGCCTATAGTAAACTGTGTACAATGAAGACATGGAGACATAAGGAATGATTGCTGCATTGTATGCACTTGCTCAATTATTATCCTCTCTGCACGGTCAGGAGCATAATTCTCTACTAAAAAAGGCAACAGCATCATTTGCCACCATTTAGAAACCTGGTCAGCCATAATGCTGTATTGTACTAACTCCCATTTGGTTGGGAGTAACCACAGTAATCATTCTAGGACTAAATAAACTAATATGTTTGTCTATCTTCCTGCCACCCCCTCTGTGACACTGCAGACCCTCTGATAATGGCTGGCCATAAGAGCTAAGAAGCTGTCACCTGACCTTTTTTTTTTTTTTTTTAACTCATTCTTTACCATTCTAAGGTCACACCTAGAAGCATCTGGTCTTGGGCCAAAGGAAAACTTTTCAACCTCCTTCCCGTTCTTCTCCATAACCAACCCAGCTTGCATGTGGACAGTGGGCTCTTTGTAAAGACTGCTTCTGCAGGGATTTCATGCCAAATAAAAACTTACATTGTTTCAAGTTCTTTGTTCCCAGTTTGTTGCTGTTAGCTGGAAAGGCATGGGGATAACATCCATGTCACAAAATGTGAACTTAGAGTTAAACAGATGAATATCACTACTTAACAGTAGTACTTGCCACATATATTGTGCTGGCTTCAACTGAGTGCTGTGATGCTGTTTCTCCAATAGTGCTTGGAAGTTAATCCTTTAAAACAAACCCAAGAGGGGTCTTTTTGAAGACTGATGTTGTTTCTAAACCCATAGTTAAAAATAAATACAGAGACTACAGAGACAGCCGGGATTAGGATTTATGTCCAAATTACTACAAAGCAGCACCCTTACCTACCTCACCATGTCTCACCCTATAGTAGTTATTGTCACAGGTGCCACTTCTCTTATTAAATCCCACCGCTGATTTAATAAGCAGTGATGAGTACAACTGCTACTTAATGCCTATACATTGAAATGCTTTCAACTGAATTTAATTACATGAATTCCTAAGATCAGAGAATGATTGCTGTCAGGAGGATCACAAAGAGCTATGGAGAGGGATGCAAAGCCCCCTGGCTGCATGCTGGGTAGGAGGAACTGTACTGATGATGGTTTAGAACAGCAAAGGTCCCTAGCATGTCTTGGGTACTTGCCTGGGTCTGACACCACTGCAGATGTGTTTAAGTGAAATCACTGTACAAAGCCGATGAAATGCTTATCTCTTCCATTGCTCAGTTCTTCTTGGAATAAATTCCAGGTAGCTACTATGTTGTATACATATACAGGTATGATCTAAGTACTCTCCCAAGCATAGGAACAAGGGAACAGACAGACAAGGGCTTTACTTGTCTCCCAGGCAAAGAGACAGAAAACAAAAATGTAGACAGGTTGAGAAGATAATTTAAGATAAGCATACAGGCTCTGAGAGAAATTAAAGGAGGTAGCAGTCCCAAAGGATGGTCTGAAAAATTCATTTTTGTGGCAATATCTGAGCACAAGTCAAATAGTTTTAAGAAGCCAGTCATTGGAAAAGGAGAGCAGGGAGGTTAGACAGAGCAATCTGGTGAAAATGATGTTTAGAGCATAGTAGGAAAATCAGTGCAGATGTGGAGCTGGGTCTTGGGAGGAGGAGGGACCATCACACCACATCATTCTGGAGTCTTATTGAACTAGATGGAGATTCAGAGCCTTTTCTAAAGAGTAGGTAGGAAAACAACACAAAACCCTGTGTTCATGAATGACACAGCGGAACATGCTGTTTCAGAGGTGTTTGGGCATTTCAATGGGGGCTGCAAGGCAGGTTCAAAACCTGACAGAAATGAAAGATGGTGGCCCAGAGAGAAGACTTAGTAGTTAGGAGTCCTTGCTGCTATTTCAGATGATCAGGATTCTGTGCCAAGCACTGACTCTGGGCAGCCCACAACCATCTGTGATTCCAGATCCAGATCTGAAGTCCCTTGCTGTCCTGTGAGGGCCCATACACGGGCAGACAGTCATCTATAAATAATAAAATAAGTCTTGTAAAAATGAAAGCTAGGGAGCTAAGTACAAATTCAAGCATTCTTGTGAAATGGGGATAATTGATTGTATAATACTTTGAAAGTAGGTGCTATTATTATTCTGATTTTGTTGTTGAAGCCAAAGTGGCTTGCCCAGCATCCCATAACTAAGCAGTTGGCAGAAATGATCAGAATCTCATTGATATAGAACCCTTATTCTTCCTTCCTGTCTCTTGTATGTGAAACAGGAAAAAGAGCCATTTCCACTTGTCAGGATGAATCCCTTTTCTGCCAAGAAGCACATCAAATCCCACAGAGAAAGACATGGTGGCAGCAGCATCAGTATCTAGGAAATGATATATACTATCAGTACTACTAGGACATCATCTCCACGTGGTGGTCAATGAGTAAATGAAAACAATCCAACTATAAAGATTGTTTTTCTGATGCATTCTCATCTCACAGACGCTTCCCCTTATCAGAGACAAAGGGTAGGCTTTGTCATCAAATACAAATGCTCTTTTTGAAGACTAGAAAGCATGGTGTTCCATCTGAGTAACCATAAAGAAACTTGAGCAAGGCTGACTCAGAAAGGTCCCAAGTGAGAAGAGAATAAAAATGAATTAGCTGAAATAAAAGGCTCTAATTACTTGACCTAACTCTCATTGTTCAAGCTGATGAAGGCCTATCACCTCTCGCCTCTTAGTCTTCATTTCCTGTGCAGTGGTTCTTTAATCCTCTAACCTGTAGTTCTTCTGGGCATACCCTCCTACACCACGGTATCCAGATTTGGCTATGTGAGCCACTGACCTGTGTGGTTCTCTCACTCAGTTTTTCTATCATTCCAGTAAGTAAATGATTCTTTTCTGAAAACACAGCACTACCTCTAAGCCTTCAAGAAACAGTTAATGCTGGTGATTAATTCCCCATTCCTACATATCACTTCAAAGACACTCGCCCTTAGTGGGCTCTGTAGTTTATTATCTCTGCTTTTGAAGCTAGCAAAGTTTAGTGTGCTTTAAGATAATAGTTCTCTGTCTTGAATATTAATGAAGAAGCCCAAGTTTTAAACACATTAGGGTAAGTGCTAGAAAAAGCAATCAAGGATGTTAAATAGCCCCAATTCTATTCCAACACATTTTTTGAACCACAAAGTGTTTGAGTGCCTACTGTGTGTTAATTTCTCCAAAGTGTATGAAATGGCCAGTTTTTAAATTGCATTTAAGAATTAAGTATTAGGATATACATTTTAATTGATAATTAAATGAGCTGTACAGTAAGGAACAAATGAAGGGTGTGTATAATTGCTGATGTCATCAGGGAAACTCCCGATGCATTGAGATGAGGTTGGCATTGTCCTAAAGAACAGGGAACAGGGAGGCACTGTGCCCTGCTTCCTGGATCCTCCCTTTCTCTCCCTTCTGAGTTTAAACATGACAGTCTCAGATAGACAGTATTTTTCCTTAAACTTAAGGGTAACTCAAGTGTCTTGGCTACTAAAATGAATTTATGGAACCTCTACCTCAAGCTTTAAAAGTAATTTGTATGTCATCATTCCTCTTTCTCTCCCTCCAAAAGGCTGAAAAAAGACATGGTCTCCCTCTACAACAAGCAGCCGAAGGAGGCAGTGGAGTACTCACCCAGGCTGCAAAATGATCTTACACTACTGCAACTTCTCAAGCAACCCATCTATCTCTACACTGATCTAGTACAAATAGATAAAACCTATGTAATGCTGCAACCACTGCTCTTGGAAGCTGTTCCATCAATAGTAAAGGATGCAGGGATAAACTTGCCGCTCATATTTGTTGGTTTGTCTAAAAGATCAGCATAGAAAAAGGAGCCAGGAGAAGGAAATGATGCTGTAAGTTGCAAGAATCAAACATATCAACTAATCCAATATCATAAAAAGTATTAAATGGGATAAATGAAATGGTCTTGTCATATGCAGGTTTCTGTTTTGAAAGATTAGGAAGAAACACTCTTCCTAGATTAAAGACAAGAAAGAGAAGGTTGATGTCAGGCAGTGATACTGATGGCGACTCATTTGGGAAGCCACAATGTCTAGTTTATTTTTATTATAATCTCTTTGTAAAGAGGACACAGAAAGACTAAGGATCAATGAGAAAATGATAAAATCAATTCTACCAAATGATGCTTTAAGGTCATTGCTACTGTTTTCTATGCACTGGGTTTAGGTTCTCTCGAGAAACGATCACTTCAAATTTAAAGTGCTTCACTGTCTTTTGGTTTGAAAAGTAGAGTAACAGAAGGTCAGGGGCAGTGATGGACAGATGAGCATAAAGGAGTCTTAGGTATCAAGAAAGGGTCATGAAACTACAAAAACTGAGGAGCTCTGGAACTGTTAATAGAAGAATCAGAGTAGTTTCTTAGTTTATTCATCTAAAAAGCCCATATTACCATTTTACTACATGGCAAGCATGTTGAGACTAATGTGATTGTGATAATACAAAATGGATAAAACTTTCCCGATGAAAGATGAAATCATTTTGGTGTCAGAAGAGAATCAATGGGTATTTATTAATCCTGTGATTCTGTCATTGGAAAGTTAAACCTGAAAGATGTTCAGAAGCCTTCAAGTTCATGGCTAGACCTGGAGTTCAGTGGTAGAGTACTTCTGTCATGCACAAAGTACTGTTTTTAATCCATAAGTCCTTCCTCACAAAATGGTACCTATATTTATGTTATCTGAATCAAATATAACTGATGCATTATATTTTTATGGTAGCCTCCAGACTCTTTTTGACATATTTCTCTGTGCTGGGACACAAAGAAGGTTATATTTATGCTGGATACAGATATATACCGTAGACAAGTCTTTGGTTGGGAAAGTACAGGGACTGAACAAGTGAAATTCAGAGACCACTTTCTACAGTGGCTCTCTGTCTTATTTTTGTATTACTTATTCACATGCTTTTTCTGTGGTTTCCACAACTGTCATCAAAATACCACGAACAGTGAAAGATCAGCCATGGAGCCTCCCGTTCTTCTCCTTTACACTGGTGACCATCAGATGTCTGAGGAAAAGCCACATTCAGATACTATAGAAATGTGCAGTGTCCACTTAAAGTCTGAGCCTACCCAGAACCCTAAAAGGATACCTTTTGAATATGAAGTATGATCTTTGCAGGTCTCCCTGTTTAAATGAAACAATGCTGGATCATGATAGGTTATATATCCAATAGTCTGTGTTATTATTCAGTGGAAGGAGAGAGAACAGAAAAGAGATATGGACACACACGAGGCAAAGACACTCAGAAGAAATGATGACAGTTTAAGGAATGATCGCACCTCAGAGTGCCCAGAAGTACTGAGAGGCTAGGACAGGCAAATTTCCTGGTTCTTTCAGAGGGGCTTTTGTCATTCCTTGGTTTCAGACTTCTAACCTCAAGAGCAACCAGATAATGGTTTTGTTGTTGTTTGTTTGTTTTACATTCTCCCACACAGTATTGGACAGTTTGAGACAACAGCCCTGGAATTTGACGATACATCCCAGGGTACAAACATAGGGCCTGTCTTGGATACACCTAAGAATAAACACGGTTCTTTACTGAAGGTACTCCAGATGCAAAGTTCCCAGGACTTGGACACTGTAAGCACAAATGAATAAAAGTGATTAATTTTAGGGAACACAAAATGCACATTTAAATAAATGATTGGTAACATATACCTGGTAACAATGATGAGGTAAAATCATAGCCAATGTGACATAGATGGAAGATTCTGAGTTGATGATTAAAAGTTACTCTAGAATTTTGAGCCTCAGAAAAATAACTCAGAGAAAGAACAGGGTGGAGCAGGGAAAAAGCTATTCTTAAACTCAGTCGTTTAGGTGTGGTCTAAGACCTACACCCTGTGCAGATGACCTCAGCATATTTGAAGCTGATCTTTAAAATTAGGGAATGCTAGTTTACTCTCTATTACTGTAATAGAATATATGAGATAATCAGTTTTTAGAGGGACTGTCTATCTTGGTCTGGAGTTTTGGCTGTTTTTATCCATGACTGATCTGCTCCACTACCTTGGGCTCATGCTGGCCCATCAAGGAGAACTGTGTGATGGCGAGTGACTAGAGAAGGAGGTTAATTCATCTGAAGACCAGGGTTAGAACAAGGAGAAGTAAAGGAAAATCTCAAGATCTCATAATTCCCTGTGAAGGTCTGTCTCTAAAACTCCCTGCTATGTCTCGCCTCTTAAACATTCCCACCATCTTCCACTTGCACTGAACAGGGGACCAATCCTTTAACTCCTGTCTTTTGAGAACACTTTGGATCCAGTGCTCTTTTAGAGGTCTCTGCAAGGTACAAATATTTAAGGCACATAAGTATGCTTAAGGAGATTGTAAAGTCCTATTTTAAAGGGGTAATTGCTTTTCACATTTTATTTAATAGACCGTGCATTTGTGCAACTGTATTTGAAGATAACACCATGTGTAAACATGGAGTCTTAAAGAATGTTGGCTCCAGAGTAGAGAACACTGTCGTCAGTGACTCGCTGCACCTTCCTTCATCCACAGTGGACCATGTAAAAAATTGTTTCCCTAATCCTCTCCTAAGGTCATAGTCATCAGCTGGACCACTTTGTGCTCATTTCTGTCCTCATTTTAACAATGCTCTAAATGAAACTGAATTTGAGGAAGGAAGAAGCTTGACAGAGATCTAGACTTAGTAAGCTTGTCCTTCCTTCTGGGTCACCTCATAGAGCTGGAATTTAGTGGGAAGTTTAGAGGTCAATCCACAATGACCTTAAATCTGGATTTGGGGGCTTTGTTTTTAATAATGTCTAAACTTGATCAAACATCAGAAATTTGTTTTGGTGCCCAAAAAAATGACAGCAATATTTTCCCAGAATGAAAATGTGTTTCTAGCCAACAGCTAAAGCAAACCCTGCATTCGCAGATAAAGAACTAACCATCTCAATTCTAGGATGGCTGTGGTCAAAAACAAATTCCTGAATAAACAGACTTCAGCCGTGCCCTCACAAATACTCTATTCATATGAGAAAACCAATCACAGTATCATTCAGGGGAAATGGCAGAGTCTGGCTAAGCACTCTTTCAGCCTCTGCGCACCTGCAAAGTGAGTCATTTGTTATCCCCGGGAAAAGGTACAATCTTCAGCTCAGGGCAGGGGTCAATAGCCTGGCCCCGTGATGGAGGTACCCGTTTATGGCCGTATATGCTCTCTACCTGGTCTATGAATAAAAAGGCAGAGCCATCTCAGCATTATCATTCTCCTGACCTTCATGAGTGGAGAGTCCCAGCAGGAGAAGGAAAAAAAAAAAAAAACAGCAGGGGAAGAAAAGGGAAAATTAAAATGTTAAAAACTATATTATAGCTCATTGGTGACCTTTAAGGAAAAAAATTAGACTTGAGAATGCTGGGCTGGAGTGGATACAACAAAGTCTGACAGCTCTAAAGTTAGAGATTTATTTTTTTTTCCCTGAGTGGCTTTCCAAAATCTTAAACAATAAGCACACCCCGCATGTTCCTGCTGGCTGACAGCCAGAGAAAGTCCAAAATTTTGATTGGTGCCTAGCTATTACAGGAAACTTGTCCTGTGTTTCAGAACATTCCTCTCATAAGCTATTTGCTGGGACTGTCAGGGCTGGTTCCTATTAATAGGTTGATATAAAATACTGCCTATCTTCAGTCATGCAAACATCTTTTCTCTTCCTCAAGCTTCCATGTTCCTTGGTTAGCTACATGGATACAGAATGCAAAGCAAACACTTGAAGCCAGGGGTGTTATCGCAAGCATACTTCAAGAAAATGTGCATTGGAAATGATGGCAAGTGTCAATGTATTCCGGCTACCTAGAGCGTTCAAATTTAAAAACCAAAATATGAATGCTGTTAGAGCTTTGAACCAAACCCTAAAGACACGCTGTTGCTATGTGTGGGATGAAAGGATTTTATTGTCCCCAAGACAAGGAGCTTTTAGGTTTCCTAGGTGTTTTCATTCTTGATAATAAACAGACAAGCAGACAGATACATGGAAGATTCTATAGCAATTAAGTATTTCTTCCACTTAAACAAAATCATCCTTCTAATTGATGGAGGGGAAAACACACATTTGGGGGAGGGTTGTTTCTTTATCTTTAGGTAATCAGCATTCAGCCCATGCTGTTTGCTTTAATCCTCAAACCCTGAATTATCTCTTTTTCCTTACTGAGGGGTAAATTCATTAGATCCTTGATATCTTTAAACAGTTATTTCATTTCCACCTTTTCTGAAGATCATATCCTCACAAGCAAATAACTTTAACTTTTAGGCTTAAAGTCGGGGTAACGACAATTCTCTGACAGTGCTTCCCAATGGTGAGCTGTCCTTACAAACAGGATAGCAGCAGAGGTCAAGGAAAATTAATATGGAGATGACCAGGTGTCTGAAGTTATTTTGTGGAAGTGGCAAAATATGTTTTCAATCTGATTTTTGTGGACTGTCTATTACAAATGAGAAAAAGAAAGAGAAAGAAATAAACCTTCGGTGGTTTTTGCAGAATCCCATTTTCTTAACAGGAAATTGACGAATGGCAGCATCTGGCAGAGAGAAAAAGCATATGGTCCAACTAACTGTTTCTATAGAGGTTAAAAACAGCTTTGGAATTTCCCTGATTGCTGTTATGATTGACAGACCATCAAATAAATCATTCACTTTTCTTCCCCTCTCCAATAGTCCCATGTTCTGACCAAGACACAAGGGGGAAGCCAGCAGTGTGGAACATGAGAAATTAGACATGCAATGCCCATTAACATAAATGGATTTTATTTTTGCACCTAATTCCCTACACACCATGCAAAAAATCTACCCGCAGGACATGGAGTATGCATGTTTTCTTGTTCTTTCTATTTATAATTTTTAATTATTAATTTCATATATAATTGGTTTCTTTAGAGAATGAAATGCCTAGTAGGTTATCTTAAAACAGTGTTTTGGAGTCTTGGGGCTTGATACTGCAAAAAGATGGGCTGATACTGCAAGATGTTATGGTATGTAATACAAACAATGAAAATTAGGCTGAGAGGTCCTGAATGAAGTTAGACTAATTAAACAATTCTCAGTGTTTAAATTCTTGCTCCTTCTCCAGGGCATGCTGCCAATCATTTCATCTTGGGGGATTGCTCTGGTTTGCCCTCACCTCCAGGCTCAATTAATAAATGTAACCCTCTAACAACCCTCTTACCAAATATTTTTACTGTGTAAATGAAAACTGTTTTGGTGTTTTCAACTCACTAAGTTTCTCTCTGTCATTTTTTCAATGTCAGCTTAAATCCTCATAAGAGAACTATGACAACTGGTGGAAGCTTGTTTAGTTTTCCTCCTTCCTCAGTTTCAATACATACTTTGTCTTCACACCTCCAGTGACAAGACATTTAGCATCTCATGCATTAGCTTTCTCTGTCCATTGACAGACACCATGAAAGCCAGCATTCAAGAGGGCTTCAGGATAATCTCCATCTACTAGCCATGTTCTCACATAAAATGGGAGTCTCTACCTCCAGACACTATGTAGGACTTGCCCATATAACTAAGAGGACACAGAGAAGTGAGAGTGTGTGACTTTGCAGACATGGCTTATCGCCATGCTCTGTCCTGAATCATGAATTCTTGGGAAAAAGCCAGCTCCTTTGATGTCAATACTCTTAACAGCTCCACAAAAAAAAAAAAGAAAAAAAGAAAAAAAAAAAAGATCCTATGTAGGGAACCAAATGTGGAGAGACAACACAGGTCCTCCAGTAAGCAGCAGCTGTGTGCCAATCACGAGAACTGGCCCCTTTGGAAATGGGCCATTCCTTCTTAGTCAAGCCTTCAGACAACTACAGTCTTATCCAACAACTTGACTGCAAGTTTGTCAGCGATAACAAGGCAGAGCCATTCAGTTAAACTTCAACTGACTGTGACCCCAGACACTGTGAGATAATTAATGCCTGCTATTGTTTCAGACTGTTCAATTTGCAATAATTTTCTATGTAGCATATTCTTAAATAATATGCAAATGACTAATATCAAATGCATTGAAGATTTTTTTTGTTATTTTTAGCACACCCATTGAAGACTTTGCAAATAAACGAGATCCCCTTTGCATAGTTTTGCAATTGTCAGCTGATGATAAACCTTTGTGGTTCTTACCTTCTCTGGGTAAAACTCCAAATTTTTCAATGTTTGCTCCTCTGCCTGTATTTCTCACTGCATGTCTTTCTAGGTCAAATCCAGTCACTGTTACACTGAAGTTTCTCACAGGCATGCCCACATTTATTATTACCTATTGTCCATCTCTTTCTACAGGTCAAAAATCACCTCAAATTCACAAAATCAGAATTAAATGCTCCATTTATCTTTTTCATCCCAATTTTCTTTCTATGATGCCAGGTCTATCTTGTCACCATGGCAGCCACCACGAATTTTTATTGAGAACCCAACATACTCTATGCTTCTCTTTGTCATGCAGAACTCTGACCTCATCACTTACTTATGATTCCTTTGGGTGTACTTATTGCCTTTGGAACAGAATAGTTCTGAACATCTAAGAATGATAATCAAAGACTTTATAAGCTAACTCTACTAACATTTTCTAACATCTTGTATAATTCACATTTAGGCTGAACAACCTGCTACCAGATCCATATTTTAGGGCCTTTGCACATGCTGCTTTTGAATGTGTCTTTCTCAGACTGGCTCCCTACTCTCTGAGCTCTTAAATCATCTCACAGAGACGGCATAGCAGTTCTTTAGAACTCCCCTTGCTTCCCTTTCTTCCCTTTCTGCTTCCCCATGTCCTCTGCACAACTTCAAGCCATAGTCATAGTCATGTTTTATACACTACAGTATTTCTTCATATGTGTGTACCCCACCAATTTAACTCCATAGAAAGTATCATGTTTTATGTATATTCAGATAGAGTCAATTATGCCATTATTCAGAATATTTCACTACCACATGATAGTGATGCTTGAAAGGTTCTGGAGATATAGCAGGGAACAAGGTGGATACCACCTTTGTTCTCAAGATGCTTACAACTAGTGAAAGAAAAAGTCAGAAGAAAATGATGCTTATAAATGTAAGGTAGGCCTGATGATGATAAATGCCCACTGAGAAAATAAAGCAAGATAACCAGTTCAATGATTGCATACATTGGGGAAGTAGCATGTATAAAATGTGATAGCTCTGTATATTATGATCAGAGGAAGCCTCTCCCATAATCTGACATTTGGACAATCACCACTTATCAAGGTCACGTAGCTGATCTAAACACTATTAGCAGAGTATATTTTAATTGGTGAATGTTCCTTTTCAACTGCTGCGAGACACCCAAGTTTCATCTGACAGGTTCAATGAAGAGAAAGATATATTGCACAATGTGTAATTAATGACTCTCACATATTTATTTGGCAGATCACACATACTATTCACTCACTTATAGGATAGTTAGTGAATATTTATCTCTACTTCTGTACTTGGGCATTGGCAGGGGTATGGGATCATGGTAGCAGGTCATCCAAGAAACCATGTAGAGGTGATTATATTTAGCTTTCTCAAGATCATTTCATGTATCCTCCATTACTAGGAGTCTTAGCTAGGGTTACCCTTGTAAACTGGCCATCTTCTATAACCAAGCAAAGCTTCCAGTGGAGCACTCTTCAAGACACCAACCAAGCCACAAAATTTTTGATCTACAATTTGTCCTATCTGCAAGATGTACTGGGAGTAGAGGTGGTGCAGAACTTCTGGGAATGGCCAACCAATGACTTGTCCAACTTGGGATCCATGCCACAGAAAATAGCCCACCCCTGACACTGCCTGCAGGGCCAGTAATCAGAGACTGGAGAGTCCAGAGATGTAGGATAGAACCAAATATGACTGGCAAGAAAAAATTAAATGAAATGATTACTAACGAAACTCTGTTATATTTGTAGATCAGAGCCTAGCCCAGTTGTCATCAGAGAGGCTTCATCCAGCAAATGATGGAAGCAGATACAGCAAACCATTAGGCAGAGTATAGGAAACCCTGTGAAATGTGGATAAGAAGAATTGTAGGAGCCAGAGGGTTCAAGGGCATTACAAGAAAACTCACTGAATCAACCCCTGGGCTCATAGAGGCTCACAGAGACTAAACTGACAACCAGGGAGCCTGCATGGATCTGACCTAGGCCCTCTGCATATATGTTGTGATTGTGTAGCTTAGTCTTCTTGTGGGACTCCAAACAGTGGGACTGGGGACTGTCTGAGTCTTTTTCCCTGCTTTTGGGGCCATTTTCTTCTTACTGGGTTACCTCATCCAGCCTTCCTATGAAAGGAGGTCCCTAGTCTTACAGCAACCTGATATTCCATACTTGGTTGATATCCCTGAGGGTCTGCCATTTTCTGAGGAGAAGCAGAGGAGGAAAAATCTGAGTGGGTGGCAGAGGGGACAGGAGGAGAGGAAGGAGGGAAAACTGCTGTTGGGAGGTAATATATGAGAGAAGAACTAAAAAAAAGATCATCTCATGTAAATGGATAATTAGATATGGAGCCTATATGTATTCTAGTTCAGTTAAGCAAATACAGAGCATCTCATTAAAGGCATGTCTTTTCAAGGGGTATTAGAAAAGTTTGCTATCGTGATCAGATCTTTAAACAAAATAGCATCCTAGGATGGTCTTATTCCTTTTATTGCTATATTTTAAAACATTGTCTCAATGGTTGTTAAAAACAAGTAGTTGACTGAGTGTTTTATAATTTACCTAGCTATTATCACATTTTATAAAAACTCTACATTTCATTAATTTTCTTTCTGAGATAAAAAGAATGGTGAAATGGACCAATAGACAGACCCTGTCCATTTTCTTCTCATCTCTATCCTTTTTTGTTTTTTAATAATCACTGTTCCCCACAGTCATGCTATGCACTTGCTCCTCTTTTCTGGTATATACATCTTGTTCAGAAAATAATTATTTCTTTAAAAAATAAGGGGTCAGAATTGTATTGGGAAGATCAAAAATTTGGTTGTATTTACATTTTGAGTTTTAGAGCATTTAATATCAATTGTATAAGCATCTACACTTTAATATTTAGAAAATTTGCCCAGAGTGATCTCAGCTTTTATCTGTTCTGCTAGTGTGGTTTTGAATAGTTTCTCCTGATTACATGACCTGTCTCATGGTTACCCTTCCTCACTTCCAGTCTTGGGTCAAGGAGGAACCTCTAACCTTGTACAATTTGGTCCTCATGGGGAAAAAAATAAAAGCAAAACAAGCCAAGAAAAACAACAACAAAAAAAAATGCTAACAGTTGTACATTTACAATCCATCTTTATATTCTTAACCAAGACTGATTTTAACCACATTATTTGTTTAAACCCAGGAATAACCAACCCAGAGGTAGAGAGAAGCCTTCCCATATTCCTGATAGAGGTAGCTCTGGGTGTGATCAATGCATTCTTCAGAGAACCCCTGTGGGGTTCAGGCCAAGTACCTTGACAGATTTCAGTTGATATCTCACCTTTCTTTGACTTACTTCTCTTCCACATTTTTTTATTCTTCCAAACTCCTTTTTCTTAAAAAAAAAAAAAAAAAGTGGCCTGAGCTAAGGCACACATGACAGAAGTTCATGACTTTCTCCTCATAATACTGTACAGATTTACTCCGCAACTTTTATCTCTAAAGTTATAATCCCCAGCACACAGTACTCATTCTTCTAGCTAGTCTCCAAGAATCCCCAAAGGGAATTCACTCTAGCTGCCAGTCTAGTGATTATAAGAAAAAAAGGTGTTTTTAGTCTGATATTACAAGGTCTTAGTGAAACGTTTGCTGAGCTTATTAATCTCCCAACCTTCAATAGGTCCTCAAAGGATCCTAGAATTTCCGAACTTAACCCCCTTGATATGTAACTGTTGTAAGGAAACTGCTTTCAATCTATGAGAACAGTACTTGTTTGCTTGATTTTTTTAACCTGCTTTGAACTTCATATGTTATGTTTTTAATCTATCATCCTGAGTCTACTAAGATTTGAGTAATTAAATTCTAGCAGTTAGCATTAGTCTGTTGATACTATGGACTCACTTGTGGAACAGACTAAGTCAGTCAATTCCTCTCATAAAGTATCTCAAATACATGCCATGAAACAAAGGTGGCCATAGGCAAACCTAGAGGAACAGGAAGGTGATGTGCACATTCATGGATAACATCAAGGAGAAAATGCACAAGACACTAACAACTATTAAATGAAACTAAACAGAACTCCTGTGGCTTACACTAACCCAAATGGCAGATACAAGCATAAAAACATAGAAATTAACCACAGGAATAAGACAGGGATCCCAGGAAAATCTCACACAGCTCCCACCAAGTTGCCAAGAAGAGCACTACAACCATTCAAACTACTGCCCCTTCCAGATGTGATGCTGGGAAAACTGGGTAACCACAAGTGAAAGACTGAACAGCCAAACTCAGACAAAAGAAAAATGATTTCTCTGGATCCCAATTCTATTACACGAAAGTGTCTATGAGTAAGTATGTGTTCTGAAGAAGCATAATCTTATAAAAAGCTCTCAATGCAGAATTATTCAGGTCTAATTTTTATTATTTATTCTAAGCCTAGTATGAATCATGTTTCTAACAATGTCAGCATGAAGTCTACAACAACTTACAGTATGGAAATGTAGGTATAACCAAACTGAAAGTATATTGTGATTTTATTTATTTAATGTTGATTAACCGTGGAGAGAGGAAAGAAACACAGTCCATGAAAATATACACTTTATAGGATAAGTGAGTCACATTTTCACTTTTGAAAAAAATCTCAGTAGAATTCTTAAAATAATTTTATCTCAAATAATTTATCTAACTAAATCAAAATATTTCTTATGACTGAGAAATATTATTCCTTTGGGTAAGTAATGATTGACCATAAGCTGCATTATCAAATATTTTAAACTAATAAGAGAGATAGTTCAAAACATTCTAGAAAAGTCATTTAACATATAAACAGCTACATTGCAGAGCTATAGATAAAAATTACAATTGAAAGAAAAAATATTTCTAAATAAAATATTCAAAATGGGCAGTTTCCAAGAAACTGTGCTGAATTTACAGAAGAAATGGAATAAACACATCCCTGAGAAAGTGCATATCCTAAACTTAGTAAACAAAAATTCTATATCCAGTATGTCAAATACACATGATGAAGCAAAGAGGGCCACAGGCAGACCCAGAGCAACAGGAAGATGATGCACACATGCACGGAGAACACCAGGGAGAAAATGAGCAAGCAGCTAAGAAGTATTAGATGAAACCAAACAGAACCCTTGTGGCAGACACTAACCCAAACTGCAAGTACCAGCATAAAAACATTAAAACCAACCACCCGAATAGAACAGGGATCTCAGGAAACACACACACAGCCTCGGCCAGTCAGTGGGCAGCAAAGGCACCGCAACCATACTCTGGTGAGGAGACAACCCCTTTTATATGTGGTGCTGGAAAGACTGGGTAACCATGTGTAGACAACTGAAGCTGGCATCCTACCCTTCACCATGTCTAAAACTCACTTGAAATGGATGCAAGGACTAAGTATAAGCCCCCCGCCCTCCCCAGACATAGACACAGACACACACAGACACACAGACACACACACAAAAAAACACGTTACAACATTAATATAGGCAATAACATGCTGGACATGACTCCAAAAGTATAGGAACTGAACATGAAACTAAGCAAATTCATTACAACAAATTAAAAGCTTCTGTAGTAAATATGTGACTATGTGATGGGAACCTTAAGATTAGAAAAATGAAAATTAAAAACTACATTGATATCTATCTCACTCAATTAAAATGACAATGATAACAAATAGTTATAACAAACTTGACAGGATGGTGAGAAAAGGGGGCCATCATTCACTGTTCTAAAGAATGTTACACAACTATGGAAAATAGCATGGGAATTCCTCACAATACTAACCAGAATTATTATATGATTCAGAAATCCTACTACGGTTATTTAGCCAAAGAAAACAAAATCGATACTTGTGTTCTAATATTCAATGCAACATAGTTTACAAACACTGAAAAGATAGCCTAGGGTGTTAATGAACACACAAGAAACAAAGACATGACATATGCATACAAACATACATATACACATGCAGGGAACATTATTTATCCATAAACAGCAGTGAAATCACAACACTTATTAAAAAGTGAAGAAAGAAGAGGAAATCATATTAATTCATATTCATAAAGACAAGTACCATGCATTCTCTTTCATGTTAGTGAAAACATGGACATGTGAAACAGTAATTATTAGAGGTTAGGAAAGGTGTATGGGAGTAGACAGAGAGGAAAAAAGGAGATCAGATTTGATCAGTGTTCACTATTCTTGTCTGAAATATTATACTGAACCAGATTATTATAAGTGATTGATGAACTGCATTTTCAATCAAAAATAAAATGTTTTAAAATAATATTTGAACAGAAAATCTAGTTCTGACAATAATAATAGCCAGTATTAAAAATTCACAAGATACTTTCCACAGTAAATTTGACAAGTTAGATATACATATACAAAACAAACACAAAACCAACCAAAGAAGCAAAGAACTCTGACTCTGAAGAGCAGTGAAAATCATTCAACCTTAGGAAGAAAACAAATGAACAAAAAATGAGTAGAACTTAAGAGACTTGTGAGATTCCATTAAATATACATACTCACAATATGAATTCCAAAAGGGAAAGAAGGAGACAAACATAAAAAAAGAATCAGAAAAATAATGACAAAAATGAACTTTACTGTGTTAATACATATTTAATTTTGATACACTCTGAGAAGGAAAAATGCAAAGAGAAGTATTTCAGACAGATTACAAACAGTCTAAATGTCGAGAGACAAAGAATCTTGAAAGCAGTAAGAAGTGACTTCTACACAATGGAGCTTCAGTAAGACTGACAGTGGATATTTCATCTGATCATGGAGGCAAGGGAGTGATGAGAGAACACTTTCAAAGTGCTAATTGGAAAAGAAGTTGTCTGCTGAGAATACAATACCCCACAATACCATCTTTTACAAAATGAGAGATAAATGAAGGGTGTCTTTGCTGGAGTACCCCCCATATATGAAATGCTACCTAGCTCTCTTCAGTCTGAAAAAGAAGATTACTAAATAATCACTTCAAATCATGAGAAGAAACTACACAGAATCGGAGTGATGCAGAAATATGACTAGAGGAGTTGGCTCTGCCTTCATCTTACATATTGTGGGTCTCGAAAATTTCCTCCCCAAGTGGAAATCCAATGACCCTTCATTAGACTCAAGCTCATTATGTTGTTTATTTTAGTTTAAAATAAAGATTTGGAACGTCTAAATTTTATAGCTAATGAGCTATTATTCTACTATTTATTACTTTGAGTACAATTGTATTCAGAGAAACAGGATAAATATAAAAGAAGTCTGCACAGTAAATGTCTAAAGAGTCCAAATCAAACCCTGTGCAAGCATTGTAAATGGATACTTGGTCGTAAATACACACACATCACAAAATTCATGGTTGTCCTTAACAGCTTTTATATATTATATAACATTTTCTTTAAGAATTATGAAATTCCTAACCTCTCACAGATTTGTGTTTTTATGTTTAGTTTTCTTAATTCTTCAGGAATATGTTCTTGTGCCATGTTGCCAGACACAGACACAGTCACACACACACACACACACACAAACACACACACACACACACAAACCATGTTACAACATTAATTACCACAATTTCAGTATTATGCTGTTCATCCAAGGCTTTGCATTGAAGAGTTGTTACCATGCCCTCCATCTGCAAGACAAAGTCACTTACAATGCTAACTTGACTACATCATAGATAGTCACAATCACACAGGTTTACTTTGGAGCACATTGCTCTTTCACTGATGTCTGTTGGTCTGTGCCCAGGCCAGGGCTGGACTGTTTGGATTGTCACCACATTTTCATATTCACTATTGGTTATGACAAGACTCAGTGTGTTTTTTTTCTTTAAATGCCTTTTATTCTTAAACATTTCTACTTTTGATAAATGTTAAAAGCATCTTGTCAAGTCTCACTGTTGTAGGAACTGGGTTGACATATTGATTGGGATTGCATGTAATCTGAAGATTCTTTTTCCTATTGAATTATCACATGTAAGAACTTAATTTCCTTCAGTTATTTAAAATGGAATTGTGGTAATTTAGGAGCCTGGTCTTTTCTTCCTTTGTAATTATGGACAATTTAACTAGCTACTCTTTAGTAAAGATTTAATAATTAATATGCACAAACTTTTAGAAAAATGCCCATCACATTACAAGTTTTTTACTCAACTATTAACTTTTTGTGTTAGGATAAACTGACATATTTATGTACATAAGGAAAGCAAGGGGAACTTTGAATCAGTAAACAGTAACTTTTTTTTTTAAACCAAATTCTGACATGCTTATCTGGGGAATTATGCAGGTAGGATCCTGTTTTCTTAGCTTTTTCTTATGAAGAAGAATTTTGGTTTAATAAAGATATTTTAACATAGGGTTAAGCACAACTATTATAAAAAACAAAGGAAGCTCAAAAGAAAAGAAGACAAGGACATTCTCTTGTCTTTGTTTTCATGTGATCTAAGAACAACAGGTGTCTCAGAATCTGCCAAGGACAGACAGAGTTATAAGCCTGCTCTGGTTCTATTATGTCACCCAATCTTTACCTATAATAATACCTGCCAGCAATGTTACTGGGAAAATTCAAAATTTTAACATCACATGCTAATTATGTTTACTGACCACTGAGTATGTGCTGATCTTTGTTCTAACAGTTCAGTGCCTTGTGTACTGGCAGTGGCATCATTTTGAAGTACAGAGAAACGGACTAAGTGATGATCATTAGGTCATAAAACTAATCAGTACCTTTAATCACTGTTAGATGGTTTTTTGTTTTCTCACAGAAAACAAGTAGACAAAAGAAGTGCCTAATAAGTGAAAGCTCCTTGTTTTTGTTGTTCATTGTATTTTTTTTTTCTGTTACTGGAGGATGACCTCAACCATTAGATAAATGAGACATATTCTGAAGAGCAAGAAAACTGACCAGAATAGGAAGTCCTCTGTGTATCATAGAGTAGGCATGCACACCAGATTTTTTCCCTTTTGACTAATTTCATGCCTAAAAGCTTCGGGATCTGAGTAACAAGCCAAGGTGGATAATTTGTAAATCAGCAGGCTTATCAAAGCTGACGATTCTTAGAAGTCTGTCTTCCAGGTACCTCTGTGACTATAGTCAGTAACTCTGATATTTTCAGCCTATGACAGAATCCATTAACAGGTTTGAAAAACTCGGTTGAAAAAGAAAAAAAAAAATCTAACTCTCCAGTACAGGTCCGTTATATATTTGGGTATTTTTAGTTTCCTGTTGCCATAGTAGCTATACATAGAAGCAAAGACATACAGTAGGACACTATAACTATAATCTACCATAAACGAGATTGTGTTATGGTCAGCACTGTATCCACTTACATCATTATAGTCTTATTAGTGGTTTCAGAGTTATAACCTTGTTAAAAAATAAAGTAACAGTTTATCCTATTGACCTCTACAAGTACACAACTTATTATTCATGAGAGGCTCCAGATTGACACTTGGTAATGGAAGACTTATTGTATTTATATGAGAGAGACAGGCTGTGAGTGCTTAAGGCCAAAGTCAGAGAGTCAACACAGTCATCAGAATGCCATGTAGATCCAAGCTTCCGGTATCCAGCTAAACTTTCACTATTTCACTGTGATGCCTTCATACCATTTAGCCAGGCATCTGACACCTAGAGAGTGTCCAATGTTAAATCCAAATCTTTGACCCTCTAAATGACTCTTAAAGATGTGTAATTCTAATTTTAATTTCAGTCTGCATTATTGAAGGTTGTGTTTATAGACACATTTAAACTTGGAAAATGTAAAGAGTCAAAAACCATTCAAACAAATGGTAGCTAAAATACTTTAGATAGCAAAGATAAGAAGAAAAAGAAACCAGTCCAGAAGAACTAAAAAGGAAAAGTTTCATTGAGCTCCATATTCAGTAACATAGGGTTGCTCACTCTAACAACCACTGCTTCAAAGGAGAAGTGGGGTTGCAAGCAAATGAGTTCTTTTATGTGTACACTCCAAATTTCTGAGCAGAGAAATCAAAGCATCAGAAACTGTAAATCTATTTTTAATGTATGCATATGGGTCTTTTGTTAGAAACAGTACCCTCATTTTAAAAGCCAAGAGAATATGAGTCATATATGATACCTTACCAAGCTTTAATAACTGAGTAAAATCTTTAAAAACATATGAGTTGGGGTAAAATTAAATATACATTTAGTTTTATATATACATATAAAAACTAAATATACATTTTAGTCAAGTATAAGCTGACATAACCAATATGTGGTAGTGGACTCCAGATTCCATAGTATGCCACTGTTCAATCATGTCATTAATTTATAATATTTTAAGTATTTTGTATCTCTCTCCTAATGTACCTCTAGCCTATTTCTGGCTTTAAATGCTGACATGTACTGGGCATGAAGTCCAAAAGAGCACACGATAGACAGGATGACTCCTTAACATTTTCCTTGAAAGGAGCTTTCCAGACCAGAGCCACTAATGGTAAAGAAGGGTTTCAAGGCTATTTTTGCAAGTATCCATTATTTTTTATCATTCCAGGTTAAATTTCATGCACTACTCAATTTTAAAAGGCACTACCTACGTGGAGTTTTTCAAGAATTCCAAAGTTTTCTGCAATCAAAATAAATGAGTAGAGTGTTTCAAGATCATATGATAGCTCCCATCAGCCTCCTTCCAGAAAGTGATGACTAATACACAGAAAACTTCTTCTCATCTCCTGACTTGGATCCACTGTTTCCCCTCTTTCCTAATTAATGGTCAATGCCATCATTTTTAAAGTATTAGGAATGTCTAACACTTTATATAATATTCATGCACACTTTTGAAAATTACATAGAAATCATAAATACATATTCCTAAGTAATATTTGGATTTATCCATGGAGGATTTCATAGATGTATATAATGCATTCTGATTATATAAAGCTCTACTCATCTCTCCTGCTGGGTACCAACCCACAGTGTCCTTCACAACTTTATGTCCTTCTTATTTTTGAACTAATGAGTTCAGACAATCTAAGGCTATCTACTACAGCAAGCATGACCCTCCAGAAGACAAAAATATATGACTGTCCAGCCCTCAGCAGCCATCAATTACCTGTAACTATTCAACCAGGGGTGTGGCCTCCTGTGAAATTCCTTCATCCATACTAGAGTTATTTTTTCATTTTTTTTATTAAAATTTTTTCTACTCACTCTACATACCACCCACAGATCCCATCTCTTCCCTCCTCCCACCCCACACCCTGCCCTCACTCCCAAGCCACCCCACATCTCCACATTTCCCCAAATCAAGGTCTCCCATGGGGAGTCAGCAGAGGCCGGCACACTGAACCTAGGCAGGCCCAAGCCCCTTCCCACTGCACCAAGGTTGCGCAAAGGCGTCACACCACAGGCACCAGATTACCAAAAGCCTACCCATGCACCAGGGACAGATCCTGATCCCCCTGTCTAGGTGCCCCGCAAACAGTTCGACCAGAGGGCCTACTCCAGTCCCATGGAGGCTCCACAGCCACTATTCTACAGTTCATGCATGGGCTTCCATCAGTGTGGCCGGTCATCTCTGCATATCTTCCCATCATGATCTCAATGTCCCGCACCTGCAGAATCCCTCCTCTCTCTCATCTATTGGATTCCCAGAGCTCAGCCTGGTGCCTGGACATGGATCTCTGAATCTGCCTCCATCAGTCACTGGATAAAGGCTCTATGATGGCAGTTAGGGTATTCACTAGACAGCTCACCAGAGTAGACCAGTTCAGGCACCCGCTAGACCACTGCCAGCACTCCCAGGTGGGGTCATCCCTGTGGATTCCTGAGAGCCTCCCTGGCACCCTGCCTCTTCCTATTCCCATGATATCCTCATCTATCATGGTATCTCTCTCCCTGCCCTCCCACTCTGTCCCTGTTCCAGCTCGACCCTCCCATTTCCCTATGTTCTCACCCCCCACTCCTCGCCCTGGGGCACAACCTTGGGCCCCTACACCACCACCCATACTAGAGTCTTAAATAGCTTGATCTTGTGCAAGTCTTGTGCAGGAAGTCAAGGCTATCATGAGTTTGTGAGTACAAAAGTCCTGTCTTATCCAGAGGACACTATCAATATTCTCAAGTTCTCTGTGTGAGTCTTAACAGTAATGATATCTGAAAAAGGCAAAGTCATACTATTAACTATCTACAAAACAAAACAAAAACATAAAACAATACATATAAGAAGTATATATAGAGATATATTAAATAAAAATTTCTCCTCTGGGCTGGCAAAACTCTAAGAGACAAAGCCATCTAAGAAAACCCCCAAAATCAAGGATTTAGAGACTTGTAGCATGCAAGTTTCCAAAGGAGAGAAGCAACCAAAAATCCTATCCAGCTATGGCACCTATGATAAGTCTAAGGGTACAATAGTATCATGTATATCTTAGTAATAAACAACAGTTATTGGAGTTAAGACCTGCTCAACAAGAGAACAATCATGCCTAGTATTGGAAAGCTAGCCAACTACCCAGGGCGAGCAAAGTCACAGATCTTAGATAAGAGCCTACAATCACCACTTTACAGAGCCATCATAATCCCTAACTACATTCTAAATATTTGTCTTAATATCCATAGGTAATTATAGTCCTCACCTCTCTTCAAGGAATCTTTTCTGCAACAGATGGAGACTGTTACTAAAAACACCACCAATCACAACACAGAGTTGTCAAACCTATTTCCAGTGGATACATTTAGAAAAAAACAAAACAAACAAACAAACAAACAAACAAAAAAAGGATTCTCACACCTAAGGCGAAGGAAACATTGTGGTAGAAGACAGGGGAGAAGATCAGTGAGTTTGCTGTGAAACTCTGTCTCCTAGTAATGTCAGGAGCTACATGCATAAAGTCTCACTAAAATAACTGACTAAAAAATGAGTGGGACAAGGACAACATGAATAGCCACACCAAAATATACTGGAGAATGCCCATTAGGCCTCAACCCTGCACCAAGAACTACTGAGATTGGGGAAGATTGCTGAGATTGGGGAAACCAGTCTTGCCCAGGGAAGTCCACACCAATTGGTTATCCCATATCAAATGGTCAGCTGAACAAAGATATACAAGTAACATTATACAGACTAAGATGATTATATATATATAATATAGTATATGTGTATATGTATAACATATATATTTATGCTTGTAACAACAATTAATGAAAGAAGAGACATGCCTTTGATGGACAGCAAGGAAGAGTATATGTGAGTGTTTGGAGGGAGATAGGGGAAGAGGGAGATGATGTAATTATATTTTAATATCAAAAATAAAATATAGTTTCCTTTAACTATTGATTCTTAAAATTACATTGCACCAAGAATATGGTTTAGTTTGCCTCATTCCCCTTAAAATGGGAGGCTAGCACCAGGTATACATTATGTTTTGAACATTTCTATGTTTACAGTTTAAGTTTATAGACTTCCCTGTGAACCATGAATCTGACATGAGTTTTGTCAAATTACTTGCTTGTTAAACTTTAATTTTTTCTTTTTTCTCTTATTAATACATCTTTAGATTTATTTATTTTACATGTAGCAGTGTTTTGCCTGTGTGTGCCTCTGTGTAGTTCCTGGTGCCATAGAAGATCAGAAGTGGGTGTGGAGTCTCGTAGAACTGGAGTTAGAGATGGTTGGGAGCCACCTTGTAGGTTCTGGGAATCAAACTCAGATCCTCTGCAGGAGCAACAACTGCTTTTAATCATTGAACCAACTCTCCGACCTCCAGATCTCTATTTCATGAGGAAAAACCAATATCACAAATTAAGAAAATTATAGGGCAACATCACATGAATTATTTATTGTCTAGAACATGGAGTAATGCTAGCTACTATTTTTACCATTCCCCCAAATGCCAACATTTTACTACTATCAGCAGTTGACTTATACTCTGGTCATAATATCACTTCAGGAAACAGTTTCTAATCCTTGAATAACATGAATTTTTGGTTTTAAGTAAAGCAGAGGCAGTAGTTAATTTCTGCCCACTTCTGTCCAGCAGCCCCACACAAATCAGTAAAATGGTAGATGAAATGCTCCAATGAATGATAAGCTGTCTCCATATATGACATTCCCACACCATGCACTGATAAGCTTGCTTTGCCTGTGTCTTAGTTTATGTTCTCAAATGTATAGCAGTAATGGCATCTTCAGGCTTGGATGCATCTGCAGCTGTAGGGAGAAGACTTTTGTTGGTCATAGTTGATCACAGTTGGTATATTCTACCATCTCCAGCACAACTTTAGCTTAAAAATGCTAGTACTGATCAGGCCTCAGTCAATAAATATAGAATTCCCTGGCCACTGTTCTGGTTTCTGGGTTGAGTACAGCAGTGGCTAAATCAGAATGGAGTATATAAAGGGATTCTATCTTTAAATAAAAAAAAATAGCTTTCTCTCTCGGTAGAAATAAATGAGAATCATGACAGCTTGTTTTGCTGCAATCCCTACTGTCCAAGATCACAGGAGCATCTTCTGAGGAACTGCAGGTGCATTAAGCTCATGAGATGTCAGATTTTTGTGCAGCTGAGAAGGTGATGAGGACAAAGCAAGCGCCAATGGACTCTGTATGTGATGATGGCTTTGAATGCCAAATTAAGTGGTTTTTATGATTCATCCCATCTTTGACAAAGAAGGAAGTTTACCTTAGAGGAGTTGATTCTGTAGAAGAAAAACTACAGAAATGTTTTTAAAAGCTGAACTCTTGAATTAATGGATCAACCCTGACTCTTAGCGTACTTAATCAATACTTTTTTTTTTTTTTTTACTGTTTAGTAAATTTGAGCATTCTTCACTTGTGCTAAGAAAATGTGATTATCTTATATGTACCAATCTTTTTGTTGTTGATGTTTATTTGCAAGAAGGGTAGTAGCTAAGATTAAAATTGAGAGTCAAAATCTGTAATGTAATATGTTATATAATTGTAATATAATATATATATAAATACATGTCTCTCAAACCTGGTTGTATTGGTCCCTGTTTCCAAAGGTCACTGGAAAATAATATTTCTCTGTTTGTAGTTCTCTCCAGATTAAGTCTTGCTCAAAGATATGACATTACAAGAAAGGACATTCACCAGAACAGCTATATTGACTTTCGTGAGGAAGACTACATCTGGAGCATCTACTGTTTTGTTTTGTTTGTCATTTGTTGCTAATGCTTTTTTTGTGGCTATAGATGCACTGTTCAAGAAGAAAATAATAAATGACAAAGTCACCATGGTTTTCATTCACATTTATCTTAAATCAAGGAAGTGGTCAGTCACATATTTAAAGCAGATGATTAAATCCTCAGCTGGGTTTATCCTCATGATGGAAAGTTTAAGGGAATTGCTATGTCAACATCTTTTATTTATTTGTGAAATTTTTAATAAGATAAAAAAAATTAATCAGTATCTTGCCAAATTCTGGGAATCTCCTTTCTCATAGAATTTGTCTTGACCTTGAGATTATAGATGAAAGACTAAAAATGAAAAAAAAATATATCAGGTATAATAATAACAACAACACTATACCAAACTTTTAGAAGCTGAGGAAAGATGATCATAACTGCAATTTGAAAATAATTAAATGTTACAAAAAGGAAAGAAAACTGAGGAGAAAACATATTTATAAGCTCAAAATGGTCATTTTGTAGTTGCATTGCAAAAATGATTTTCTGAGGAAAAAATTCTATTTGGACACTAAATTCTGTGTTTGTCATCAACCAGATTTCTATCTTTTGTTGATTTTTTTCCTCTTTGCTTATAACAGGAATGGTAAGCTTTATTTTGAGCAGTTTTAATTTCAAAGCAGCCTTTTGACTTGGTCATTTCCTCTGAAAGGACGCCAGTCTACAATGGCATGTCATATACACAGGTTTTGAATTGAACCAAGTTGGCGCTTTTCAAACTAGATTTGTGGAAAGAGTTCCCAGCAGAGATGCTGCAGTCTAGCATTCTTTAGATGCTAGTGTTCAAGATTTCCTGTTTCATCGGCCCCATGTGAGAGCTAGAATTCTCAGTCAGAAACTATGGAAACAGCTGAACACCATCAGAACATTTCTACCCATGTGCATAACATGAAATCACATACATTCCTGTAATTTTCTAAGGATAGACTTTGGAAGTGACCATGAAAGATGATAGACAGGATGCAAGAACATGGAAATATAAAGCAGAAATACACCCTCTCAGAGAGAGATGAAATGTCTAATTCCAGCTCAATTTCTGAAGAGGAAATCTTCAATAAGACAATCCTTGCAATTAGCCCATTCAACTTAACAACACTACTCCTATAAATGTATTCTAATAAAATAAATCAGAGGAACATCAAACACATATGTATTTCTTTCTACCCAATGGAATACCACATACCCGGCAAGACAAATCATCTATTGACAGGTAAACAAATAAAGATGGATTATAGGTACACTGTTTAGAGAAAAATAAACAGGGAAGAAAATACATTCAACATATTTTGTAAAGTTCAAAATTAATCATAAACAAATATTTTAATTATGGGCAACTATGTGGCAGAATTATCAATGAAAGTAAAGGATCATTTTTAAAAAATGAGGACAGTCATTTTACAAAAAGAAAGATCACACAGTTAAGACTTGAGAGAGTACTATAAAACCAAGTGGATTTCTTGAAACTTTAATTCTTTCTTTAGAAACAAAATCAATATCTTGACATGGAATGTATAATTATGAAACATTTTTAACAAAAATTCTTTACCAGGATGAGTTACATAAATACAGCATAACGCTAACTCATATTCAACAGATTTGTTTTACTATTATACTGCAGAATGTGAAGTGGTTAGTAGATTATAAACTGCTATTCTTGTGGGTGAAGTTAACAAAAGGCATAGACATAGATACAATTTGGAATGACATATGAAACAAGTATGCTGTCTCTCAGGGATGTTTTCAGTGACAGTGGCAATGAAAATGTTTCAATATTGTTCATATAAATGGTGTAGATAAATTTAATCCTAAAATATACTTATTCTTATGAGTGTACTAAAATATCTGAAGGTAGATATAGATAGAATCAAAGCAGAAAGATTTTGAACAAGATTAAGATTGGGGCTAAATGTTATATATTTTAAAAAGTAAATGAAATGGAAATTTTCAAGATAAGAAAATTAGTTTAAAAGACATAGAAAAATGTAAAAAGAATACGAAGCAGTGAAGTAAGATGGAAATAAAATACAAGGAGATAAAATTTGATTTGAAGATATGCGTGTAAAATTAAAATTGCAAGCAAGTGAAGCTATGTTTTGCAAGTATAAAACTAAGTGTAATTTCCATACAATTTTGGGTTACACAGTCAGCAAAGCGGCCGTTCGACTGTTATCAAGAACAAAAGGAAGACGAAGGTGAAATAAAAAAGGTCACAAAAACTTCTACAGTGGTGAAGATGTCCGTGCAGTTTTGGAATGATACAAAATGAAAAGCTGAAAATAGAACAGGAATAGATAAAGGAGAGTAAATAATGACAGGAAGAAAAGGGAACCGAAAGGAGCCACAACTTCAGTGTAGCATGAAATTGAAACATGGCAAACGGATAATATGAAATTCTGAAAAGGCAAATGACAGAAGGGGAGAGCCCCTAAATGGTTAAACACCTCGAGAGAGATGAAAAGATTCGGAGTGATGCTGGAGAATTAACAATGCATGCTTATCAGCTGAGACATAAATGAGAACACATGACTGAAGTCTACAAAGAAAACGAGGAAAGGAAAGCTTCAGAAAGATTTTTTTTTTTTTAAAAAGCCGAATACGGCGAGATAAATATCTCACTCAAATGCCGAAAGAAACACATGGAAACAAATGCTTGCTGTAATGGCAGGTCAGGGGCACCCAGAAATTGAAGAAATGCCTCTGAAAAGATAAAACACCGAGAAAAAGCTATGAGGAAGGGAGGGGAGAAGGTGTACTGAGTGAAGGAAAGGCTGAAGGGAGGTTTCTCATTGATCTGAAAGTTGTGATGAGGGGCCGGGGGAAGAAACTAGAAAATTGGAAACAACATAAACGTGACTTGAAAGTTTAAAGATTTCTGAATGCTATAAATAACTAAATTTCAGAAAATCATATGCAGAAGCATATATATGAATAATTTTTATATCTGTATTTTAACATAAAACACGCAGAGATTCCAGATATAGGATTAATCGGTGAAACATGAGAGAAGCAGAAATTTGTACCAACAAGTCACAGATAATACCAGATGTTCTTATCACACATTGACTATTCAAAACATAGAATAAAATATTTTGTTGACGTTTTGCACTTTAAAATTTTCAGGCTACTTCAAAGACCCAGCTTTAACCATGTAAGCATGACTGGACTTTAAATTCTTATTTTCTAATGTGTAGAAATAGTATCAAATAGGACCTTTATATAAACTAAAATGGATAACACAAAGCACACATTAGAATTCTAAACAGTATATTAGGGTGACAACTCATTTTTACTTGATGAAATCTTAAGTCAAAGGATATTGATAAATAAAGGGCCAATAAAACCCTTAGAGACGATTACTATAGAGAACATGCAGGAATGATATTCAGTAGGAGTCCAGACCATGCAATCATGAAGTTTTTGCAGTTCCAGTCAGAGTTCTTTATGTATCGTTTTGGACATATCAAAACAAATTTGGAAAGTTAACATTTTGAAATCTTTTAGATAAATTCTTAGAAAGTTGCCTAAAGAAAGACCACACAAGGTCAGGAGAAAAAGAGAAGCTGAATCACCACTCAAATAAATGTCTTTGGCAAGTTTGAGGATATAAAATTCATCCTTGGGATAAATTTTGGGGTTCTCCTTAAACAATGTCATTCAGTTGTTAGGCAATGAGCGTGAGCTAATCAATAGAATGAAGAATCCACATTCACTACAAGGCTCAGAAAAACTAACAGCAATGTACCTTGTAATTTCATGAGCTCTAAAGAAAGCAAAAGTAGGTAAACTCATGCATTGTGTTTTAGAATTCTCTTGAGGGATTGGGTCTAAGGACATTACCATCGTTATTTAAGGTTTTCAACCTTCCTAAAGCTGAGACCCTTTAATACAGTTTTTCACGTTGTGGTGACTCCCAACAATAAAATTAATTTTGTTGCTACTTTATATATATATATATATATGTGTATATATATATATATATATATATATATACATATATATATAGTAATCTTGCTGCTGTTATGAATCATAATGTAAATATGATTGAGAACCACTGATTTAAGTAAGTGTGGCTCTGTGATGGCTTGATGTTCATTTCTTCACTTACTCTACTTTCACACAGAGAAAGCCAGGCCACAGTGTGAAGACCACACATTGAGCTTTAACTCTGGACACAAATGTCCACAGAAAACAAGATTTCTGCATCTGGTGAGAAGTGCAGACAACGTCTTGTTCTTATTATTTTCATATTCTGTCAAGAATATAGGTTCAAGAAGTTAAGAAAACTAAGTTAGTGAAGTACACAACGGCTTAAAACCTACATATCCCTCTAAAACCTTCAAATACAATCCTCTCAATATTGTGCACCCTGTACTGACCCAATCTTATCTCTAAGTGCAATGTATTCAGTTATTAAGTAGAACATCAGGCCTGTTATATATGCTTTATAACCTCAGTACTCGAGGGACTAAGTTAGAAGGGATAGGGTGGAGAACTAGCTTGGGCTACATAGTGAGACATTACCAAAAAAATCTAAAACTAGAGATAAACATTTAACATTTTTGTTAGAGAGATCTATATTCAGCAAGTTTTAAATGACAGTCTTATAGATAGTTGATTCAATGCACATTACTAAAGAGTTCTGCTGTGGATATCACTCTATGTAAATAAAACACTGATGGTCAGTGACCAGGCAGGAAGCATAGGTGGGACAAAGAGATAGGAGAATTGGGGAAACAGGAAGAAGGAGGGGGTACACTGCAGCCACGGCCAGGACAAACAGCATGTAAAGACGCCGGTAAGCCACCAGCCACGTGGCAAGGTATAGATTTATAGAAATGGGTTAATTTAAGATATAAGAACAGTTAGCAAGAAGCCTGCCACAGCCATACAGTTTATAAATAATATAAGCGTCTGAGTGATTATTTTATATGTGGATTGTGGGACTGTGGGGCTTGTTGGAGGCTGGAGAGAAGCCCTCCAGCAACAGAGTTCATTGAAAATAAGAATTTTAATATTCCCCCTTTGCCTGGATGTTTGGATCCCAGGTCGCCACACTGATTGAAGATCCCATTGGTCCCTGAAGGCAGCCCCAACTTTTCCTCCAATGATGCCATTTGAGTTCTCACTCACTTGCTTCACATTTGGATCACATCACCAGGCTCTCAAAGGCAATTTGCTTATAGCACAATGGATTGCTTAAAATGTTACCGTATAATCTAACAACTTTACACACTGTTTAAGAAATAGAGAAAAGGGCAGCTTGCTCTCATTTGCTTCTCAAATGCCAACCCATATGCAGTGATACAGTTTTATGGTGTGTGGGTTTCTTTCTTTTTTCTTCACATTAGATAATACATTACTTTTCAGTAGCATAAATTGAAAACAAAATCATATTACCTGACAAATTCTCAGCAATTTGCCAGTACTAAATGTTACTCAATCCATTAGTACTTGTGTATTGAATTGGCTTTATATAACTTTTTTTATATACCTTTCCTTTTTCTTCCTGATAGCTACTAAAAGAGGAGAAACACAAAATGGACAAAACTAGTTTAATCAGTTATTATGAGATGTAACTTGAAATATATAAAGAACACCCTTGCTTGTTATTAATCATTTTGTCAATATCTCAAACACTATGTCCCCAATATTTCTCTGGGTATCTGGAAGAGTATTAGGACACTAAATGAACAAAGAGGGTGTGTAGAGAATTCCTTTAGATACAAATACTGTATAAATATTTGTTCTTCACTTGAGTGCTGGACTGTACTTTAGAATTATCAAGAATCATTACAATGTACAGATCAGGAAGTTGTGTACCCCAGAAGATCATGGGTAGCTGTCACTGAAGGGAAAAGAAGAATATTTAGATTAGGATGGGATAGGGAATGTGGCATTTTAATTTTAATAAATGAAGCCTTACAGTCAGAATGTAGAGGAATTATTAAATGGAGGGTCATTGCTGTAGGATAATGTTTTTTTACACTGCTTTAATAAAATGCTGATTGGCCAGTAGCCAGGCAGGAAGTATAGGTAGGATAAGCAGGCAAGGAGAATTCTGGGAATAGGAAGGCTGAGTGAGGAGACACCAGCCCACTATCCAGGGAGCAGCATGCAATAACTTACAGGTAAAGCCACAGAACACAAGATGACCTATAGATTAACAGAAGTGGGCTGAGTTTAAGTGTAAGAGCTAGTCAGTAGTAAGCCTGAACTAATGACCAAGCAGTTTTAATTAATATAAGCCTCTGTGTGTTTACTTGGGTCTGAGCAGCTGCAGACCAGGCAGGACACTTCCTGAAAACTTCCAGCTACAGGTCATTGTTTGCTTTTGCATTTTGCATGTGGCTAACATAGGCCAGGCAAGGCACACTCTTCACTATGTGCCTGAATTGGATGGTTATGTGAGTGAGTCAAGGCATTCACAATGGTGATGTTCTATGCACATTTAGTAGAAAGAATGAAGTGGGGTTTGCACAGAAATTTTAGGGATGATCCACTGATCACACACTGTGATTAGAATCTTATGAATGAAAACAGATAGTGTCTGATAGGGGTAATGTGGTCACCATTTTCATTAGATATAAAACAAATTGTTGAACCTGAATTCAGCAAAGGATGCACAATTTTTCAACTTGGAGATGGGAAACTATATTTTAACAAAGGTGATACACAAAAATACATGGACATATTACTGGTTATTACGATTTGTTTTCATAATAAAAGCAGTGTTTTATACTGGGAGGAGGCTGTTCAGGAAGCACATATACTAATTTAAACTGAGAATCCCTTCCCCAAACACATCTTATTTACAATGGCGGGGTTTGTCTTCTTTTCTAAAATACTGTCACAATTTCAAAATTTCTTTCTTGAATTACTATTGATTATATAAATGCACAAAAATAAATTCTACTTTTGAACATTTTTTAATAGGAGATATTTTTACTTTGGTTATTTTTAGAGACTAATCAAGGATTAGATGAGTTAGATACCAGTATAAGAATTTATTGCTTTAAGAATAGGGACTAAGACACTGATGGTTTTCAATAGAGCAAAATTGTGCATGGCTTCTAGCTGCTGTCCACTAGATTTAATTTAACACAATAAAAAAATTCTCCCTGGGATAGAATCTGTACATTTTCTTCAAGACTGTTGAAGTTCTTAAAGTATAATTTTAATTATTTGTAACAATGGTATCTGTATATTTTCCTTTTAAAAGTGTTAAGAGAGATCAATTAATTGTAATTAAAAAAATTCCTCTCCATACTAAGCATATTACTTTCATCACTTTAGAGAGATCCTTTTAATTTTATTGTTTTAAACTTTCTACATACTATATCCAACCTGATAATGAATCCTATCGATAAGAGCAAGATATTTTCACAAAATTCTACCAGTTTTATGTAGTATATGAAGAAATTTAGAACAAAGTGTTTCTTACAAGTTTGCCATGGACTTAGGTAAGGTATAGGATGCAGACATACAAAACACACACACACACACACACACACACACACACACACACACACACACACACATCTTTTAAGTTTGCATTGCTAAAATTACAGGCCACATAGCATCCATAACGATAAGAGAAAGCGTTAAAGATGAAAACAAGTGTTGTTCCTGCCAGAACAGCATTTCCCAACTATCACAGAAAAAGTGTCCATCCCTAAGCTATCCAATCCAATGACAAGATGTCAGATGTTAAACAATAACAAGAGAAATGTCAGTGGTTTAAGAAGGTATTTAGAGCCACCCTGTAATCACAGAAAGCTGTCATGTTCATGGACACCAACAAAAGAAGTCTGTGACTATAAGATCCTCCCAAAGCATTGAGCCCAGAGTCTTGTAACCCACTAGAAAGTCTGTTCCTTTCTGCCTGTTCGGAGAGTTCGGAAACCCATTACTACCCACACTGCATCTGCATAGGAGGTGTAAAAGCCCCATCTAGGTGCTTCTTAGGAATACAATACTACCTAGTGAACCAGAGCATGGGGAAACCTGCACTTTGACAAACTGGGGCTGTTTTGGGGTATGCTGAAGTTCAAGAATGAAGAACACAGCTATGTATCAGATGGCATGGTGCTCGAATTTGAATCCTGGTTCCACTATTTCCAGTCGTGGGACCATGGATAAATCAAGTAAGCATTCTGAGTGTCTGGTCATTCACAAAAAGAAAACAGTAATGGCCCCTATTTCATGAGGATTTCCCTAAGGTTTGTTTCAGGAAGCACCTCAAGGACCACTGCAAACCAGTCAAAATGTAATTGGCATATAATAAGGGCATGTAACCACCACCAAGTGACACAGGGAATAAATGCACAATTTCCAAAGTGTCCGTACTTACTACCTCACTAAATATAGAATTCATTTTCTTAGATAGTCACCATCATTTCCATTTGTCCTTATTATGATTAAGGAGAACACATAGTTCTAACAAATTTATTCTTTATATTAGGTACACTTGCTGTTGTGTTTGGGAGGAATTTTAGGGATGATTTTTAAACTTTGGTGTACCATGAATCTGGCCAACTTCTCAGTTGATCTTGTTTCCTCAGACTGGAAGCCTCTGTGTCCTCATATCCGAATGGCTCTCAGCTGAACTGTGCTGCTAGAAGCCTGAAACCTTAACCAGCCAAAATGCTTACCCAGGCCAAATGCTTCTAGTTTCTGGTCGTCACGCCTTATATATCTTTCTGCTTTCTGCCTCACTCCCTGGGATTAAAGTCTCGCTTTCTGGGATTAAAGGCATGTGTCCCAATGCCTGGCTGTTTCCAATGTGGACTTGAACTCACAGAGATCCAGAGGGATTTCTACCTCTGAAATGCTAGGATTAAAGGTGTGATAGCCACCATTTTCTAGCCTTTGTATCTAGTGGCTGTTCTGTCTCTGACCCCAGATAAGTTTATTAGGGTGCACAATATTTTGGGGAACACAATACCACCACACTTTGGCATACCTATCTATATGTATAACTATATGAACTTAGATGTATATTTTATTCAAAACACAAGAGTAGAATCTTGTATAAATTTAACAAGTATTATATATTACAAGAAGAGATTTTTGAAATATGTTTGTTTCCAGGTTATGACTATTACAAATATGTGGTGCATATACACAATGGAATATTACTCAGCTTAAAAAATGACATCGTGAAATTTGCAGGGAAATGGGTCAAACTAGAAAATATCATCATGAGTGAGGTAACCCAGACTCAGAAAGATAAACATGGTTTGTATTCACTCATAAGTGGATACTAGATGCAGAGCAAATGATAATCAGACTACCACCCACAGCTCCAGAGAAGCTAGGAAACAAGGAGGACCCTGCGAGGGACCCATGGATCACCCTGGGAAGGGGAAACAGAGGAAATCTCCATGAATGAACTGGAGATAAGTGGGGTAATAGAGGGGAGTGGATGGGAGATGAGAACATTCGTGAACAGGGTGGTTGAGCTAGGGGAGGGACAGAGTGTAAGAGCAATGAAAGACATAACTTGATAGAGGGAGACATTATGGGGTAAGGGAGAAACCTAGTGCTAGGGAAATTCTCAGGAATCCCCAAGAATGACCCCAGGTTAGACTACAAGCAATAGTGGTCATGGTGCCTGAAATCGTAATCAGATTGGTGAATACCCTAACTATCATCATTAAGCCTTCATCCAGTAACTGATGTAAGCAGATGCAGAGGTCCATGCTGTGGGATGTTCTGTATGTCCTGTGGGAGCCCTTCTTGGGTTCTTTGTGGTGTTACCCAGCAGGTCCGCATAGAGGATGATTAGGACCATGGGCCTGAGTGCAGGTGTCTGAGATGGTCTGCACTTGGCTGTGCTGGGGGATGGTCTGTATGTCAAGTTGTTCTGATTGATCAATAAATAAAACCTGATTGGCTGTGGCTAGGCAGGAAGGATAGGCGGGACTAACAGAGAGGAGAAATAAAAGGACAGGAAGGCAGAAGGACGGACTGCCAGATGCCGCCATGACCAGCAGCATGTGAAGATGCCGGTAGGCCACCAGCCACGTGGCAAGGTATAGATTTATGGAAATGGACTAATTTAAGCTATAAGCACAGTTAGCAAGAAGCCTGCCACGGCCATACAGTTTGTAAGCAATATAAGTCTCTGTGTTTACTTGGTTGGGTCTGAGCGGCTGTGGGACTGGCGGGTGACAGAGATTTATCCTGACTGTGTGCAAGGCAGGAAAACTCTAGCTACAGGTCCACAACCAAGCACCAGCCAAGCTCCAGGAGTCCAGTTTAAGAGAGGGAATAGGGATTATATGGTGGTGGGGGGGGGGGTGTCAAGATCATGATGGGGAAATCTACAGAGACAACTGACCCAAGCTCATGCGAACTCATGACCTTTAGACCAACAGCTGTGGAACCTGCATGGGACCAGACTAGACTCTTTGCATTCAGCAGACAGTTGTGTAGCTAGGTTTGTGTGAGGGGCCCCTGGCAGTATGATCAGGATCTATCCCTGGTGCTTGAGTTGGCTTTGTGGATCCCATTACCACCTTGCTCAGCTTTGATGCAGCAAGGAGGGGCTTGGACCTGCCTCAACTGAATGTACCAGATTTTGCTGTCCCCCTATGGGAGAAATAACCCTTTTGGAAGAGGAGATGGGGTGTGGGCTGGGGGAGGGGATAGAGGGGAGGGATGAGACAGAGCTCTTTGGTATGTAAAATGAATTTAAAAATTAAAAATATGCCTTTATTTATCTTAGTACTCTTTTTGGAAGCTTACCTAATTTTTTCCCCTCAAAAGACCGAACTTCTAGTATTTTTTTTTAATTTTTTTTTCTGTTCTTCATTTTATTTATCTTTGCTCTAATATTTATCATTTTTATATTCCTGCTCATTTTGTTTTTTGGGGTCATTTTTCTTGTTCTGTGAGGCATAACACTGAATTCTATATTTTGAATTCCTCTTTCCTTTTACTGTACCTAGTAAAGTTTAGTATGTTATGTTTTCATGGCCATTTTATCAATACGTTGTCTAATTTCTGAGCTGTTTACTTCTTTGAGTGCCTTAAAGTATAACTAGAGTTTTTTGTTGTTGTTGTTGTTTGGTTTTATTTTTTTGAGGCAAGGTCTTGTCACATAGCAGTATTTTCTTTTTAACGGATATGATTCAGTCTTTATTGCAGCCTCCTGATCATGTTCTTGGGCCCCAGAAGCAAAGAGCAGATGCCTTTAGCAAGAAGCAAAAGAGCTAGCTAGTTCTTCCATGAATCCTCAACTCACTGGTTCCCCAAAGCCACTACATCCAGCAACAAAATCTGTGAGCCTTGAGCTCTAAGTGTAAGCAGCCCGTTTTGTGCAAAAGCCTGCAATGCGTGTGGGGAAGACTCAGCTAGGGCAACATGGAACACAGAGGAATGAGGTGGAGTCAGACTCCCACAAGTGCCTGGTGGAGCCCCAGGAGTCATCGGAACAGAATAGCTTTGCTAGAGGGAGACGTCATTTATTTTTGTTTTTGTTTTAATACAGTGGAACAAATACAGAGGTAGTTTATCAAGCCATCCCAGGAATACTTGGGGATACAAACAATCAGTGGCAGAGGACAGAGAAAATCTGGGTCTTGATAAAAATGTAAGGAAAAGTAATGCAATGTGGAACTTAGGTTACATTTTATCCATATATTTATTTAATGTATGAATTAAAACTCCTGCCTGAGCTCTTCATACACTTGTTTTCAGGACTGAGAAGCAGATCTTATCCTTGCCTGAAGTACTAATCATTGAGTGAATGACGTATCATGGCTAAAATCAAATCTACTCAGCTCTAGGGGGCAGATAGAACAACTCACACTGGCTTGCACATTGTGTTGGAAGAGGTAGATAAAAAAATAAAAACAACAATAACGAAGGCAAGTCAGTGTTTATTACTCATAAGTAATGCTGTATTAATCTATAGGAAAGCACTCTTAATGTCTCTTTAGGACACCAAACACTGACTCACTCTACTCCTAGATACATTTAAAATTTTAAAAAGGGAACTACATTTTACAAGAAGAAGAAAGTGAGACGTTAGGTAATCACACCATACTGTCATCCCTTCAGGAATACGCTGGATAAAGGATTTGCCTTCAGTGGAAACCACGTTATTTCAAATGACTCCCTCAAAGCCAGTCGTGGTAAACTTATGATGCTAGCTTGATAAGAGTCTTGCTATGAGTTTGAGTTCAGTTCACAATAAATTCTAGACTAGCCTGGGCTACAGAGTAAAATCCTGTCTCAAAAAAAAAAAAAAAATCTAAAACCAAATTAGGGGTTTTTTTTGTTTTTTTTTTTGAGTAATGATGAAAACATTTCCCAAGCTTTCCTTCCTGCCTGAACACCTGTCACTGAGTCTTCCACTCAGGTGGAATCAAGAGCGTCAAATCCACAGCTGCTCAAGAACAGATTTTTAAAAAATGACTATAAAAAAAAAAAAATCACTCTCTTCATCAGACAGTCTTTGTTGTAAAAACATGTCCCTTTCACCTGCCTGTAATCTTTCCCTTATCCTCTGTAGCCATCAAGTCATAGTCAGGGGATACCTTCATCTATGAGAGAAAAATGTGTTTACAAAATGCTTCACCAATGTGGATTTCTTATCTGTGAATTTGCCTTTGGGATTTACAGCCCTGAGAGCATTCTTTTTAGTCAAGAAAGTCATTGCTTTCATTAAAAATTTCTAGTGTGCAATCCACTAATTGAAGGAGTATCACTGTTCAATACATTAAAATATTGAGCATCTGTGATAGAAATAAGATTCCAAAAGAATGGGATATAGTAAAGTGATTTATTATGTAAAAGGAACATGGTGCATATCTACTGTGGGTATCATCTCCCCAAGGTGGCTGAGACAGGAGATTGTATAGTATTTGTGGCCAAATGTGGTTAATATATTGTGTACCATAAAAAACTTATCTGGGGGTCAGAGAGCAGAACAGCCACTAATTAGACATAAAGGCCAGACGGTGGCACACATGCCTTTAATCCCATCACTCGGAAGGCAGAGATCCATCTGGGTTTCTGTGAGTTCAAGGCAACACTGGGAACAGAGCCAGGCATGGTGGCACACACCTTTAATCCTAGCACTTGAGATCTGATGTCTTTGCTTTAGAAGGACACCTGCCTTTAATCGCAGGAAGTGATGGCAGAAAGCAGAAAGGTATATAAGGTGTGAAGACCGGGAACTAGAAGCTTTCCTTTTAATTTTTATAATTTAATTTAAATTTACATATCAGCCACAGATTCCCCTTCCCCCCCCCCCTTCCCCCGCCTTTTCCCCAGTCCAACACCCATTCCCATCTCCTCCACGGCAAGGAATCCCCTGGGGATTCAGCTCAGCCTGGTAGATTCAGTCAAGGCAGGTCCAGTCCCCTCCTCCCTTCACCCAGCCTGAGCCTAGTATCCCAGCATAGGCCCCAGGCCCCACCCAGGTGGAGCTCCAGGAGTTTAATCTTCGAGAGAGAGAGGAGGGATTGTATGAGTGAGAATTGTTGAGACCATGATTGGAAAACACAGGGACAAATAGCCAAACTAGTGGAAATGCATGAACTATGAACCAATAGCTGAGGAGCCCCCAACTGGGTCAGGCCCTCTGGATAAGTGAGACAGTTGATTAGCTTGAACTGTTTGGGAGGCCCCGAGGCAGTGGGACCAGGACCTGTCTTTAGTGCATGAACTAGAGGCTTTTGAGCAGTTCAGCTGAGATCCCTTCCTGGTGAGGACTCAGAGGCTTTAAGTCTGAGGAAACAGGATTAGCTGAGGAGTTAGTGAGGTGAGGTTGGTTGTGGCTTGTTCTGTCTCCCTGATCTTTCAGTTTTCACCCCAATAAGTAGCTCCAGGTTTTTTATTAATAAGATCGTTTAGCAATTTTGTGTTACAGCCAGATGTCCTAGGACTACTGACAAGATTTCTCTGGACAAAAGACCCCTTCCTCCCCATCATTATCTTTCCTGAAGTCCTCCAACTTTTCTTTCAAGATTAGTACTATATAAATGAAAGCAGGAAGAAAAAAAAAACCCTAATTTTCTCTTTGCTTGATTCTGTATATCAGGGCATTTGATAGTACCTATGTCATAGCTACTGTTACTAAGACCGTAGGTTTAATACAATTATGAGTTTCAACCTACTCTTTATATTTTTCCATGGAAGTTAAATACAGTTCACAAGTACTAAGTTGCTGGAAAAAAAAATGAATTGTACAAGAAGGGTCACAGTTTCAAAAAAACACATGCCTAAAATTATTTCTGAAAGTGAAGCCTGCATTGATTTTTAAGTAGCTTTATTTCTTCTTCAAAAATGCTGTGGAAAATGTCAATTGGTTTTCTGTGTTATATTTTACTTTGCAAAATAATGCTGATATGAAAAAAGTCATCACAATTGCCTAAAGTTCTGTGAAATAATGATGTGGTGTGGCTTCTCGCTAATGGTCCCAGTATATTTGTAAATCAGAAGAATTATTCTAGAAGTTGTTACATAAATATCAGCAGGGCAGATTTCTTTCATTTATTTTGCATAATTACATTCAAAATGGATAGTTCCAGCGTTCTAAAGCCAATACAACCGCCTGCAGAAGAATGTCTTTTTATATTCATAGAAACATCAGCATATTGCAAAGACACGTCTTGGTAGGTCAAAAATTATTCTGGATATCTACTTACCATCACAAATGAGAATTAGGCAAAAGAGATTACTGTATGGAGAGAAAAGCAAAATGGCACTTGAGCAACAGACAGCATCCTCTGGATGTCTGAAATTCATGCTTCTGTGGGCTTTCATTGTTCATTTGCAAAAGAAATAGGAGGTCTGGTCCTGTGAAAGATATTTGCAAGGCATCTAAGGATGAAATTTAAGACTGACTTACAACCCAAACTGAAAATGCATTTGAAAACTGTACTTTTCATCCAGGTCTATTGTATTAGTATGAATGATGCCAACCAATATGGGAAAAGGTCAATCAACAATTCTATACTTGAAGCCGGGTTTTAATTTCTCTTGAACTAAAAAGCCAATATCATAAAATCCAATACTCTACTTGCTATCAATTTCCTTCTTGATATTCTTCAATAGAAAACAACAGACCATCAAATCTAAATTGGATAGTTCATGAAAAAACAAAAGCATGTTTCTGTAGTGGATAGCCATTCCAGCTTTGACCTGGAAGTACCCCCTTTGAGGCTTCGGCCACTGTTACGCCTACAAGGCAGAGCTGAGAGAGGACCCCTGAAGACCCAAGATGTGGATGGGCAAGCTCTCTTTGTTCCTGGATCCTGGATCCTGGAGGTAGACCAAGCAGAGTTCTCCAGAGAACACTGCTGGACTGTGCTACAACTTTCCCAGACCCTGTAACCTATCCCTTCACTTGCAAGTTACCCTACAAAATAAACCTCTCTTTAACTATGTTAAGTTGCCTTAATATTTAAACCAATATGTTTCTCTAAATCAAATTTATAGTGTTTTAAATAAACATGAAGTTCTATTAATATTTTCATAGCAAATGTTGGCTGGAGATAGGTAGGAAGTGAATTTGTGCCCTGACACCCTTATTTGGATATGTTGATGACAAGGCTTGATGAACATTTCCAAAAGTGTCCTATATCCTTTTCCTGATTCTAATAATTTTCAGAACACTGTCATTCAGTTTGCTGATAAACTCTTGGTCTAGTAAGCTCACTTTCCAATTTTAGGATGAAATGTATTCCTTTTCCAGCATATACTGTGTCTGTCATGGTGGCCCTGGCTTCTTGGAGAAGGCTTATAATGACTGATTCTTGGGAGGCACCTGAAAATCTTCCTCATGCTAAGAAACATCTCAGAATGTGGAAAGTCAGACTCTTCATATAATTTCACTACCACAGGAAAATGATCAGATGAAGATTAAATGGCAGGAAATTCTTCTCTTCTGAAATGAGGTAAACAATACTGCACATAACTGGCTCATTCAGTGAAGAGAAACAGTAACTTTAACATTGAGGTAGCCTTCTGCTATCACAATCTCAGTTTAACAAGCTCTTCTACAGTGGGTTCCAGAGATGTCTTCTCAAGAGTAAGGACATCTTTGCTAAACTTCCTGTTTCAATGCTTCAGGCTAAGAGTTTATGTACCCTGCATCATCTAAACAAAGTATCATTCACAAAGGGTATAGATAGTGAAGAAGAGCTGAAGTTGAATATGCCCCCAGTAAGAAAATATGATCCATTTGCTCACATCTGCCATTACTAGCAAAACTCAATATTTATGATGCAAGGTGATGGTTTATTTCACTCCATGCCCATAGGAAGTTCCACTGAAACATGACTTGTGAATTACCATACCCCATCTTCTTAAGATTACCGACTATATCATTATGGGTAACACTCTCAAAGAATAACCACAAATGAGTCTATCTTCATCTTTTTCTATTTACTATTTCCTTGATGAACAGATGCAATTAAAGACACAGCCATTGAAGGCATTGTCCACACAGTTGTTAGAGAAACTCACTAATAGTAACTGAAAAGCTTCTTGAGTTACAACCTCAGAAGGGCATGCAATACTGTCATGAATTCGTCATGATATACTTTATCTTTATGGTTAGTTGGGTTGATTTCCTGCACTTAAACAGAAAAGGCATATGGTCCACATTCTTCTTATGTGAACAAAAAGGAAACATTATTTATATGGCATCACCACTGTTCACACCATTTCTACAAGCTTCCTTTCTTAAGAGTATACAGAACAATTTTGTTTCATTCTATTTTTCCTGACACAAATATGGAAAGGGTTGTATGCAAAAACCCACATACATAGAGGCCTGGCATCTCAACATGGAAGGAATTATCTATGATGTTAGCTTTCAACATAAAATTGTAAGTAATGTGATATTTACTAAACAATAGTTCATAACCTTTGAGCATAAATAAATATTGTCATTAGGCTCTTGAGAGATCCATTTATCTACTTTATATTAGATTAATTATATATAATTACAAATTTATAAAAAATAGTTATTATTAAATTGCCAATTTCATTGAATAGTTCTGTTAGTAATTGATACTGTACTCTTATATATTTACTAGTAGTAATAAATAACTAAAATCTATATTGGATTATGCTGTGTATTTTAACTTTATATCATGTAAATACTTTCAGACTAGCTGTGACAGAGCCAAGAAGCAAGTATCATATTATTTTTCATTATTGTAATTTTATGTGATTTAGGATATAACCTATAATTCAGGACTCCACAATTATTTGGAAAAGGCAACCTATCAATTAGAACAGAAAAACTGCACTTACTCTATGTCTTTTATATTTCTAGTTTATAAAAATATTCAATAGAAATATTTGTACAGTGTTGCAAAGATATATGAAAAGGATGTGTTTTAAGCCTTTAAATACAGGTGAGAAAAATCAGAGGGATGAGTAGCATCAATAAAGAAACTCTGAAACAAATTGTATTATCCAGAACATACAATGTTAGGTAGGAGTGTGAACACAAAGTATGGAGGTATTTATACTTTAAATTTTATAAATATATTTTAGTTCTTCAATAAGCTATACATATATACCAAACCATGATCAATTTAATTCTAAATTCTCCCAGCTTAAGTCAATAATTTATTGCAAGATTCTAATAAAAGTAATTATCTTGTGGAATTTTGAAAATAAACATCCTGGGTGAGTTTAATGGTTATTTTCTTAATTTTCAACCATCAGTGAAACCTCATGTATTCTAACAAAATTTCATGTCCTGATAAAAGATAAGATATTTTTACTCATTTAGATCTATGATAGATCATAAAGGGCTATGCTATACTGGAGCGCACTGTCCTCAGATACATTAGGAATGGACCACATGGGAGGTAGAACAAGCAAGGGACTGTGCAAAACTCAGGCTTTGCCTGACATTCCTGGAAATGTCAGGTATTTTTGGTAAGAAGCAATTTCACACAAGCCACCAATCATTATGCTGTTGCTTTCTCCTTCGTTCTATCATGACGATAAGGTTTCCCTTTATCAGCTCTCTCTCACTAGAACTTGAAAGTGCTTTGTCTTCAAACATGTAAAATAAAAAAATGAAAGAAAATTTGCTTTAAAATTTCAAAATTTTCCCTCAGGAAGCTTCCCTTTCCAGCCAATGTGCAGTGATTGAGAGCAGAATTATCATCTGCATGGAGAATGGGAGAAAGATGCAGGAATTGAATTTAAGGAAATGTGGTGAAGTAATTTCTCAAAATAAAGTGAGTCTTAAAAATGGCCCCTAATTCAGCACCCTGTAAGAGTTGCTAGGCTGAACCTAAAGTAGGGGAACCAGGCCAAGCCCAATTTATGCCCTGAGTTATGGAGGTTTGCTTTTCCAAGAGTACAAGGCAATTAAGGAAGTCAGGGATGGCAAAAGAAAGGAACCCCTGCAAGTCTGGTGCATGTTCCCCTCAAGCATTTGGCAGAGCAGTGATCCATGTGTAAAGGCAGAGAGACTCGTTGTGGTAAGGGAAGGAACGGTTCAAAAGGAATGATTGCATGAACAATACCCAGTGCTCAATCAGAAGTGGAAAGGCGCCCATACACATCAGGCAGTCTGCAATAAACATTAAAAGTCACAGGTCATTTTTCTAGCACACAGGAAGTCCCATTTTCTAACCAAATATATAGTACAATGTTGAACAAGTGTGAACTATGCACTGAACGTATAGTTTCTTCTCAGCTACTAACTATTCAAAAGTGGATATATACATATATTCAAGTTCAATTCTTTGAACATAGGTAATACTGGAGATACTCATTAATGAAAATTCAAATCAATAAAATGACCATCTCTGAACTAGTACAAAAATCTCTTTGTATCTTTCTCAGTAGCTTCAGGAGTGATTACACTGAATATTATTCAGGGGATTCATGTTTTTATTATTAATTGCTTCCTTCCCTCCTTCCCTCCCTCTCTCCTTCTCTCCTTTAATTCCTTCCTTCCTTCCTTCCTTCTTTCCTTCCTTCCTTCTTTTCTTCCTTCCTTCTTTCCTTCCTTCCTTCCTTCTTTCACCCTTCTGTCCTCCCTTCCTTCTATCTTTCCTCCTTCCCTTCCTTCTTTCCTTCCTTCCTTACTTCATCTTCTATTATTTTTCATTTTTAGACAGGGTCTTTTTATGTAACAGAGGCTGGTCTTACACTGATGATCTTCCTGCCACAGAGTCCAGAGTACAAGCACTACTATAACTGGCTCCAGCCATTCTTCTTCTCCTCTATTCCTCCTCTTTGAATGAATGATCAATTACAGCTCTGCTAATTTAAAAGGGTGTGCTAATCAGTTGAACACATACAAAGTTATATATATATATATATATATATATATATATATATATATATATATATCCAAGCAAAGTTATAATTCTGAGGAATTGCTTAGCTGCTCTCAAAATTGTCCATATCTATATTTATCTAATTATATATATATATATATATATATATATATATATAAAATGCTGAAATCTTAGATTATGTTTAATCACATCATCACTATATGTAATTTTTATAATTTATAGAATAGTTACTAGTACACTAAAATTCCCCAGTTCCTTTGGAAATGAAGTACTATTATCTAAAAGAATGGCATGGAAACACAAAATAAAAAAAACATGACCCAGGTTAAGGACGGATGTATGTTTGTTTGTTTTTGTAAGTTATTTAGTTTATTACAAATAGATTTGTTTCAAGTAATATGTCCTGTTTATGGTATCCCCTTTTCTCCTCCCTCTACTGCTCCCAGTTCTTCCCCCTCCCACAATCCCCCATCTGGATCCACTTGCATTCAGTCTCTCCTTAGAAAATAAATAGGCTCCTAAGGGATAATAATAAATTAAAATAAGATAAAACACAAACTAACACATCAAGATTGGACAACACAAACAAACAGAAGGGAAAGAGCCCAAGAGAAGACACAAAAATCAGAGCATCCATAAGAACACTAAACTGAAAGGCAAAATAGTACATACACAGAGGACCTGGTGCAGACCTGTGCAGGCTATGTGTGTGCTGTCTCAGTCTCTGTGAGTTCTTATGAGCTTTGCTCCTGTTGATTTAGAGAACCCTGGTTTCTTGGTGCTCTCTATCTCCTCTGGCTCTTACACTGTTTCAAACTCTTCTGTGAGGCTCTTTGAGCAATGAATGGAAGGAGTGATGGAGAAATCCCATTTAGGGCTGTGTGTTCAACAGTCTCTCTCTGCAATGTCTGGCTGTGGGTCTCTATATTTGTTAGCACCTTCTTCAGGAGGAAGGTCTTCTGATGATGCTGAAGAAGGCAAGGATCTATGTGTATAACAAAATATCATTAATGGTCAGTTTATTGCTGTGTTTTGTTATTATTTTTGTCGTTGTTTTTAGACCAATATGTAACATGAATTGCTAAATGGCCTTATAAATAAAGAACCCAGAGCCAAATATTGGGGTGAAAGCTGAAAGATTTCTCCCTGACTCCCGAGTGATAGGATTAAGGGTGTGTGCCACCACTGTCTGGCCTCTATGTCTAAACTAGGGGCTGACTCTATCCTCCCAGCCCCAGATAAGTTTATTAGGGTACACAATATATGACCATACCAGTAAGTATTTGGTTTTCCCCTATATCCTCGGGCCATGCAATGCTAGGTTCTTTATCACCCAAGCAGTGTTGGGTATGGGTTCCGTCTCATGGGGTGGGCCTTAAGTCAAATCATGTATTGCTTGATGACTCCCAGAAGTTTTGTGCCACCATTGCCCTAGTCTATCTTGCAGGTAGAACCACATTGTAGAACAAAGGGTTGGTATCTGGGTTAGTATTTTCATTTCTCCTTTGGTAGGATTCAGGGTACTTCCCTGGACCAAAGACACTCAAACATAGGGGTGAAGGCTCCATGTAGGTACCAGTTTGACATCTCCAAGTTCAATGAGTTGTGGAGGTGTTATCTTCAGCAATGGGACTTTGTTGTCAGTTTGTGGAGAGCAATCTAGAGTCTTATCTCCAGCCTGAATTTTTAGGGTTCCCATGGGGGGTTTCCTTTGGCAAGCAACTCAATTAGGTGTACCCAATGCCAGTACTGGAAGCTTCCTTTGGTGACAAGTGATGGACAATTATCTTCAGGGGAAAAATTCACATAAATCTCTTTAATGATCCTCAATACCTCTAATACTTCTTTTACTAGCTTCTCTCTCTCTCTCTCTCTCTCTCTCTCTCTCTCTCTCTCTCTCTCCCTCCCTCCCTCCCTCTCTCTCTCTTCCTCCCTTCCTCCCTTCCTCCCTTTCTCTCTCTCTCTCTCTCTCTCTCTCTCTCTCTCTCTCTCACCATAATACTTATTTGTTCAGGTGTATACATATGTATATATGTACATGAATATGGCCCCCATCATCACACATTTAATTCTCTTTTCAAGAGATCAATATATTTATTTGAAGTACTGTACTCTTTGACATAGTTTTCCTGTGTAAATAAATACAGGTTACCAGATAGATTGGGTTAGATAATTTAAGGGTGACTATGGATTCAATAAGCTTTTATTGGATCATTTTGTTATGTGTTCATTTTCACCACTTCCCTTTGTATGAGAATATGATCACTGTGGAAGAGATGTAGCCAGGAATCCCCTACAAGGGAAGAGCTTGGTTAAGAGTAGAAACAATTGATATGAGGAAATTGAATCACAGGGAGTCAGAAACCAGGATCTTTGTGAGTCATGTCAACACCTCACAGCAGCAAAAATCAAATTTGATGTTTCAATTACATAAGTCAATGGATGCTAAATATTCTTTTGCTCACAATGAAGGGAAGCACTCTGACAGAGGAGTATTGGATGCCTCCATGGATTCTAAAAGCTTTGAACTTGTAAGAGGTACTTAAGAATCTGTCAGAAACATAGATTTTTTTCATCTTTAACTACCATGATTTTGGTCCACTTGGGAAAGGAGTGAGGCAGGAAGAAAACCTCTTGAGTTTACTTTTGAACATGTCCTCAATTAGTCTATTAGTAGTTGACTATATATCAAATACTGCATAAAACCATGGTAATGCTGTCCTACTTTAATTTTCAGAATTGACTAAAATCTCTACTCATAAGACATTTTAGATTAATATTAAAGCTGAAGGAAAAATCATTCAAATTTATGTTCTTTGATCACATATTTATTATTTTGTGTATGTGTGTGTATAATGTGTATATGGGAGTATATTTATGTGTGAGCATGTACATGTGGAGGTCAGAGAACAGGTTTGGATAATGACATTTGCCTTCTACCTTATTTTTGAGTCAGTGTCTCTTATTGTTTTGTATTCTGCTGAATAATTCAGGCTCATGAGTTTCCAAGGGATGTGGTTGTCTTCACCTCCCATCTCACTTAAGAGTTCTGGAATTATAAACAAATCCCTCCCCTCAAGGATCAGGGAACACTGTGAAAGATGCGGCAGAAATAATGAGGGTCCTGAGTGGGTCTTTGATTCTAGTGCTTTCTCTTTGGTTCTTTTCCTTTTGTTGGTTTGTCTTGCCCAATTTCAATGTGTTAGTTTTTTATTTATCTAATTTTATTTTGTTATATTAAAAATAAAGAAGGAAGGAAAATCAAACCATTAGGGTAAGAAGGAAGGAAAGAAAGAAGGAAGGAAAGAAGGAACAAATGAACGCATGGATGAAAAAAAGAAAGAAAACGAAGCTACTAGGGTAGAGGTTAACAGCTGAAATGTCATTTATATATTCTCAGAGAGGAAAAATTAGTTTTATCCAATGTGGGAGCCCAAAAAGGTTTCCTAGGGAAATCTAAGCTTGCTTTACCCATCAGGACTACATAAGAGGATGATTGGACCACAGACCTGGGTAAAAGGTGTTTGGGAGGGTCTATACTTGGTTTTATCTAGCAAGGAAGAGACCTTTTGTCTTGTCCTTGGCATTGTTATAAATAGACCTTTTGAATAAAGTTGTGGGCCCATGGATAAATATCTAGGCCCTCCAGAGGCTATCCTGTGTTTCTATCTGTCTCTCTCCCTTCTATATTTCTATCTAAATCTTTTATCCCTCACTCCTCAAGAGTAACCTGGGGATAAAGTTAGGGGCTGGTCCCCCACACTCCAACAGAGTGACATTGGATATATCAACCACTTCAGGCTAGGTTTAGAGTTCTGGAGTAGTTGACCAACATATAATGGACTCCATTGTTTCTTTGGTTTTCTTCTTTCTTTCTTTCTTTCTTTCTTTCTTTCTTTCTTTCTTTCTTTCTTTCTTTCTTTCTTTCTTTCTTTAATTATCTATCTATCTATCTATCTATCTATCTATCTATCTATCTATCTATCTATCTATCTATCTAACTATTTATTTGACAACCTGATGTGGCAGTTTCTCCTCTCTTCCCTCCTCCAAGCCCTTCCCCACATCTCCTTTCCCCTCCCCTTTGCATCCCCCCCATCCACTCCTCCTCTGTTTCTATTCAGAAAAGGGCAGGTCTCCTACAGATATTGCCAAAACATGACATATTAAGTTGTGGTAAGCTGGGTAGGTAGGTAGGGGAAATATGACATGGGTCTGGAACAACTTGAGGGAGTAGAAGAATATGATATAAATATATTTAAATGTAAATAATAAAAATATAATAAAAAAGAAAAAATCAATTCCATATTTCAAATGGTATCCTTTTAAAGAGTTTATAAATGATTATAGTGGTTCCCAACCTGTAGGTCATGAACCTTTTGACAAACTTCTATTTCCAAAAATATTTATACTATGATTCATTACAATAGCAAAATTACAGATATGAAGTAACAACAAAAATAATTTTATGATTGGGAGGGTGGTCACCACAACATGAGGAACTGTGTTAAAGGATCACAGCATTAGGAAGTTTGAAAAACACTGGATTAGAATTAGCTTGAGGATTGGTTTAAAGCAAAGAATCTACTTTTAAAGCATCATCCCTACTTTTTTGGTTTTTATTTTTTAGTTAAGAAATATTTTATTCATTTTACATACCAACCACAGATCCTCTTCTTTTCCCTCCTTCTGTTCCCCCCAGCCTTCCCATCCCAACCTATCCCCCATTCCCTCCCCTGAAAAGGTAAGGCCTCCCATGGGGAGTCAGCAGAACCTGGTACATTCAGTTGAGGAAGGTTCAAGCCCCTCCCCCTGCATCAAGGTTGTGCAAGGTGTCCCACCATAGGTTGTGGGCTCCAAAAAGCCTGCTCACACACCAGGAATAGATCCTGATCCTACTGCCAGGGGGGTGCCTTAAGCAGATCAAGCTACACAACTGTCTAGCTTATGCAGAGGGCCTAGTCCAGTCCCATGGAGGCTCCGCAGCTGTTGGTCTAATGTTCACGAGCATCGACTAGTTTGGTTTGTTTGTCTCGGTAGGTTTCCCCATCATGATCTCGATACCCCTTGCTCATAGAAGCCCTCTTCTCTTTCTTTGACTGGACTCCTGGAGCTTGGCCTGGTGCTTGCCTATGGATCTCTGTATCTACTTCCATCAGGTACTAGAGAAAGGCTCTATGATGATAGTTATGATATTCACCAATCTGATTACTGGGGTAAGCCAGCTCAGGCACCCTCTCCACTATTGTTAGTAATTTAAGCTGGGGTCATCCTTGTGGATTCCTGGAAACTTCCCTAGTACCAGGTTTCTCTCTATCCCCATGATGTCTTCCTCTATCAAGGTATCTCTTTCATTGCTCTCCCACTCTGTCCCTGTTTTAGTTCTATCATCCTGTTCCTTTTGTAATTTAATTGCAATATTTCATCCTTGCCTTCTCTCCTGCAAACCCTCCCATATAACTCTCCCCCATCTCTTTCAGATTCATGGCTTCTTTTTCCATTGTTATTAAAACCATATAGGTATTTATGTATGTATATGTATTGAGGCATCTCATACTCATCTCTCAGAGGGGCTTTCTTTAGTTGTAAGCAACAGAATCATCAGCATTTATTGGCTTGTGCAATTAAAACATGTTCGGTTTATATAATATTACTCTTATGTATGTTTTCAAGGTTGGCTGGCCCTGAAACACCAAATTCGTGTACTTCCCCTGGGGAAGACCACCTCTCTAGCTCTCAGCTTCATTCAGTCTCCTGTTTGTATAAGATAGAGGACTCATGGGCTTTTCCCCATCCACTTCAGCATGTTCATTGGTATCATCCTAATTTAGCTCACATTTTGGGAGGTCATATTGCTGAGACTTAATCTGACAGCAAATGTCCTCATCCTCTGGTTCTTATAATCTGTCCACACAGTATAGGCCCTTTCTTTAGAAGCAAGCAATATTTTTTGAGCATAGACTCTGTTAGAAATTCACTGAGTAAAGCAGGTCAAACAAAATACATATAAAAAAAGCTATGAAGAAATTGATAAACCATGGAGGAAAGAAAAATGGACAAACAGAAATCCCCTCCACTGGATTAAGGGAGATACATCATCAGCACAATATTTCCATAATCAAATTTGCTTTCCCAACTGCTTTTCCTTGACAACATCAGTACAATGCTTTCTTGGTAACTGCAAAACAAAACAAAACAAAACAAAACAAAGCAAAACACCCCTACTTTGTCAACTGGACAATAGTAGTGACCCACCAAGTTGAGAAAGGAGATCTATGAATTAGTTTACCTAATATCAGCTGTTCCTGTTACTAGAATACTTTGTTTGGGTGTTTTGTTTGTTTTGTTTTGTTTTTTGCTTTTTTGGTTTGGTTTGGTTTGGTTTACTTTCATGAGAGCTCTGATTCAAATTTCCTTTGTGATCAAATGTTGTATGGCTATTATCCTTTTAAACTACAAACCTATATTTTCTGACTTTTAACACTATATACTTTTTTCAGTTACATTTAATTACTTCAATCTATTGATAGTGCAGGGAGCAATTTGAAGACTTAAGTGACAAGACATGAAAGTAGGTAAGATAACTCTAAGAAGTTGATGTTTATGAAATTTATCAATTTGGGTGGCATAAATGAACAAGTCTGTTGTTAAAATAGTTGTATTCTTTCCAGAAGATCTCCTCTAAATTAGAAATGATATTTGTATAATCCAAATCACACATATATTGATCTATTTAGCCTATCTAATGAGGTTTGAGAAGCGAATAAGACAACTTCTTGGTCTGAGGGAATCCAGCCTAGTTGACAGGAGGCAAAAAAAGCAAACACTGTAAGAAGTCCAGTGATGGGGTACCTATGTGGTATTGAATGGACATGTGTTAGCACAGGTGTATTCTTTTGGATCATAAGAATTTCTTAGAGAGAATACAGCCTCCGTATTAACAGGGTGGAATTAAAATGACATCATTTTATAAGGCAAAGATTTTCATATGAAGAGAAATTTTATAACACTAAATGGTCATATATATGTGGGATATATATATATATATATATATATATATATATATATATATGTGTGTGTGTGTGTGTGTGTGTTCAAAGAAATGACTAAGTATAGTACACTTAGGTAACAGAATTTTCCTTACATATTTTGAGTCTAACTTTTGTAGCATGATAGGAGAAAGAAAAGGTATGAATGGTTTACAGTGGCCAGATTAGAAAGACCTTGACATTCTTTTGGATTTTCTAAAGATGGATATGGAGAGCCTGGGGAAAAAAGAACAAAAAGAAAATGATATTATTGAGCATTTATAGCTTATCATCAATCATTCAGCTCCAATAAATATATTGTGGTAACTGAGCCTCACAACTTTCTTATGAGAGAAACTGGACCTCCAAAAATGAGCAATACTGCCTCTCCTGTCCCTCATCCAATTAGTACTTCGTTTGATATTTAAAAACATTACTTGACACTCAGAGACAGTAACAATATTTTTCCAATATATTGCAAAGGAATGATGTTGTTCTAATTGTAAGGTGTATTTGGGAAAGTTTAATTGAAAAGTGAACAAGATAAGAAAGGAGAAAAAGGTACGAACCTGGACTGGTGACAGTTCAAAATTAAGTGGAAGAAAATATTTACAGTGAATTCAGAGCAGAATACAAGAATTCTACAAATACAGAAACAAGGAAAACTAGGCAAGAGAAGACAGAATAGCTAGGCTTCTAGGATGACTTTTAAGGTGATAGGTCCAGGGAGTAGGAAGAAATGAGATGGGGCCTAGGCTACCACTTAACTCATCCTTTAAAAGAGAAGAGAGACACAATGTATGGGAAGGACTTTGTAGCTGAAGTTTTCTCCAGTCCTGCCTGGCCTAAGGTCAGGACAAATCTCTCTCACCTGCCAGTCCCTCAGCCGCTCAGACCGAACCGAGTAAACACACAGAGACTTATATTGCTTACAAACTGTATGGGGCTTCTTGTTATCTAGTTCTTCTATCTTAAATTAACCCATTTCTGCTAATCTGTATGTTGCCACATGTTCCGTGGCTTTGCCTGCTGCCTTTACATGTTGCTCCCTGGATGGCAGGCTGGTGTCTCCTCCCACTTTGCCTTCTTGTTCTCCCAATTCTCCTCTCTGCTAGTCCTGCCTATACTTCCTGGCTACTGGGCAATCAGTGTTTTATTTATCAATCAATCATCCACAGCAGGACTTACAACCTTGAGTGACAGATTTTTAATCAAGGCTTCAACTTCTATGTGATACCTCATCACACTAAAAATTGAATGGATATTTTATATTTTTTCTTAGCTGTTCTTTCAATTCATGGTACAAACCATTAGTTTATTATTTCCTAAAACTAAGTTCCCATGTCTCCACTTTCCTCTACTTATGGTCTTCTAACCTCACTTCTTGAATGATGTGTGGGTCATACTCATTGGGAAAAAAACACAGTATGAGTATCTTAAAAATTCCTAGTCTTCCAATATGTTTTCCAGTGGCTGTTTTCCTTTGAAATGCATTAATGAATATCAGAATCCTTTTCTTTTCCATGTTCTAAATTCCAGCTTATCTACTTAAAGAGCCTTTTGGGGAGGGAATGGGGGTATGCTGTGTTCTAAAATCTTGGTGAAGCAAGACATGTATTTCTTTTATCACTTTAGCTCTCCCTCAAAATAAAAGTATTTTCATTATCTCCTCGACATTAAACAAAGCAATTTTCTTTAAGTTCTTTTAGTTTCAGCCTTGACAAAGTGTGGGGGATGATTGCGAACTCCTGATGAGAGCTGGGTTTTTTGTTGTTCTTTTTCTTGATACAACAGCTGTCCGTGTATGGTTCTTTTCTTGTATATCTCCCTCCAAAACACAAATAAGATCAACCTTTTTCTTTGTGTTGCAATGATTTAGGATGGAACCACACACTATTAAATAAGGTTCTGAATTCTTAAAGATGGCATCCAGGAGCTTCCGGATTGGCCTACTCTGCCTCTCTAGTTTCTGCTCCAGTTACTTGTTCAAATGGACTCTATGTTACCAGCGTCAAGGTGGCCATAATTTTTCTCATGTCATGTGCTTTTCAAAAGCTGTGTCCTCTGCCCATTTCCTGTTCAGGTAACACACAAACATTCATCCCATGTTTTTCCTATTGGCATTACATTTTTAGCTAATAACATCCAGTTTGAATACTCATTGTCATTTTACTCCACAGTCTTCATTGAGCCTTCTAAGTGCAGGGTAAACAACCATATATTCCAGTATCATTTCAGAATTCACCTCATTGTGTTATCTTGAATGGGGCAATATTCTATTCCAATATAGCTTTGCACTGCTATCTATTATACCTCTCTCTTCTTGTGCTATATTACAACTCAATTTCCTAGGCCTGGATTCTGGTGTATCTTAGAATTCTTTGGAAGGTATTTTGATGTTATGTTTTTATTGCAATAGCAGGGTAACCTAATGAAATTTAGCCATATTTGAAGTAATTAAGTTGAGTATGTATAGCTACTTACTATAACATTACTTAAATGCTAGCTTGCATTTACATTTTAATTATATTAGACATGTCATATTAATTTTTATTGTGGGTTGATGAGAAAAGGACACAGGGTAGATCTGAAACATGCATGACATATTTCTCCCAAGTTCAGGTCTAACAGTCATTCCTGATATGCCATGGGAAGAAGACTTCACAAAAACAAAGGAACTATAGGATGTAGGGGTGCAGACTCAGACTCATTTTAACCTTAATTATGCAAGAGTTAGTCATAAGCAATTTGCTAGCTGATGCTGTACTTCTATATGTACTTCTATAGCAATAAGCAAGGCAAACTTATGGGAAACCTCTGAACCATCTTTATGTTTCCCTTTAAAATGAATTTTAAACTATACAAATTTGAGATATAACATGGCAAAATTTTGATGATTTTCTTCACATTATTTTAGGCAAAGAAAGATAAAAGAAAAGGAGAAACTTATTTTGTTATCAATATATTCTTTGAGATAGCGTGATCCTAGTAATAAAATGAGGAGTGAATGAATTTGAATAATGCAAACACTTTCTCAAATTGTGACAAGGAGATAGAATTGACTATTTCAATGGATTTTAAGTATATAGTTCATTAGTATAATGATATAAATATATTGTATACTATATATATTAAATATATATATATATCAGTATAGATAAATAAATAAAAATAAACTATATATTCACACATAAGTAAAAATATATTCACAATGTGACCAATCACTTCTATAGTTTTCACCTCTGCAATTGGATATTGATATTTTTGAACACTCCACACTTCATCATGATCACAAAGTACCAGTAACCATCATGTTCTGTCAGCACAAACTGACCATTGGATGCTTTTCATATGAATGGTATAACTCAGCAGTTGTCTTATTCTGACTGGCTATTTCATTGACACAATGTCCTCAAGATCCATCCATGATATCATATATGTAATGTTTTAGATGTGGTAGCCATATCCCTCAGTAAATACTTAACATATTTGTTCACTAAGGTGCCAACTGTACACAATTGAGGTGTATAATGCTCTCATGAAAATCAATGTACAAAAATATCTCTTCATTGTTATATTTTAAACCAGCATTTAAACCAACAGGAAATGAGCAGAGGACACAGCTTTGGAAAAGGACAAAACATGAGAAAGATTATGGCACCTTAAACCTGGTAACATAGAGTCCATTTGAACAAGTAATTGGAACAGGAACTAGAGAGGCAGAGGAGACCAATTCGGAAGCACCTGGGTGCCATCCTTAAGAATTCTGAACTTGATTTAATAACATGTGGTCCCATCCTAGATCATTACATCACAAAGAAAAGGCTGATCTTATTTGTGTCTTGGTGGGAGATGTACAAGAAATGAACTGTACATGGGCAGCTGTTGTATCAAGCTCTAATTCAAGATGAATGAGTTTGAGGTATGAGGATTACTATAAATTTGAGAATGGCATGGGCTATAGAGTGAATTCTGGGTCATCCTGGGCTAGAGTAAGACTCTACCAAAAAGCAAGCAAACAAACAAAAATAACAACAAAAACAAACAAACAAAATAAAAGAAAACAACAACAGCAAAACCCCTCTCATTTTGAATACATAATGCAAACACTTTGTATTAAGAGACAAGTAGAGAATGTTTTTGTCTGCTAGGGGCTAAATGCAGCCACTTGTATTCTTTCCTACAGACTTCAGGTGCTCAGGTGCTCCTTCAGTGGTGATTTCTGATGTTTTGAAAATAGGAGCATGTACCCATGCTAGGCCATGAAAATAGTATTAACTAGCAAAGAGTCATTGGGTGTAATTTTACTTTTGAACTTAAGTTGGCTATGCCTTATTAACTTAATCTGTGCTTGGCTGGGACTTCTCAACTGCCACTGGCCACTCTCAAAACTTATAAAAGAAAGCTACCAAGCCTTATTTTGAAATGACAGAAAAATTTGATGATACTGAATGAAACTAAGGGAGATGGTATGCAAAGATACAGACATTAAATAAAAAAATGCATTATTTCAGTCTTATTTTTCCTTGTATTTTGAGGCATTTTAATATCTCAGGCATTTCTAAAGCATTTAATAAGATCAGAGGTCATAAGCCTATAACTGAGGATCAAAAATTTCCACTTTTAAAACTATGTAAAAAATGTAAGCCTCTGGGTTTTAATACAAGATGTGAGAACATAAACGGACTTAGAAAGGGTCCGTCTTGTCTAGACTATTACCTTGAGGAAAAGAATGATTTTAAATTTAAAATGTATGTTAGGGTCAAGAAAATGACCAGAGAAACTCTTTCATTTATAAAACTAAAACCTTTAATCAAATTAGGAAACTCAGAGCACAGAGGAAATAAGGCGGGGTGATTGACAGTCTACAAGCCTTACAGAAAGCCATTCTGAAAGTGGGTATTTTATAGCCACCTCAGTGTCCAGACTTCACAAGGATCTCTCTTGTTGTCTGCCACTCTTTCAACCCTTAATTTCATGACTCATTGTTCAGTCATAGGAAGGAAATCTTTACCCCCAAACAAGAGAAAAATGGATATACTCTCGGGTAGAGTTATAATTAAATATGTCTTCAGAGGCATTTAACTTTTGGAACACACGGATGCATGTAATGCTTGTTTAAAGTGTCAAATGAGCATAACCTGGTTTCTACTTTCTGAAAGAATGGGCATCCAGTAATTAGTGCTGTAACTGTTACTTGCAACTGTTTTCAGTAGATAACTGGGAGGCTCGTGTGTAAAGTAAATGGACTTTCAATGGGAATCCTTTCAAAACATACAGCAAGCGATCATACCAAAATATTAATTTGCACTCAAACACTTGATGCCACAAGACACTCCAATTATCTCTCACTGTTTAAGCCAGAAGACTTTCCCAGGCTTTAAACTAGTCTCTGAAGAGATTTAATTCAATATTACTTACCCAAAAGCAGCCAGCATGCTCTTTTGTTGACCTTCAGGTCAATGAGAGTGACCCAACTGAGACCCAATCAAATCTAAATATGTCCCCCCTAAAGAACGATTCGCAAGGTTAATTGTATCTTGGTTCTATTCACTGAATAAGAAATCAATTAAAGAGAATAGCGAAAGAAGCCATAAATGGCTACATGAACTATGAAGAAGCAAGCCATAGACAGAAATGTCTTCCTTTGCTTCCAATCCTAACGTATGTCTATAAGGAAGTTAATTAAACCATGGAAGGGGCATTCTTAACTTATTCATAATCATTACAGTCAACATTAGTTTAGTCTTGCATGAAATAATACTGTATTTGTGAGCATACAAAGGCTCAAATGGATACCTAAAACTGTATAATTATTTGTCACAATGGCAAAGTTTCTTGGACATGATACCATTGAATTGTGTTAACTTGGTGAATTGCAGGGAAATACAATGTCGATGTAATTATGTATAATCACATGATATGGGGGTGGGAAGGGAAAATTTCAGTGAAAGTACTGTTGTTATGTATTAATTTTCAAGGTTCATGTTTGAGCACTGAAAAAAATATCCAAAGAGTACAATTTATAAAGGAAGATAATAAAAAATGGAAACAGTACTTTTCAAAAGAAATAGAAAAGGGTCCACAGCATCTAAATCCTTAACATTGCTTAGCTATAGAATATAATAATACAAAGAGAGGGAAAGTATTCTTTGAAATCTTAAAATAAGGATTCTACCCATCTGGGGGCTTACTGTTGCCAAGCATTATTCTAAAGAGTTTTCCAGAAATCCTTTTGTTCCCTAGCACTGTTCTTGAAGAAGCTGGGGATGGAGAATTCAACTTCTTTTCTCGGGGTCATAAGTTTAAAACGAAGGAAGAAAAAAAGAAAGAGAGAGAAAGAAAAAAGAAGGAAAAATGAAGGAAGGAGGGAGGGAGGGAGGGAGGGAGGGAGGGAGGGAGGGAAGGAAGGAAGGAAGGAAGGAAGGAAGGAAGGAAGGAAGGAAGGAAGGAAGGAGCTCAAACCTGAAAGCTTGCAGCTCATTCTGCATGCTTAATTGCAACTTCTCTATATCATGTCAAAGGTAAGATGCTCTGCTAGGAAAACAAGCTGCTATGCATGAAAGCTTAGTCCACCTTGGTGACTGACACATCCTAGGAAATAGTAAGAGGATGCTCAGAGGGGCTACAATGACACTTGTAATGGAAGGAGGCTTAGCCAGAGCCAGCCTTTAAGATCTCAGTGAATCAAGAGCCCCACAAGTTTGTCAGTAGAACTAAGTCTCTCCAGGCCACTGCCAAGTGTTAATTTTTTTTTCTCTTTCTAGTATCAGTAGCTCCTTGGATTCTTCTGAACAAAGCAAATGTGACATTTCACCAATTTTCCTTGGAAGAGATGGAGTTGGAAATTTTTGCTCTAAATCTTGCATTCCTACATATGGCCTTGAAAATAAAGTGGAATTCTGACTTGCCATTCTAGAATATACCAATAGTAGTATGGAGGATCAAAACTTTTATTCGTTCATTCTATCCTAAAGATCCCTTTTTACTTCTGCTTCAATCCATTCTTCTACTACTCATCCACCAACCCTTATGTGCAGAACTCTGTATTTGGGTTCTGAACTTTGAGAAAATTTATGTATATATGCTGATATGTTTCAAATAAACCTAAGCTTGTTAGCTGTACATCTCATTTTATCAATATTTCAATTTCAAAACTACATCAAATATTTCCCCTAAGTCCTTGGCTTGGGCATAGGTCCAATATCTCATTTCTTCTGAAAGTATAAATTCCATGTTCAATTCTATCATCTCCTTAGATGTAGAGCTGTTTGTCCATTTCTTTCAATTACATATCCTTGCCTTCTCCTCTCTAAGCCCCTTCCTCTGCCCTCCCCAAATCTCATTTGGTTTGGATTAAACAAGGCCAAAACATTTGATCTCCTATTCTGTGGCATCCCTAAACTAGTTAGTGTGGCTGTAGCTATTGCTTTTCCGAGCCAGCAGTTACTGCTCAGGAGCATGTTAAACTGAGACCTGAACTGTCAGGATCAACATTTGAATCAGGATTAGCCATCAAAGAAAGGCAACCACTTACCAGGCCCCATGAGGGGAGCTGGCTTTCAGAATAATGCTTCTCTCAAAGAAGCACGACTAACATGTTGAAGGGGCAAAGCACGAAGCACAGAGCAGGTTGGACTTGTTAAATAACAGGGGTGTGCTATGAGCAATGACTGTTAGGGGGAAGCCAGATATAAAGATGGTTATCAAGTTTGGGGAGTTGGAACAGGTACACAGCTGCTCATCTTTATTATAGTCTCTTGGACTCTGAATAAGGAGCTAAAACCACAGGCGCCTTTTGTTTTGTTGCCTAGAATCTTCTAGGCAAGAACAAATGAGTTCTTTAAGAGAAATGATGATGCTATCTTAAGGGGTTCAAGATATATATATATATATTTAATTCATTGAAGGACTTAGGTAAGGACCGCTCAGCTCAAGTCTAATGTATGCATAAGTCATGTGTGTACGAGTGCATCTTTTGATTGCATACTGCTGAGGTAAGCAAAGAGGAGAGGATGCTTAGAGCCTTTAGTGCCAAAGAAACTTCTAAATGTGCTCGCTCTCACTAGTCCAGGTGCTCTTATCATCACAGTTGTTTTTACTAAGTACCAATTATACATGGTTGTGTCTGGGGCCAAGCACAAAGTCCACGACCTCTACCTTCTTGAGCCTCATTACTAGGCTCTTCAAAAAGGTTTCTCATTTGTTGTCCCTGCTATGAAGTATCTGCTCCCAGGAAATAGTTAGCATCAAGCAGCTGTTATTAATCTACTCTTTGAAGGATTTTCCTGGAAGCCAGTCACCTGCTGAGGTGAATAACTGTCCCAGTGGGAACAAAGCTAAGCACTAACCTGGCTTCCTCATTCCATTCCTTCCTCTATCCTTCAGAATGTCTGAAATAAAATGAGTCACACACAGCTGAGAAGATAATGCTGCCTGCTTCATTTCTAAGGAAAGAACACTCTTACCCCACAAAGTATTCTCTTGCTGACAGGCTTCACATTTAGCTGTGTGGTGATTAATGAGGGACCATTTCACTGGGTGGTCCAAAACAAAAATTTTCATTTTACTTTTAAGTTCAATGAATTACTCACTAGAGAATATATATATAATATATATATATTATATATATATTATATATAAATTATATATATAATTTCGAGGAACAATAAAAGTTGACTTAACTTTTGAAAACATTCTCCTAATTTGGATGAAAAAACCCTCTTGACATTTATCTCATTAAAGTCCTAATTTAAACTGCCATCACTTATTCCTGCACACATGGCTTCTATTGCTGCCATTTTGATAATTTTCCCTATCATTCTTTGTATAATCATCTATAAATATAAATATTATTCCTAAGTACACATGCTAAAAACCTTGAAATACTTGAATCGTACCCCTTATTGCCAGCTCCTGAGTTCTGTCAAGATAGCTAAAAATAAATCCTTTACTCATTTTCCTTTGATAGAGATATGCCTCTCTATTTGTGCAGTCTTTCTTTGTGACATTAAAGCCATCTCCACTTCTCTGTGTATTAATGCAAAAAGAATGCAAGGGTGGATGTCCTTCAGATAATTTAAAATACATCACACCCACACCTGCACACATGCATGCACAGAACAGAGTTTATGTCTCAAGTATCCTCAATTCATCTTGAACTTGCTACATAAACAAGAATGACCTTGAAATTCTTATCCCACTGTGTCTACTACCTGAGTTCTAGAATTATAGGTACACAGCCAATATCAAATTTATGAGGTCTGGGGACTGAACTGAACTTTGTACATGCTAAGCAATCATTCTACCAACTGAGCTGTATCCCCAGCGCTGAATATTTTCACACATACACAAAACTGAAATGATTATGCAATAAAAATCTACTTACCCACTATTTGGATTCTACAACTAATATTTATATAGATACCCTTAAAACTTCCAATTTAATGAATTACACCACTGCCCTAGACACAACACCTTGCCATAGTTCCAAAAACCAGCCACATTCTTTGCTACAGTCTAGTGGGCAGTAAGTTTCTAGCTTCCCCATGACCTCATTTCTTACCCTTTTTCTCCATTGCTAGTATCTACACAGTCATTCTCATATTCTTCAAACATGTAAATCTTCTCCATGACCAAGGGTTGTTAGTTTTGTTATTCTAGTAGACCATTTCCTTCTCCTCCTCTAGTTTCAGCTGAAGTGCACATCATCAGAAACCTTCCCCCCTCTATTTTCATGTCAAAAACACATCCCCTCACACTGCTCCCCCAGCACATGCAGTTATACTCTACCATAATGCCATAGCCAAGTGCAATCTACCATGTTGGAGCAAAGAGATCAAAATAAAAACTACTGAGATATGGAATATGCATCCAGCATGTAGTAACTGCATTCATGTATGGTGCCTTTCTTTATTCAGAAGAGAACTATTAATAAAGATGGGTAGTAAATGTGGTCCTCTGACCACTGTAGAAGTAGTCACAATGGGCTCATGTCTAAGATATTTTATGCCAAGACGAAGCAAGAGCTACATAGAGAGGAAAGCTTAGATTTTTCCCTATTGCATCAACTAAAAACTATGAAATATTCAAATACACACAATTGGTAGTGTTGCATTTTCTCTGCAGTATTTCTAACCTATTGCAACTATTTTGAATATATCCTTTTAGGTTCAATTTGACATTTCTTCCAAATATTTTGGAGAATATTTTTTTTTCCTTTTTCATAACCTTCTTCACACCATGGAAAGCTTCAGGATAAAAAGAGAACTGTGGTGATTTTCCTACTAATTAGTTGCTCTTATTAAAAAGAGCAAGATAATTGATTTTAGGATGCACTACCCCTTATTAAGACCTAATTAAGCTGTATATCAAAGACTAATTAAATGGCATTATTCCATCTCACTGATGAGTCTTGATGCTCAGTGAATAGATTTGGGTGGTAGATGAATACTCTTGGAATAGATTTCACAGCCAGACAGATAAATATAGACGAAGAAGCTGAGTAAAGGGAATTTTCGATTATCTAAACCTAACACACTTATTGGTATTTCTTCAGCCTGACAGTTTGAAATGCACAAAATGAAACATTTAAACACAAACTCAGCACTGTGGTAGGATAGAGAACAATGAAAGAGCACCGCTGGAGAGCTGAAAATTTAAATATGCCATTAATTCTTCTCATGAAATGCTGGCAGGAGAATTGGAGGTATTTGTTTATTTATTTACTGTTTTGATGAGTCAACCTACTCAGCCTTGATGAACACTACTAGCAAAGAGCTAAATTACACTAGTAATGGGCATTTGAAAATCTGAGATCATTGTTAAAGTTGCCTATCACCACTCTTGGTAAGTTGTTTATTGAAGGTAGTGTCTGGAAGAGGAAAGGGGGGGCAGGTAAGGGAGCATTATCATGATAAACAGTCCCCATACTCTACAAGCCCAGAAGATGGAACTTTAGCCTCGCCAAATAGAAAATGCTCTTAAAAATATTTGAAGAATACTAGCCATTAATAGGGCAAATGTTTTTCAGAATTTTATCATACATTAGAAATGAATATTTTCACCAGGAAATCAATCTGAAATAAGTCAATATTTTACATGACAAAGAAAATAATACACAAGTTCTTTAAATGTTATGTAAACCCAGCCATTGTATTAATCCCATCAAGATGACCTTCTAACAGCCAAATCTGTTAGAGGCAATGCAGTGGTAACAACAGAAACTCATCATTTCACTGAGTCTGTGAGGTCACAACCTCCTTGAATTTTAGTAGGTAGTTCCTCAAATTTGTTGGCCCTCCATAATGCAAAAGCTTTTGAATAAATCACAAGATATTTGCAGAGAGTAATGATTTCAATATACAGCCGGGCTGTATTTGATTGTCTTTAATAGTTACCTTCACTGGCAGTACAATAATTTGCAAACAATAACATCAGTCATATGTCAGTTTTGCACTCATTACTGGCCAAGGTATAACCCCAAGAACCAATAATCCATACTCCTAAACATCTCAGTTAAATATCACTGTGCACTAAGTGCAGGTTATTCATTTGAGGCTGAACTTTTACAACTATAACATGTATTTTGAATTATCTGAAGGACATCGTCCCTTGAACTCCCTTTCCGTTAATAAACAGAGAAGTGGAAATAGCTGTAACATCACCAAGAAAGCCGGCACAAACAATCAAATCTCTGTCAAAGAGAAAAAAGTAAACAATTTATTTTTAGTCATCTTTACAGAACACATGAGCAGGAGACAAAGGGTCTGACTCAAGCATTTCAAGTTTGTCAGCACAGGTACCCTAGTAGACTCAGCAACATATATAATATTTAGAATATCTTTTGGATGAAGCTCATACTTCCTTATATATTTTATATAAGATTATGGATTTTAACATAATTTTGGATAATTATACACTATGCATCATTGTTGAGAAACAATCAATTAGTAACAACAGCAGTTCCTTCTTTTGTTTTACATTCCATGCTTGTTTTTCTTAATAGAGGTGAAACATGAAGGAACAGTAAAGATAGAGGGTTTAATTAATCTCATGGGCTTTCTGTCTCAAGGGGAACAAATCTTTCATGAGCCCAAATTATGAATCTACAAATCCATAAATCTAACCAACCACATTAATAAAATAGAAATGGAGACAAATTCATTAAATTCTTTGAGATCTTTTAAAGAAAAATATTATCAATGTGCTGAGTGAAATGTCAATGGATCATGGAAAGCAAAGACATTGATGCAAATTCCTAGGCAATAATGACCCTTGATGGCAAAGGCAGATAGCAAGCTCTGAGAAATGGTTCTAAATTATTAAACTGAATATATTATTTTATCTAATGGCCAAGGAAGTTATTATTGGGTATGAGCCCTAAAGGTGAGCTCATGTGGAAACTAAAACTCTCAAGGTGTTAAGGATAAATATTTCCTTGTAAGCAATGCCTTGATGTTAAAGACAAAAGAGCCATAGATGATATTGAGCGCATTAAAAGAGAACACCTAAAGCATTAACATTTCAACCAAAACTCTGAAGTATAATGTAATTCCAGCACATTAAGAATGGTTCATGAATCACAATGAAAATGGCTGATCAAAATATCTCTGGGTTAGGGGAATTTACATCCACTTATGAGCAATTTAGGGAGTCTGCGGGTCCAAACAATAATCAAAGGATAATATGTATGATCTCCTCATGGCCACTGGCCTCTGCTTGGTGGCAGTGACAGATGAAAGATGGATTTGTGCTTGATTAGGGGGTATTCACAGCTTGTTCCAAACCAATTGCCAACTCAATACACGCAGGGGCTCTCAAGCCTTGCTCACAGCAATGTGAGTGGGTGGCAGTCCATGTCCCAAAGACTTGAAGTCTCTTGAGGCAAATAATAAAATGACATAAAGCACAAGATATTTAAAAATTCTTTAATGTTTCTATTTTAATTACTTGGTAGAGTGAATTCATTTCTTTTAAATGTGTGAGAAGCATATTCCAGACACTGGATTCTTTATAAATTCATCTTTAATCTTTTTCTTTCTTTTTCTCTTTAATTACTTGTCTTATTTCTCCTCTTATTCAATATGAAGTTACATTTTAGATAACTGGGAAGAAAATGTGGTCTTTTATCAAATATATTAATACAAAAGTATCTTAAAGTTTTAGACTCTGTTTTCCTTTTGGAAATTTCTTGAGAGTTTTCTCCCACTTTCTACCTGGCATTTTGCTGCTTTATTGAAGTTTCACATATCTTCTCTGACAATAGCTAACCCCAGGGAATCAATAGCCATTGCTGTTTAATGAAAAGCTTTGCATATAATGGAAATATAACAAACATTCCTTGATTGGATGAAAAAATACAAAAATCACTGTTTTTGGTACTGAATATTGGAGAATTAATTTCTCCAAAATGGCTTAGCTGTGTCCATGATTGGACTGAGCATTTCCTTATGTGTGGAAACACGAAAGGCAATGGGATTGGGTCCATGAGTCAAGAATACTCTGATGAGGTTTTAGTCTAACTCAAAGTGCAAAACACATTTTGTAGGCAAAACAACTTTTACACACAGACATGAATTCAAACATATCCTACATAACATTGAAACAAATACTTAACAATACTTGTCCTTATGCTATACCTATGGTAGGTAAATACAAAAATGACTCTCAATGATTCTCTTTTGTAGTCTTCTATGTTTACAGGGGGCAATAGCTATGGACAAGTTATGTGGCTACCCTTTGATTAGGTACCACAGTATGAAAAAATAAGACTTTTCACTTGTGATTAATGAACTAGCCTCTAAGCATATTAAGCAAACTAACCAAAAATGAGATTGTCCATATTGGGCCTGCGCCTAAGCAATAAGCCATTTAGAAGAGTCTTGAAGGAAAGGGCCTGAAGAGGTGGCAGATACTTCCTGCTGTCCTCAAAAAAAGGAAGATAGAATTGATTCTTCAAGAAAACAAATCATGGCATTAACATCATGAACTTTACAGGGGAACTCAAGACTAAGACAAAAAGACCCAACCCAAGTCCACATCTTAACTATATGCTTGGAAACCTACTCAGATGACCCATCAGGCAACCATTGAATCTTTAAGATAACCAATTTGTGGTAAACTGTTAAGTTTATAACTATTATTACACAGCAATAAAAATTAATTCAATCAAACTTCATATTTTCTTATTATTAAAATGCTGGTCAAAAAATCAAGTAAGTTGAGAGCAAGTCAGATACCTAGAGTCACAAGCTAAATTTCAAATACCAGAGTTAAATCATAAAATTTTCTTCACTATGATACCAAATTTTTATCAAAATTTTATTAATATGAATTAACATCTTTTATCCAGAAACTCTTTTAAATATTTGAAGCCAATATTTATGACTATTTTGCTAATTATAATTTATCTGATCATTTACTAAAAATCCCTTGCAGGCTAACTATATGTGGGATACAGTGAAGGATGTGACTCACATTAGTAAGTAAAATATATGTGAAGTCTCACCTCTGTGAAATAAGTGTGAGGGTTTGAAAAAAGTCATGAAAATAAAGCCAAATATCTAATGACATTCTGTCAATAAATATGTATTGTGAAGTACTTCCATTGAGTATGTTTTTATGTTTAGGGCCAGTGAGGGATCAATAAATGTGAGTATTAATTAGCCCAAGTTTTAAGAACTTTATCATCTAATATGAAAATAAAATTTGTACAGAAATACATCATTGATGAGAGGTAAATACTCATATCATCAAAGCTATATAATATGATAGGTAACCATTCACACTATCAGAGTTGTAATCTATGACAATTCAACACTCATGTTATCAGAATCAAAGATAGAGAGTGATGAACTCTACTAGGGCATCAAGGCAAGGCTTCTAAGGTGATATCAGACATGGAAGCTGTAGGTAGCCTAGATCTGTAGACTCTCTCCTGATGTAATAAAACAAGCCAGGAACCTTGTGATTCTTTCGAAGAAAATTCTTTAGGGCCTTTGGTTTCTGTGCCAATGAAAAGTACTGAGGATTTTTTAAAAGGTGTATCACATAAAATAATATTCTTGAAATATAAATGTAATTATCTAAAATTAGAGTAATAAGCACAAACTGCATATAGATTAGTTATAAGTTAACCAATCTTCTTAACGGTAGAGTTAAGAAAAGATGGAGAGTAGTCTTGATGATTTGGTTAAGACTGAAGTAAAAAGCCTTAGGTTGTTAAATGGAAGGAAATGATAAACACTTGAGTGGGCAAAATTGAGCTTTATATTATTTTCAATGAGATTGCTCAAATCCATGCTTTCAAGATCAACATTATGATTTATGCTGTCCCAGGACCTAGTCTGTGTAGCTTCCCTATGTTTTGGTATACTTTGTTTGTGCTCTCACAAATAAAGCTTGCCTAGAGAGCAGACTGTGGAGCTGGCCACTAGAGGCCAGGCAGTGGTGGTACACACCTTTAATCCTAGCACTTGGGAGGAGGAAAAAGGAAGTGATATGGCTGGGCAGAGAGAGGAAGTGATAAGGCACGGTGGAGACAGGAGCTTAGCCCTTTCAGGCTGAGAATTAGGTAGAGGTAAGAAGTCTCAGCCGGGCGGTGGTGGCGCACGCCTTTAATCCCAGCACTTGGGAGGCAGAGGCAGGAGGATCTCTGTGAGTTCGAAGCCAGCCTGGGCTACCAAGTGAGTTCCAGGAAAGGCGCAAAGGTACACAGAGAAACCCTGTCTTGGAAAAACCAAAAAAAAAAAAAAAAAAAAAAAAAAAAAAAAAAAAGAAGTCTCTCTAGTGGCTGACTCCTTTGCTGATCTTTCAGCATTTACACTGACATCTGGCTATGGGTTTTTATTATTAAGACCAATTAGAATTTGTGTTATATCTGGCACCCAATGTGGGGCATGAATTCACAAAAAAAGCCACTTGCCTGTGGCTTTGCAGGCACTGACACAAGCTGGAGCTGCAAGTGGCTGGAGTCATTACCCCACTAGCTAAGTTTCTGTTGTAGTTTCTCTGCAGCAAATTTCATTGTTGTCTGGGTTCCAAACACCACAGGAGTTAGCCACTTTTGCATGTTCCCCCAGGCAGACTGCTGGCTCTTAGGCTTCTTCTCTCCTGGTGGGTTGTGGGCTCTCGCTGGAACCCCTTTTCGGGATGCTATCACGCTATGCAGCTGCTTTGAAAACTGCTCTGGCTTCTAGTGTTCTATGCAGATGGTTCTGCCTCCCATCTGAATTGTCATTGTGACCAGATTTGGTGAGACAACTGGGAATTCTTAAAGGAAGGAATTAGATAAAAGAGTATTTTTTTTTTCACATTAAAAAAATGGGAAACACTATTACAATGGAGGGAGTTAGGTCTCTGATGGATAATATGCTGGATGGATTGAAAATGGAACCATTAAATGAGAGGATAATTAACTTAGATGGGATTTACATAATGTCAATTATAAATATTATCTATTTGATAATTTTAGTTTTATCATTAAAAAAGTTGGTTAATATAAGTGCCAAGATAGAAGGGGTTTTTTAATATATTTATTTTATAATTCATTTGATTTTACATATCACCCACAAATTTCCCTGTCCTCCATCCTCCCACCTCCTAGCCTTCCCCCCCAATCCTACCTCCTCCAAGACAAAGTCTCCCTTGGGGATTCAGCCCAGCCTGGTAAATTAAGTTGAGGCAGGTCCAGTCCCTCCTTTTTGCACCAAAGTTGAGCAAAGTGTCTCAGCATAGGCCCTAGGTTCTAAAAAGCCAGCTCATGCACCAAGGACAGGTCCCAGCTCCACTGCCAGGGGGCCTGCTAGACAGTTCAAGCTAATCAACTCTCTCACTTATCCAGAGGGCCTGGTCCAGTTCCATGGGGACTCTTCAGATATTGGTTCACAGTTCATGTGTTTCTGCTAGTTTGTCTATTGTCCCTGTGCTTTTTCCAATCATGGTCTCCATATCTCTTGCTCATATAATCCCTCCTCTCTCTTGCCAGTTAGACTTCTGGAGCTCCACCTGGGGTTGGCTGTGGATCTCTGCATCTGCTTCCACCAGTCACTGGATGAGAGTTCTATCACGACAGTTAGGGTGTTTGGCCACCCAGTCACCAGAGTAGATCATCTCAGGCACTCTCTTGACCATTGACAGTAGTCTATAGAGGAGGTATCTTTGTGGATTTCTGGGAATGTCTATTTATTAAAACAGATTGTAAACATATTCAGACACAGATAGAGCAATTAAAAGGAGAACCAACCTTAGCATTGCATTATAAGGTAACAAAGGGACAGCCTAAGATTTCAAACAGCCAACCTTAATTTATCTAGTAACCCTTACAGGAAATGCCAAATGATAGATATCCTCAAGGCTGTGGAAGAGCTGAATGGACTACTGTGCAAATGTTAGATTTGAGGAGATTGAAGGAATCAATAGTCTCAAATCGCATACATTCACCGTTTGTGAAGCAGATGTTAAACTCATGGTCAACTTGTAATAGAATTATCTCTCAAGACAGGAGAGATTTGGTTACAGCAGTCTTGGAGGCTGGTTCTCAATTACAATGGAGGACCTGGTAGAAAGATGAGGCTAAGACCATTGAACAACAAAATAGGACTAGACATGTGGAACTCTCCCAAGATCAACTTCTTGGAGAGGGAGATTATGCTAATGTAGAATTGGCAATTTCTACATAATGACCACACTCTGGCTTTGTGACATGCAGCAACCTTGAATGCTTGGGACAGAACTGAAGAAGTAGGAAAGAAAATTGAGTCATTTATTAAAGTTATGCAGGATACAAAAGAAGCCTTCACTAATTTCTTACAAAGGTTGACTTCAGCAGTTATTCTATAAGGGAAAAATAAAGAATCAGATCATAGAGTAAGGAATCAACTCCATCTATGGTTCAAAGACAATTGAGTTAAATTTTTGATTTTTGATTCTACATGAATTCTGTGATTATTTTTGAGAAACAGAAAAATACTGAGTGGTGGTTATTTTGACTTGTAGCCCCTGCCCAGGACATAGGTCTGCTTGTCTGCTTTGCTCTTTTGTAATAGGAAATTGTGGTTTCATAAAGAATTTTATAAGTATGATCAGTGCTAGAAACCACAGAATTGATGCTTTTTTTTTAAAAAAAAAATATAGACTTCTGTTGAAGATTTAATGTGTAGAAAGACTTCTATATGACTAATTTGTTAAAGCAGATCTATGTGTCTTTAGATAGGTAGAAGAATACCAATTCAGGAAATTTTGCTATGTAAATAATTCACACCAAAATAAATAAATAAATGAATAAATAGCCCTTTTAAAAGCCTACCATAAGATTCTGTTCTTCTGCATACCAGAGGCCATTATAAATAACTCACAGATCTATGTCTTATTGGTTCTTTGAGTGATGATTGCTAACACTCAAACTTGTTAGAAAGTGTGGACAGAAATGTGAGAATTCCCATATCCCAGTGTCCATGATTCTGACCTTGACCAAGGTAAGTATATCTAAGGCTGAAATTTTCTTTTACAATCCTCAGTTGATCATGGCCTTGGGATCTTAATTCATTTGAATTTTAGCAGATTTTCAATATTAAGAAATGCAAATATTGACTACATAAAAAAATAAAAGCATTAATATCAATTACATTTGCACTATGTTCTGGCCATATGAAATAAATCATTCAGTTCATGCTCTTCTATTTCATATTATTTTCATAATAAATGTTAAAACTCTTGTATCTTATTCTGAATTTAAATAACTATAAGCTAGGCCCAAAATGGCCAAAGAATCATCGTTACATTTTAGAAAGTCTTCAATTTCAATTATAACAGAAGACAAAGCAATTATAAACACACTTTAATGAAAAAGTGAGGACATTAGTTCATAAGAAATTTTTTTATATTTTAATAACGAAATTTCTTAATCACTTAAGTTATACATTGTATGCATTCATTAACTCCTGGTTTACTAAGCACTCAAAGCTTCTGGAGACAAAAAGGACATCAAGAAAATAAATAAAACCCAAATATAATTAAAAGGAAAATGTGAGAGTTTGGTATTTTGGAAGTGCTTATTAGCATGATAGTTCTCTCTCAGGGAGACTATATAAACTATTTCACTTTGATATGAAGAGATATTTTGTGTGCTTCCATTATTAAAGGACAAATTGAATCGTTTCAATGATCTATATTACTTTGTTTATAATTGCTCTTACAGCCCTCTTTAATAGTATAGTCTTTTAGTAAATGCTTTGTCTTCCTTTCTAAAATTTGTTTGAAGAAAATTGAAAGAAATCTTGCCACATTTGTCTGCATCATGCTTGATTTATACACAGTTACCTAATCTTCACTCATACGTCTGTTATTCAGTGCTGCCTCCCAGAAATGCAAGCTTTGTGACTTGTCCAGTGACTTGATTTTTCTTCTTTGTAATGAAGTCCGCTATCTACTTCAGAATGTTACATGGAGAACTATCTAATGTTTGTGCTCTCTTAGGCCTATTGTGTATACATCATAAAATCTCTGTATCACTGGTAGCATTTTTTTATGATAAAGTATGGTATAGAATCTTAGGTAGCTCACAATTAGCCAAGAAACCTGGTATGTGTTTCTTGGGAAGCAGCAACATCTGGACATTAATTAAAATGCATCTAATAATTTACCAGGGGAGGGGATGGGGAGAGAGAGAGAGAGAGAGAGAGAGAGAGAGAGAGAGAGAGAGAGAGAGAGAGAGGTTTTTTAAAAAGAAAAGAAAAATTCACTTTCCCACACATGAAACAAGTTAGAGTTTAGTCTTCATTTTCTCATAAAGAAAAAAAAATTACTGAAGTAAAAAGGGTAACATGAAAAAATAAGTTTGACTTTAAGGCTGAAAAGTGCCTTGGTGTAGGTGACTTTCATCCACTTCCTTTGCCATGTGACTTTTCATTCTTTCAGTTAAAATGACAGAATACATTTTCCTCCACAGCTATTGGCCTGGCCATGAGGCTTCCATTAATCAAAAGCAAGAGTGAGAAATGGCAGCCTGACAACTATAGGCCACAACTTTAAGCACCTCTACAGGTTGTCATGGCATGGCAGTGGCTTAGTGAGCTCTGGTGACTCTGATCATGTGTCACTCATTCCCTGAAACCAGAAAGCTAAAGACGATATTCTCGTGGACTGGAAAAAATTAAGAGGATGAGTGGAAACAAATGGACTAAAAGAATGAGTAGCTACCCAGCCCCTGCCATTCCCTACCAGCCTGTAGAGCTGTTTGCCAACTACATGTTCAATGCTTAATGTCATGGAGGTATGTGTTTGGTTCTCACAATCAGTGTAGGAAACATGGTCAGCACGCAGTCTGAGCCTCTTGGGCCATTAAGTGTATTTCATCTAAAAACATTAACTATTGAAAATAACCCTTGCCACTGACCTTACTACTCAATATCTCTTGACCTGTTCCATGATGGATATGATGAAATTCTGTACCCATTCTCTTCATGTTTTCAAAAAAGTGAACAATCCCCGGCCCCGCCCCCACCCCCACCCCACTGTACCAAAAGACAAAAATGGCACCCATATAAAAAGCAGCATATATATAACAGTGAGCTAACAAAAACCATAATGGTACTGATATGAAAGTAGTGTATATACAAATAAAATAGAAAAGGGAGCCTAGATATTTAACTTTCATATACATATTCAAATGATTTTTCAACAATATTGCCAAGCATTTTCAAGAAAGAATGGAATAGATGATTAGGCTAATGGTGTTGAAAACTTAATAGCTACATGAAAGAAATGGAGTTATAGCCTTATTTTATGCCATATAAAAACAATTTGACATGGCTCAAATTCCCAAATACGAGAGTGAAACTATGAAATTCCTAGAAAAGAATATGATGGGAACGATTCATGACACTGGATTTAGAAATGATTTCTTAGATATAATATCAAAATCACAAGCAACAAGAACAATATATAAATTAGATTTCATCAAAAATAACCCCTTTTTCCAAAAAATATAACATATATTTCTCTCATAATAAAAGGAAATTGCCAACAGAGTCAAAAGGCCTTTTCCAAAATAGACAAACATTTTGGAAAATCACATATATGACAAGAAATTGATTGATTATATTAAGGGTTTCTACACAGTGTAACAGTACTGACAACACAACAAGACAACATAACCATGATAAAACTAGAGTAAATACCTGGAATTGACATTTTCCATTAGAAGACAGATGAATGGACCATAAGTATGAAAAAGTGTTCAATGTTTCTAATCATCAGGATAGAACAAATCAAAATTATCATGTGATATCAATACTCACTAGGATGGCAGGCAGTCATGAAGATAGTCATGATAGATTAAAAAAGGAAGGGAGAGAGAGAAATAGAAAGGAAAGGGGGAATAGAGTGGAGAGAAGTAAGTCTTGATAAGGATATGGGGAAAATGGAACCTTTGGGCATTGCTGGTGGGAAGGCAGAATTGCTATCGGAAGTTGATGTGGAAATGGTACCATAGTTCTTTAAATCATTAAATGTAAACTATTACACATTGCAGAATGTATACTTTTGAATATATACCCAAAAGAGTTGAAAGCAGAGACTAAAGTAAATTATACACTGTCGATAGCACCATTATCCACAAAACATAAAACATAGTGAGGCAGATAAGGTTCACGTGCCAGATGAATGGGCTAAGCCTCAAGCAAAAAAAAAAAAAAAAAAAAAAAAAAAAAAAGCTGTGACATGACATGAGCAGTAGTGCTTTGATCCAGAGGAGAGGAGGCTGAAACAGGACCCCCAAGATGACAACTGCTGATATAAGACCCAGAGCCAAATCAAGAAATGCCACAATAGCTGTAGAAGCAATGTCTGCCAAACAGCACATGCATAAATACCTCAGCCCTTTGTTTAATAAATGATATTGCTTGCAAACTTCCCAGAGTCTGTGCCATTGACTCTGCATCTGATCACTCTCATCATGGGATCAGAGACAGCGGGACCCCAGCTGCAGAACCAGAAACAACATAGAAACGCTCTATCCAAGCATCTCTTCATCAACTGATGGGTGGAAAATAAAAACATGACATAGATGTACAATGTACTATAGAATGCTATAAATCTCTCACAAGGAAGGGAGTTCTGACATGTTATGATATTGCTGATCATTAAAAACATTTTGCTAAGTGAAATAAGTCCTTCACAGAATAAACAACATTGTATGATTCCACATACACTAAGTAAATAGTAAGTCACTATCATAGAGTTTGATAGAAGAGTGGCCAGCAAGGACTTTGCTGTTCATTGGTCTTTAACAGATATGAAGCTGCAGTTGTGGAGGACAAGAAAAAAGTTCTGACGTTAGATGTTGGTATTATACAATGGCATGAGTACTTTTTACTACTGAACTGACTGTAGATCTAAAATTGGTACATTTCACATTGCATGTGTTTTTCTTCATGTATTATTCTTCCAGAAATGATAAAAATCCTCTAATTCTCCAGTTAAATTAACATTCTCTGTAATGGGAAGAAAGAGCCATGACACTCATAATATTCAAGATACTTTGCATGAAGCCTCCATGACATCATTACTCCTAAATTCCAGTCACCAACAAACTGAGATGATATTTTCTAAGGGCTGGAGCTCACTGCAAATCACCTATGCCTCTGTAAGTAGGCCCAGTAAATTCATTGTTTAATCAAATTGGGCTTAGAATCCATTTTTTTCTGTCTTCTCCTTTTCCCCCAGAAAAATCTAGCAAGATCTCAACAAAATAAGCTGAGCTCATGCAGGAAAACAACCTCATTTCAGACCAGTTTAACCCTCTTTAGTTATTCAATTCTCTTAGTCACTAAGTAAACCTCAAACTTAAGATCCTAAGGGTTTCTGGTGTAAGGCAGATATGCTACATTTGTCGATATGATTGTTTTCTTCTGGGTCTCCTATCCTCTTTTCATGCCTAGAAGCAAGAAGGACAGAATTGTGAGGGTTTGTTTAATGGAGTGATTCATTTGATTCTGGTGAGCAGATGCTACCCATATTGCCTGACTTGATCTGGGTGTGTATGTGTTGTTTTGCTGTGTTTTCCAAGATCTCCATCCCTATAGCAATTTGGCTGATCACCTGCTGGATCCCTGAAGCAATGCTACTGACTCTAGTTCAGTAGATATTCAGACAGGGAGTGAGATATTAGCTTTCCTTTAATATTGCTTGTAATTTAGTTTAATGTACTTGAAGATAGACAGTTGGATATAACGATCTGGGCAACTGAATGCGTGCTTAAAAAGGTGATTTGCTCATGATGTAGTCCAATAAGAAATGGATAGTCAAAATGTTAGTTAGCTAGCATTTGAAGAATTCAATCAGAGATTGTCAGATGTTGAATACAGCTATTTTCAATATACTTTGCTAAGTCTTCCTAGAGGGCTTAGGCCTCAATATTCCCCACCCCTGCACACAGAAACTATAGATGACTAAGGAGTGCTGAGAGCAGGATAAACAGTCTCCGGTGTGGTTTGAGTGAGAATGGCCCCTATAGGCTCATCTGTCTGAGTACTTGGCCCCAGTTGGTAGAGCTGTTTGGGAAGAATTAGGAGGCTTGGCCTTGTTGGTTACAAAAGCCCACAACATTCCATTCTCAGTGTGTATGTGTGTCTCTCTACGTTGTTCTTATAGATCATGATGTAAGATCGCAGCTACTGCTTCAGCACCATGCCTGCCTGTGTGCTGCTATGCTCCCCACCATGATATTCATGAAACCCTCTGGAACTGTGAGCTCCAAATTAAATGCCTTATTTTGTAAGTTGTCTTGTTACTGGTGTTTTGTCACAACAATTGAATTATGTAAAGTAGACAACATATATGATAGCTCTAGGACTGTAAAGCATTTTGAGAACTATCTTCAGTCCATGCTATACTACAACCTTTCTTATGCCCTTGCAAACTCTACATATCGAATTTGTTGGATGATTCTGTCACCTGATTGCACTAGAAAATCAGTTGCTCATGTATCAGCCTGTTTTGACAAAATTTTCTTCAGGTGCTTCTTGAAGAGACTTGGAACTCCTTGAACTTACAAAAAGATCCTGACTGCTTTCTTTCTGTATCCCTGGAGAGTAAATACTTGATCACACAGCAAAATTTGTTCAAAGTGCGTAATAGATGATTAGTAATTCTTATGAAATAAATACAATAAAACCCTCCAAGTCATATTATTTCCCATTTGCTATATAAGAAGTGAAGTTTGACTTGGAACTAGGCAATCGGGAAATTGTAATTATAAAATGGGTATCTAATACAAAGGGGAAAGAGAGTATGGAGAGATAGCTTGGTGAGGAGAAAGATACACAAATGGCTTCATTGTTGTGATGTCCTTTTGTATTGCTCAAAGTATTCATCTACCTTTGCACTTACATTCTTAACCTTGTAGAGCTGGGAATAATGTATACTCATACCACCTTCCAGGGGACACCAAGTTAAGTGCCTGCCTTGAGCCCAATTATACTCTTCCAAATAGAATCCCTGTTACTCTCATGAAGGCATGGGATCTCAGAGGAATAGCAGCTGCAGAAGCAGCTGCAGTGCTGAATAGAACCTTAAGTAAATAGCCTAGAAGGCCAGTGAACAATGAATTATAATAAACCAACTGTAATTAGTAATAAAAGCCTTAAAATAACTGTACTCATGAGATAGTACTGGTCACATCCTTGCTGTGTTCTGGAAATAATAGAATCATTTTTTCACCCAATGTAACTACTATGGTAATTAAAAGCTGATTTAGGATCAAAGGTAACCTCAAGGTTATAAATATAAGTAGCCAGCTCTAGACGTATAAGTAGCTTGTTCATATTCACATATTCACTTTTTAAAAGTAGGAAGGAGATTTTGGAATCTATTTTTAAAACAAGCTCAGTAAAATCAGCTAAGTAAAGCAAGTCAATCAATACACAAACTTTTTTTAAATACAGATAACAGAACTTGAGAAAGAGGAGACATATGTAATCATGACTGGGGGAAAAAGCTATTTATTATGTCTGTTTATCCATATAGGGACTGCTTTAACTGCAAATATCCATAATATAAGACAAAATAAATTTGAAAATTTATAGTGAATACTGTAAATCAAATTACTTGAGTGGTACACCCAACAGATTCTACCAACACTAATAAAAGCCTTAAATAACTCTACTCATGAGATATGACTCTCACATCTTTCCTGTATGATGGAAATGAGAGAATTGAGTGTTTTTTGTTTTGTTTTGATTGTTGTTATTGTTGTTTTGTTTCATCCAATGCAGCTATAACAGTTTCTAACAACAACTAGAAATTTCCTAGGCTTTACTAAAGTCTCACTTATTTCTATGTGGTACAAATATCTATTTATCAATTTAACTATTTAGCACTTCCATATTCCTATATTATGGTAGATTAAAATGTTTTATATTGGAGAAACCATCAGTCTGTATTCTAACACAGAACTTGTGCACTAAGAATGTATCTCCATCATTGAGAATAATGTTAGAAGGTTACAGTCTAAATCCGGAATTTGAAACTCCAGAATTAAGGCAATAATAAATGAATAGGGTGCCTCCAAGAGAAATGCTACAATCTCAAATAGCTGATATTGAAAATGGGGCAGTTGAGCTGGGTGGTGGTGGCACATGCCTTTAATCCCAGCACTCAGGAGGAAGAGCCAGGCAATGTGAGTTCAAGCCCAGCCAGAGCCAGATCCAGTACAGGCACCAAAACTAAAACTACACAGAGAAACTCTGTCTCATAAAACCAAAAAAAAAAAAAAATGGGGCAGATGGGAGTAGAGGTTTAAAAACATGTCCTTTTTGAGGCTGCAATCCAGACATATAGACATAAATCATCAAATGGCATGATTGCAAGTACACTCGTGATAACACCAAGTGCTATGAAGGGAATCTGGGGGTGAGGATGGGAGGTCATTAGGACAATATAGTAGTAGTCGAATTAGTGTAGTTTCAGAAAGGTGCAGATGGAGCCAGCGTCTGAAGGTTAGAAGAAGAGGATGTTCTTAAGGAAAACTAAAAGGGTGGCTGTCATCAAGGGAGCTCTGTAAGGGAGGGAAGAAAGGCAGTGTGGTAAGACTGAGCAAAAACTCCCTGGCTAAAGGGTCCTACAAAGGAGCACATAAAAACATTTTGAAAATATTTATCTTTTCAGCTTCTAGACATGGCAGGTCCATGACACGAATATTACCTCCTCCCTGAACTGGATGGTGATCAGCCTCTCACAGGTGGAGAAATGGTTCCATGCATGGTCTACCAGGAAGGAAATAGCACATTTGTAGACTCTGTTATGGAGAATTTATGTTCTTTCTTATGCTGGGTCTTCATTCTACATAGAATAGGTCAAAGCATGAGAGACAAGCAAGAACCATCACAAGGTTCATATTTGGCACTTTCCAATGGCCAAACCTTTTCTTATTTCTTGGAGGTAGCCCCAGAAATGGTCACTAATCACATCAATTTACATATTATTCAGCTCAAAAGAGGCCATATTACAATGATGAAGTCAAAAACCATAAACAGCATGTAGTAAGAAATGCTTTTTTAGACAATAAAAATGGAAAGATGGCAGAGTAATATTTATGAGTCAGAAAAGTCATTTCAAATTGGGTTATATATGAGTTGAGATATAGACAAAGGATGAATGTAAATTCAATTTGGGAAAAGTAGGTAATGAAGTCAGATCCAGAGATACTATTAAGGAAAGGACTAGAATATTCCATGGAGAGAAAGAGGCTCATGCTGGCTAGGCAGTGGTTAGTTACAGTGAGAACACTATATCATAGTCCTGGAGAATTAGCCAACAGTAATGACATGCTGTATAAAAAGGTTCAATGTTTTTTCTCCATTCCTTTCCTTTCCTTTCCTTTCCTTTTTCCTTTCCTTTCCTTTCCTTTCCTTTCCTTTCCTTTCCTTTCCTTTCCTTTCCTTTCCTTTCCTTTCCTTTCCTTTCCTTTCCTTTTTCCTTTCCCTTCTCTTCCCTTCCCTTCTCTTCTCTTCTCTTCTCTTCTCTTCTCTTCTCTTCTCTTCTCTTCTCTTCTCTTCTCTTCTCTTCTCTTCTCTTCTCTTCTCTTCTCTTCTTTTCTCTCTCTCTCTCTCTCTCTCTCTCTCTCTCTCTCTTTCTCTCTCTCTCTCTTTCTAGAAGAATGAAGGAAGAATTTGGGGAAAGGGGAGAAAAGACACATTTTTGGATAAGTGCTTAAAAAGTCTTTCTGAATGATTGATAGAAAGGAAAAAGTCTTTCTAAATGATTGGTAGAAAGTCAGTTGCCTTTGGGCAAGCCTTAACATGTGAATATAGATGCAACATCAGTGGATGATTGTCTTGGATAAAGAAAGCATCTCTGTATTGACTATAAGAGAACAAGAAATGTAATGGAGCAAATATGTCTACCTACTAAGGTGGTAATATGAAAGTTGACAGAAAAAGGCATATATAATAATCATTTTGTCTAAGCAAAAATAGGAAGTGAATGAATGAACAAGTGAACAAGAAATAAATCAGTCAATCCCTGATATGAACTGAGATATTTGTGAATAACAAGACCTGCAGCATTTGTGGGCAGATTACACAGCATCCATTTCCAAACAAAACCTTAATTTGTATGACAATTTACACCTTGAGCCTAGTTTTATTTCCCATGTTGTCAGACTAATACTTACATATTATGAGGCCCATACTGTTCATGCAATGATTTCTATTACTACAGTAAAAAATGTTGTTGTCTCAGGTTATTTGTTTTTTTTATTAAGATTTTATTTTTATTCATTTTACATACCATTCCAAGATCACCCTCTTTCCTCCTCCCGCCCCTCCAGCCTCCTCCTCCCAACCCATCCCCCACTCCCTCCTACAAGAAAATAAGGCCTCCCATGGGGAGGTACATTTAGTAAAGGCAAATCCAAGCCCCTCCCCCTGCCACAAGGCTGTGCAAGGTGTCCTATCATAGGTAGTGGGCTCCAAAAAGCCTGTTCATGCACCAGGGATGGATTCTGATCCTACTGCCAGGGGGCCCCTTAAGCAGATCAAGTTACACAACTGCCTCACTATGCAGAGGTCCTAGCCCAGTCCCATGCATGCTCCACAGCTGTTGATTCAAATTTTATGAGTTCCCACTAGTTTGGTTTGGTCATCTCTGCAGATTTCTCCATCATGATCTTGATACCCTTGCTCATAGAATCCCTCTTCTCTCTATTTGACTGGACTCTTGGTGCTCTGCCTGGTGTTTGGCTGTGGATCTCTACATCTGCTTCCATCAGTTACTGGAGCAAAGCTCTAAGATGACAGTTAAGGTATTCACTGATCTGAACACTGGGATAAGCCAGTTCAGTTCAGGCACCCTCTTCACTATTCCTAGTAGTATAAACTGGGGTCATCCTTGGGGATTCCTGGGAACTTCTTTTTCTCATTAGCAATCACTAGTCAAAGCTCCAGTTAAAATAGAAGAAAAGTCTTGTCATACTTTTATCTCTTGCAATTGATATGCTGTCAGGTCTGACTAACCCTCCAAAGGAAAGTAGGATCATATTTATTAACAGTCTTGCTATCAGGAAAATAAAGTCCATGTAAGATACATCTGGTCAACTGAGCAAGATCCTGTAGCATTTGGGTTCAATACACTGCTATTTTGTACTGTATCCTTTATATACTTTTGTTCCAATAATACATACCCTCAACAGATCTGGACTATCTATTTTAGACACATTTAGGTGCTTCTTACTTCTTTGGGGTTAATTTTTATAAGAAAGTTACCAAATGAGTTCTAACTTTATTTTCATTTTGCCGGTTGAGAAACCACAACTTAAAGACACTATCTAGACTTACCAAAATTTCACGAGTAAAAAAGATGATCAAAAGCAGGATAGAACTAAAGCCCTCACCATCATTTACAGCAAGAGTGTCTTTCAAGACACCCAAACACTCATTCTACTTTGCCTTTTATATGCTGTAATATTGTTTCCTAAAAAGGTTCAATTCATGTCACAATAAGAAAATAGGATGCTTTAATAAAAAATAATTATTGTATCAGTTGAAAATTAATTATTATACCAGCTTATCTAGACAAAAAATATTTAAAATGTTCACAAAATTAATTTTCTTCAGATTATTTTGGTATTGACATAATATCAAACAGCAAGGCAGCCATTCAAATTCTAAAATACCAATTCATTATACTTGTGTAAACTCCAAGATACATCATAATATATTCAATGGAATTTTAGTGTTATAGCTAACTTCTTATTCTTGGGAACATTCTCTCTCTCTCTCTCTCTCTCTCTCTCTCTCTCTCTCTCTCTCTCTCTCTCTTATTTTTCTCTATCACAAAGAAGATGGGAAATGTATATTTCCAAACAAGATGCTGTAATGCTGTAAAAATTTTAGGGTATTGAAAATATTCTGCTTCAAGGCTGAAAACTTGGTTTCTTTAATAATTCAGACCTCTGTCTTCCTAGGTGTGCTTTGCAACTACAGTGAAAGTTAGGAAGCGTGAGAGTGCCTTCCCTAGGAAGCAAACTTCTTAGCATACCGATCAGAACAGTTTCCTCTTTGTCTTCAATAGATCAATAACACTAAAGCTTCCAAAGCATCTATGCAACAGAGGGCTCCATTTCAGAATTCACTCCTGGGTTGTCTTCAAACGCACCGGTCGGTCAATACCTGCAACTCATCAATTTCTCAGGTCCTCTGACCATACCTTACCTGGATCTAATACCAAGATCTCCATTGTAAGTTTTTCCACATTAGATCAGCTTCCTCTGGGATTATATTTCAGTAAGTAAAATGCTCTTTGGGAACTATTTAGCTTTTTCTCAGCTTGTTCTTTTTTCCTGCCCATCTACTCTCATCCCTAAAAATCCCATGGACTTGTCATTTTTAAAGTTGAAGTATCAGGATTATCTAAAGTTTATATTCTATAGGGAAAAGCACAGGAAAGCAAGATGAAAGGGATATGTTGGAGCACATACTCACGAGAGCACAAGTTAACACACACACACTCACACACACACACACACACACACACACAAGGGGGAAGGTCTTTAGAAGCTGCATTGACACAAAAGCAATCTATTTGGTATGGAAAATAAAATAAAATTAATTTAAATACTCATGAATATCCCACATAATAGGCAGGATATTTTATACCCCACATCTAAAAGATATTTCCCTGGGTCTACTAAAATTAAGTGATTTGTAAGTTAAAAAATAAATATGAACATTACTTTTGGCTGCAAGATTCTTTATAGTTTTTATGATTGCCTTCTTAAAAGTTTTTAAAACATTTAACACACTGTGTGATCTGCCTTGATGCTATGTCATGTTTCTGTTTTATGGGAGGAAACTGTACAAGGTCAGACATGCAAAAACAAAACTAAGAGTTTACTAAATAGAGAATAGGCATCTGTGAAAATGGTGAAGACTGTCAAGTCTCAAAGAAGCAGATAATTAATTATAGTTTGGAACTCTTCCAATATCTAATTCACCAACTGGTTAACACTTAGGAGGAAGCACACTGAGTGACAGGAAGAACCCTTGGGGTGAGAGCTGCCAACTCTGAGACAGGCAGCCTCACTGTAGTGCATCAGGCCCTCCTGTATGGGCAAGCTTCCTCTGGAACAATATATAAAGCAGAGGGACAGGGATAGCAACGTGGGTTCCCTAATCAGAATACCCAAGGCATTAGTCATGTGTGCTGTGCAAGTAAAAAACAAAAACAAAAACAAAGTATATGAGTGTAAGAATAAAACACAAATTGCATGACAGTGAGACTAGAGGTGATCCAGTCATCAGTAAGAGATTTTGTATCCAGGGTTTTTGTGGATATCAATCTAATTGTTTAGCTTTCTAAATCTATGTTAGTATTAGTTTATGAGATTAGTTCATTTATCAAAGTAACTTTCTTTAAGCAACCTAATGTTAAGCAAGTGAAGTTTGCAAAGTAAATACGAGAATAGGAAGCTCCATTGTCAACAGAAGCTTCTGACACAGAGATGAAATCAATGAGTGAAGAAAATTTTTACTAGTGATGAAATAAGAGAATCATGAGGGATCTAGATAACTAATCTTGAATAGAAGGAAAGAGGAACAGTTCATTGTTTGTTTTGATAAAACCATACATTTTCTTTTCCATGCATGGGAGTCTCAAGAAAAGTTAGTCTCTTAAGAACAAGAAACAGGGCTTAAATGGCTACTGTTAGTCTACACGTTCAGTTAGAGGCTGTGATGATGGGGAAACACAGTAACAACTCTTGAGGTTTATGACACATGTGCTATCATCTCCAGGGATTACCTACAGAAGTGCTTCACCTGGGGCTGCACTCAGAACATCACACAGAGCCATCTGGATGCCATCCTTGAATCTGGAAGACAGAAAAAGCATCAGGTAAAGCTATCAGCTTAAGATACAAAGGTAGAGCTGAGCATAAGTGATAGGAAATATCCACACACTGGAAAGATCTGTCCACAGAACACAGAATGCCAAGGACAGCGGTGGATTAGTGGGTTTATCTCAGAAGTGACAGGTTTCTGCATATCAGAAGCAGCATGCTAGAGTGGGTGACGGAAAAGCTTTATATGAATAAGCCTAGGGCCCCATTCACTGGGCAAACTTGGTTTTCTTTTTTGATCTAAGCCCAGGTTGGAAATCCTAGATTAACCCGACAAAGGCGGTTTTCCTTCAGTCTCAGTTGCTGCTTCCTTGGGGGTTTGAGAGGATCCTGAAATGCAATGCCTCTCACCAGAGCCATTAACAAACATGACAAGACAATGAAGATAAAACCTGCAGAAACCAAACAAAGGCTAAAAACTAAAAAAGAACCACTTCTGCTGTGAACAATTGTGCTCAAGCTATTGATTGCCTCTGTGTGGGGTATAAGTTTTCACTCCATTCCATTGTTTTGAGAGAGAGACCACAAAAAGTTATTATTCGTCTTAAGTGTGGACTTGACTGAACTCCATTGGAACACCAGGAGAAGCCTACAAAGTGGGGACACCAAATACTCTGGTTACTGTCTCTCAAGTAAAGCCTTGGATTCAAACTTATGTAAGAACCTTAGAGAATTTACAATCTACAACACTATCTTTTGCACTTATGGATTTGCTTGGGTCCTGTCAGCACAAGTCTAAAAGAACAAGAGAAGTACATTTGGGCCTTCTCCAAGCAGAGGGGGGCAGGGGCAGAGTAAAGGTAGCAAAGCATTGTTAAGGAATTTGAACACGTGCAGAAGAACTCACTGATTTTCTCACCTTCCTGCACTGCGCTGGGACTGTTCTTGGAAGTCCAACAGGTGATCAGATGAAAACTGTTCATTGTGATAACTGGAAAATATTTACTTAGTACATTCTGATGTCAGGGCTCCCAAACGCTTCTTACTTGGTTCACATTATTGTTTCTGGAGCCACAGTTACAAGAAGGAGCAGAAATGTAAAGGCAGATGTTTCAGCCTCCATTTCTAAGGTAACTGTACTAACCACTAATTTTTAAATAGCTATCAACCCCTCAGAGTTCTGCATTTTGAATCTAGCTTTTGCAAGAAAGGCCCTTAAATGGAGCTCATGGAATTCGACTTTTAGGGACACTATGGTTACTTCAGCCTCTTGTAAGAAGTGGAGTTATGCACTGAAAGCTTCTACAGACAAGGCTTTTTTTTCTCTTCTTCTTAGAAACAATCACCAAGCTCATTATGAACAGAACCTAATTAATATAACCAGTTTCATTATAATTATCAACCTCTTAGGACAAATTGTGTTCCTTAATGTACAGTCTGCACAGAACTGCCTAAGTTGTAACTATGAAAAAAAAATTACTGGCTACCAGAGTTTACCAAATGTCACTGCAAAGAAATACTAACCCCACTGGAGTGACAGCTTTCATTTACCAGAAGATATTAAAACCCTGTCAATGTGATTTCCATCAAAAAGGTTTTCACTGAAATAATAAAAAATGAATGAAGGAAATCAAATGTAGTCGTCTAGTTAAATATTCATTTTCTAATCTTTAGGGAGCTGTTTACTATACTTTGAACACCTGGCCTCTACCAGAACATTGTCTGATTTTAAACTTGTTATCATGCCACAGAGAATTCCAACAGGGCCACCAGGTAAAGCCCATTTATTAAGGCAAAGTAACAAAGAATCCTCTTGAATCTGAGAATGACAGAAGGAAAAAAAAAACCTCTGGATCTAGGGAAAACAGCTGGATATTTCTTCCAACATTTGAGGCAGAGTGAAGCAAGCAAGCTCCCAGGGTTCATATTTGAAGAGGCCCTCTTCGAGACATGGGGGCTGCTCATGGAACACGGAAAGGAAGGGATCCATTCAGGACAGCATCTGAGGTACCTCAGAACTGGCGAAGGTTCCTAGACTTTACCTGAACCTCACCTCCATCCCTACGAGACGCTGAGGTAAGAAGCAAAGTGTAACATTTAGAAAGGATGCTAAGAAGAAACAGGTGGAGAGGTGGAAGAAAACATAAGGAAGTACAATATTGATAAATCAAGGAACGCAATAAAGAGGTTAGGGCCATAGGACACTGCACCATTCAATTCCCCAGAGGCAACATGGGAAGAAAATGGTTTGGTAAGTTAGGGGATTAAGCTCTTGATTCAAACCGTTTCATTGTTTTTCCTATGTGCCTGTATCTGATAACATGCTTTTCTAACTCAACCCTGGCCCACTTTGCTCTACCTCAGACCTTCTGTCTACTCTCTACCTCCCTGTTATCCCGTCCCACGAGTTCCCCTTGCGTTTCTGTGTCTCTGTCTACTTTCTTGACCGCCTCCCCATACACCACACAATTTTAGGTTCAGAATATGAGAAGAATCATAGGTCTTCTTCCAAGTCTGCGTTCTTTCACATAACACAGTGACATCTACTCTTCCTCAAATGTCTTTAGTTTTTGTTTGTTTGTTTGTTTCTTTACAGAGGAACAAAATTCCATTTTATGTATATGCTACATATTTTTTTATCCATTCATGAATAAGTGGTTATCGTAGCTGGAAATTTTTAAAGAAGTTAATTTCTTTGAAGCTTAAGTTCTTCATCTATTGAATAAGAGTGACAGAGAACATTAATAATAAAATCATAGTTATCACAGTTATACTGTGGTACTTCCTATCTTTCAAGTATTCTGAACACATATTATCTAGTATTTACTAAAATAAAATTTAGCCAGTGATGCATTAAACGATATATCATAATAATATACCCCAATGTATAATTTTTAAAACCTGCATTATCAAAATAACATTCATAGAGAGCATAATGATGATGTCAAGCATCAAATAACACACTAAGTACTCAGCAAAGCATGGAGTTCAGGGAGAATTGCCATTGTCATGGTGGATTATAATTCTTTTCTGAATGTTCTTTTAATGAAAGTGAAAGTTTAATAAACTTCTTATTTGGTCATCTTAATTTATTGGTTAATCACAATCTAGATGGCACTTAATTAACATAAAGAGAAAAATCACAAGAAGAGTCACTAGACACCATCTACAATTGTCCCCGAAAGGCACAACTAAATCCCAGACTTGAATGTCCCAGTGAATCTATTAACACTAAAGAAAACAGCATCCTCAGAGTGACAGGTATGAAGAGTGGAGGGTGGGAGGAACTGGAGGCTGTGGATCTTTACAACAACAAAGATGACATGCTAAGGAGCATGGTATGGCAGTAATTGTCATACTGTCAGCAGATGTACTCACTCCTGCAAGCAGCAAATCTAACTTCCCAGGGCACAGTTAAGAAACGGGAGTAAAGAGGGCCATTCACATAGTGGGAACTAGACAGCTGTCTTTGCTGGAGTGAGTATGTCAGTATGTGAGACGACAAATAGAAACCAAGTTTTTTTTTTTTTTTTTTTTTTTTATATGATTAGTGCTTGTTCAGGAGACACCTCCATTTAAGGTAATATTTTCCTATTATAGGAGTTTCAGATCTTAGTCACAAGTGTCCAACTGATGTTGCTTTGATGTGTTTTTTGTTTGTTTATTTTGTTTTTCACTTTCCCTTCCATTTAGTTTTACTAAATGGTATGAGTATTTGTCCATTCAAAAGACAAGCTTAGCGTCATGAGATATGTTTCTTATATACAGAAGCCAGGAATATCTGCGAATAAAAAACAAAAATTCACAATGGACACTCACTGAGTGACAGAGATTATCTTGGAAGGTAATAGAGCTCAAGAATGGAGAGCCTGAATTCTCGTGGGGAAGCTGTCATTTGGTCTGTGGAATCAGACAGCAGGTAAGAAGGGCTTACTTTGGGCCAATAGCACATGAACTTCATTGGCCATAACTGAGATGGCCGATGTCTATGAATCAAATGACAATAAAGAAGAAAACACCACCCCACCCATCTCCACACCCTGGCAAATGAAGCACAGAAAATGCTTGGCGTCCCAGGAAGGTCATGGAATATTTGAAGTTTGTGATATATTTAGAGGACCTATCTGTTTCATTTGGCAATGACTGTACCCTTAGGCTTTCTGTATCAACCCTAAGATTAAAGCATGGAATCACTTAACCATCATATTATCCTGGTTCTATTTTTCATATAAAAACTTTTTATCACGAAGGCACATTGCTGTGTTTTAAGCTGTTAGACACAAAAATTCTGAGGTTTCTATGGTTTCTTGAACCTCTGGACAAAACCTGCCACACTATCATAAGACAAACTAAATGTAGAAACAATATAGGAGATAGTAAAGTAATTAGAGTACACATTGGATATACATATATTAGTAAATATATATAAATATATTACACACAGAAAGTGCACAATACATGCATTTGGCCTGAGAAATAAAATGAAGATCGATGTAGTTACATCTAATTTAATGACTCTAAATTTGAGTGTGTTTGTGTGTTTGTGTGTGTGTGTGTGTGTGTGTGTGTGTGTGTGTGTGTGTTACTGTGGTAGATTTATTCATCTGAGGGCCAGTTGATATTTTATAGTACTAAATAAATAAGGCATGTAAAAGAAGAGGAAAGCAAAAACAAACAAAACAGACAAACACACACACACACACACACACATACACACACATATGCGCGCACACACCTCTGAAAAGATAAAAGAAGTGTGGTAAGAAGGTGAGAAGAAAGAGGCAAAAGGGCACAGAAAGTTGAAAAAAGGTTAAAATGTGATTGTAAGGAGAATGTAAAACAATTAACTTCCTGAAATACCATAATTTTAAATATTTATTTATTTTAATGTTCCTTTTAGAAAGGGGAAATCAACAGAAAATTTCAGAGGGCAATAGGAGGTTCTCCTTTGTATCTAGGGCAGCATTAAAGTCAACCCAGTGTGAGTGTGTGTGTGTGTGTGTGTGTGTGTGTGTGTGTGTGTGTATGCATATATTTATATTTGCGTAACAGCCATCCTAGGTATTTGAAGTGTGGTGAAAATTATAGGGCAAGTTGCGTTTGCTGATCAATACTGGCCACCAGAATAAAAGACATTAACTTAAAAACTAGGCATTTGTTAATTTACATTTCCTCCTTTGTTATAAAATGTCTTCATTTTATTTTGGAAATCAGATGTGTGTGTGTGTGTGTGTGTGTGTGTGTGTGTGTGTGTGTGTGTGTAGTGGCATCCTCTTCCTTCTTTGCTTACTTCCTATCTTCTCTCTAGTGAGCCTGAATATTATATACAATGAATTTCCCTATATAATCTCTTGAGATTGCTTTTTAAGTTATTATATGGAGGATAACTCAATATAAAGGATAACATAACAATCTCTGATACCTATGGATGCTATTATTATAGACCAGATAGATACACCATCACCTTTGAAATCAGAGGCCTCTTTTTTTAATGCTCATGTAAAATATCCTGTTTTATCAAAACTTGAGACAGTAAATATTTTGCCTTTATCTTAGTATTGTCTTTTCAACACACACATGACAGTATGCTTCTGTTCTTTGGTTTGAGGGGAAGTTTTTTACCCCAATAACAGGAATATTTGCAACAAATGTTTAATAATAAACCATGGACCTTCCCTGTTTTCTCCCGATGAGATGATGTAGGAAAAGGACTCAGATAATCTAAACAATAGTTAACACCTTTAGCATCTGTTGGGAAGCAAAAATGAAGACTAATGTTCTCCTAGATAGCTCATTCAATGTTTAGCTTGATGACTAGAAAACAAGCAACTGAACAGCCATTGAACTGAATTACAATAAAATATACGTTTTTCAGAGAGAGGAGCACAAAATCAGTTTTCATTTGGCATGCTAAGTATGCTATATTTGAACAGAATGTTACATATTCATTTCATTCATCATTTAAAGGCAGATAATCAGGAAGTCATTACGTGGCCTGCATTGGGCAGCTATTCGATTAGCGTATAATTGAGCACTCTGTAATTCAGCCAAAGCTGACAGGCCAGGAATGCATAATAGCAATCCTAGGTATTTGAAGTGTGGAGAAAAATATGGGCAAGTGGTGTATGCTGGTCAATACTGGACACTAAAATAGAAAACAGTACCTAAAAACTAAGCATTTGTTGATTTATGTTTCCTTCTTCATTAAAAATAAACATCTTGTTAATTTAATTTTGTAAATAAGTCATTTATAAAATTTTGAAATGTGAAAAATCATTTTTCCCTTGTATCTGAAGATTTAACCTGACATATGTGCAATGCCATAGTATGGCTCTCTGATATCCCAGGTAGACTGTATATTATGCATCAGGAAGGTAACAATGAGAAAAAAACAAACAAACAAACTTATCTTACCCACTGCCTAGAGTTGGTATTTGGATTTAAGAGTTACGTTAGAAACATGAATTATTCTTCCAACATTTGGAACTGTCATGTTCTTCAAAGGTCCATGAGTTCAAGGCTCATGATGCTTTCCAAATGTAGAAAACCTCAAAGAGCTGGGGCTTCGCAAGGATGGTAGGTCACAGCAGCTGTAGCTCAGAAGGAGCTCTGGAACTGAGGTTGTTTTGTTTCCGAGCTACACCACAGATGAGCAGATGAGTTTTGCTTCAGCACACATTCCTTTCCACTCCACACACGCTGCCTTGCCACATGCAAGGACCAACCAACCCCACATTGCAAAAATCAAAACTTTTCTCTTCCTGACTGCCAGAGGTATTTCTGAAACAGTAAGAGAAAACTGAATGTCATGACAGCATAGAGGAAAACGTGAACAAGGAAAGCTACAGGTATCCATCCTACGATGGTAGTTGATGAAGACAGGATATCCTACTGTACGTATTGAGGTATGCACACACAACACATCTTAAATGTCACCGACCTATGGCAGCATGTCTTCAAGTGGTCTACTCTGAGTACTCTAAATGTAATCCTCCCTGTCAGCATTTACTCTTCTCATCCAAATCCAAGATGAGGGTTCAATTAGAGAGGACATCTACAAGTTTAAGAAATAAAATGAATTTGCATGAAGAACTGGTATTTACTCTTATTTAACTTTTTGCTAAAATTTGATGAATTTGGTGGTGACTCTTTGAGACAAGGCACAGTGTTAACACTGACATTTGTATTAATTTTCTGAGGCTGCTATAAAAAATGTCTCGCAAACCAGATTTTTTTGAAGCAGCATAATCTACCCTCTCCAGTCCCGGAGGTAGAATATCTGGATCCAAGCCGTTGAAGACGAGGCTAGCGACTTCAGATGCAGGGGTTTTCCTTTCAGTTTCACGGCTGCAGATGTGTTAACTTAACCTTGGCCACCATCTTCATGAAACTTTCTTCCTGTGTCTTAATCCTTTTTTTAAAACTTGTATCTTGAATTTTCAGTCCACCTTATTTCAGTATGAGCCTTTCTTGACTAATTGTCTATGTAATATTCTAATTTTTAAATATTGTTACATGTAGTTGGAATTTTTGTTGTGCCACTAACAAACTCCCAAATAAAAATATGTAGACTTAATGATTATTGACCTTAGCTTAGGCTTGTCCCACGTGCTCTTTTAACTTAATTTAACCTGTTTTTATATTCATATACATTTTGCCTTGGGGCTTTTTATCTTTCATTCTGTATGTCCTACTTTCCTGTTTTCTCCATGTCTGGCTGGCCCCTGTTTAGCTTTTTAATAGACCAATCAGGTGCCTTAGGCAGGCAAGGTAAAATAGCAACACATCTTTACATAATTAAACCAATGCAACACATCTTTACTTAGTTAAGCAAATGCAACTCATCTTTGCATAGTTAAACAAATGCAACACCTCTTTGCATAGTTAACCAAATATTCTGCAACAACAATTTCATTCTCCAGTTTTGAAAATTTGGTCTTCACCATGTCATTTTAGAGGACACAGTTTGTTCTATGCAACATTGCTTAGCATTGTTAACACATTACAAACAAAACAAAAACAGACTCTTTGTTCTAGTATTTAAGGAAGATAATGTCTACTATTCCCTCCTGATACCAGCTGTCTTGGTGTGTGTGTGTGTGTGTGTGTGTGTGTGTGTGTGTGTGTGTGTGTGTATGAGCATGCATGCATTCACAGACAATGAGTGGAAAAAGAGCAGCAAATAAATGAATCTATGTCATGATGAAAATTGAATTAGGAGCTTGGAGATATGCATCAGTGGTTAAAAACATCTGTTCCTCTCAGAGAGGATCTTGATTGACTCCCCAGCAATCACATGACTCACAATTATCTATAACTCCAGTTCCAGATTATCTGATGCTCTCTTCCGAACTTCAGAGGGATGGCGTATTATTTTCATATATACACATCAGCAAAATACCCAAACACATACAATGAAATATAAAAGTTTGATAAAAATAGAATTATTCATGTACATGGTGTCAAATATCTCAACTAATTGAAAAATCCCACCTCACAGCTTTCTGCTAATAATTTTCATTTTTTTTTTGTGTTGAAAGACTGTTGACAGGCAAACATCTACCCACACTCAATGAAATACTGGTAGTAATTATATATGGAGAGAAAGAGGCATTTTCTCTTGTGGTATCCATCTCCTGATAGAGATAGGATAAAGCTCTGGAGGATTTGTAGTAAGTAACAAAAATGTAAGATCACACAGGGTAAATGAAAATGCTGTGCTTTCAAGTTCAAGAACCATTTAGCCACACTTTCTACATCATCCTTCCCCACTGTTTCTTCCCTTACAGTGTAAGATCCTACCAGTACAGCCTCAACACAGTATGATATCATATAACAACATGGGAGTATAGTTGAAGAAAAGAAATTTTATAGTAATTTTACTAGTTAACAGGATCTAAATGTGGCAGAAGTATTTCTGACTTGAGCTTTTCAATAGCTTTTGGTCTTTGATGTGAATCACATCATTGACAAAGTATGTGGAATGACTCTCACTTCAAGTTTAGTGCAGAGATGCTTCAATAAGACCATATTAGAGAACATGATGGAAAGCTCCATTGCAGTTATGGGAACTGGGGTCTGAGTTGGCCAGGACCAACCTATCTATTGAAAAATGGGAATGATTGCCATGAAATAGTGGGCAGAAAAGAGAAGAAAATGCCCTCGGTCTATAGCAGTTAAAGCCTGTGCGGTTTGTTCAGTTATTCAGAGGAAATGCAAGTGTGTATGAAAGCCAGGATGAGAATCAGGATGCATTGTACTAGGGGAATGAAGAAGAGCACATGCTAGGCAACTAACTACAAGTCCTAGGGATCACAAATTTCCAAAGATTGGAGAAACAGCTATGTGTGGCAACCTGGATATTCAGCACCAAGTGCAGATTTCTGAAAATGAGAGAACTTTAGGTCAGAGAGGCAATGAGCATACTCAATAATTCATGTGGAAAAAAAAGAAGAAAAGAAAGAGACATTCTAAACTTATGCCAGAACCAAAGAGAAGGAGCTACCAGTAAAATCTGTTAGCAAAATAAGACATTTCTAGTGTTCATTTCTTCTCCTCTGTCTCTGGTCTCTCCAACATCTCTCACTAAAGGCTTTCATAGCCATAAATGCCTCAACATGGAACAGAAGGTAAAAGTTTTACCCTTAATCAAATATATTTTTTTCATTCCTTCAACAGGATAGAAGTTATAATAATTGAATGAAGAGTGTGTTTAGTAACTTTATATGGCCATGGGTATTCTGTTCATTAAAAATAACCCCCAATGGAATGGTGCCAGCCTAAGTTTACATAGAAAAGTCAGGGAATAAGTAATCCAACTGAGAAAATTTAAACATAAAGTGAGACCCTGTGTTGCTATCGTTACAGGCTATGATTTAATTGCTTTAAATATATAAATTTATTTTCCTCACCTTTCCTAACTGTTCGATTATTCTGTGGAAGGGACTGCAGACTAGAAGTTGGTGAGGACCCTTATAATATTGCTTGCATTTTGGAGTTGAGTGTTACTAATTGAGGTAGATAGTAAAGTAGAAGATATGGTCAGTTTGCTCTTCTGACTCCCTTGCTATTTAACTTCTGTAACAGTTTCCATTACAGATGAAATTGGGTACAAAAACCATGATCTGAATTTGGGTAAACTTAACGAATTATCCAGATTGGGCAATAGAGACTAATATTAAATGTGTTTAGACTCTTCATTTGTTTGTGTTCTGCTAGCGGTGATTAATAATGCTTGCTCTGTAATAGTTAACATTGTAAAACATAATTGAATGATGGTCACCTTCTGATAAAGAACATTTTCAGCACTGATATTATACTTAGAGTTTACAAAACTATTTGATGCTGAAAATACACCAATAACAGCTAGAAGCATAGTCTTTGCTCCCTTTATTTGTTAAAAGTGATTTAATTAATACCATTCTTTATAAATACATTTTGGTTCTGGGGCAAGGATATCTCAGGTTTAAGTACAAAAACAAATGTCAAAAAATATCATGCAGAGAAATACAGAATATTCGTGGCTGAGTTTATGATATGTAAATATGTATGACAAAGACTATGGAAAATTATATTTTTAATTTATTTTCTTATTAAGGAATTTTTTATTCATTTTTCCATACCAACCACAGATCCCCCTCTCTTCCCTCCTCCTGGCCTTCCAGTGTTTCCCCCAAAACTGACTCCCCATTCCCTCCTCCAACAGGGTATGGCCTTCCATAGGGAGTCAGCAGAGCCTCGTATATTCAGTAGAGGCAGGTTCAAGCCACTCCCCACTGCATCAGGGCTATGCAAGGTGTCCCACTATAGGCAGTGGGCTCCAAAAAGCCAGCTCATGCACCAGGGATGGATCCTGATCCTACTGCCAAGGGGGGCCTTAAGCAGATCAAGCTACACAACTGTCTTGCTTATGCAGAAGGCCTGGTCCAGTCCCACGGAGACTCCATAGCTGTTGGTCTAAAGTTCGTGAGTTCCCACTAGTTTGGTTTAGTTTTCTCTGTAGGTTTCCCCATCATGATCTTGATGTCCCTTGCTCATAGAATCCCTTTTCTCTCTTTTTGACTGAACTCCTGGAGCTTGGCCTGGTGCTTGGCTGTGGATCTCTTCATCAGCTTCCATCCATTACTGGATGAAATCTCTATGATGGCAGTTAGTGTATTCACTGATCTGATTACTGGGATAAGCCAGTTCAGGTACCCTCTCCACTATTGCTTATAGTCTAAGCTGGGGTCATCCTTGTGGATTCCTGGGAACTTCACCAGCATCTTGTTTCTTCCCATCCCTATGATGTCTTCCTCTATCAGGTTATCTCTTTCACTGTTCTCCCATTCTGTCCCTGTTCCAGCTTGATCATCCTATCCTCTTATATTCTCATCACCCATCCTCTACCCTCCATTGCCCCCTGCTGTGGGATGGTCTGTATGCCAAATTACTCTGATTGGTCAATAAATAAAATACCGATTGGCCAGTGGCTAGGCAGAAAGTATAGGCGGGACTAACAGAGAGGAGAAAAGAAAGAACAGGAAGGCAGAAGGAGTCACTGCCAGCCTTTGCCATGACAAGCATCATGTGAAGATGCCAGTAAGCCATGAGCCACATGGCAAGGTATAGATTTATGGAAATGGATTAATTTAAGCTATAAGAACAGTTAGCAAGAAGCCTGCCACGGCCATATAGTTTGTAAGCAATATAACTTTCTGTGTTTACTTGGTTGGGTCTGAGTGGCTGTGGGACTGGCGGGTGATAAAGATTTGTCCTGACTGTGGGCAAGGCAGGAAAACTCTAGTTACAGCCCTCCTCTTCCTCACTTTACTCATGACAATCTCATCTATTTTCCCTTCCCAGGGTGATCCATGAGTTCCGTTTAGGGTCCTCCTAGTTAGCTAGCTACTCTGGAGCAGTTGGTTGTAGTCTGGTTATCCTTTGCTTTATATCTACTATCCACTTATGAGTGGGCACATACCATATTTGTCCTTTAGAGTCTGGGTTACCTCACTCAGGATGATATTTTCTAGTTCCTTCCAACTATGGAAAAAATTATGACCCTGATGTTTTTTTCAGGTAGATATTATAAACTGAAGTCATTCAAACCCAAATGACATATTGAAGAATAATTTCCAAGTACCTAGAGAAGTAACCTTATTTGAAGACACAACCAAATCAAACTTAGATCATGAGGGCCAGCTGAATCCAAATACTGATGTACTAATAAAACAAAGAAATGTGGAAACAAAGATAAAAATTTGAATATCCTTGCTTAGAGGAAAAATGGCATGAAAGGATGTCATTAGGGAGGATGTGGTCAGTAATTAGTGTTCATATGTACAGAGATCTTTGTAATTGTGATCAAAGACCAGTAGCTCCAAGCAACAAAGAAGGATGCCTCCATTGAGCCATCAAAGGGCACATGGCCTGTCAATATCTTCATTCTGGCTTCTAATCTCCAAACCTGGGGGAGAAAACTCATGTCCACAGCTTTGTGCCACTCAACACCTGGAATTTTGCCAGAGAAATCCAAATAAGCTAATTTGGTGGGTTAATGAAGATAAAATAACCTAAATTAAAATTATATTTTACAACTTCCTTGGATATTTTGTTGAACACATGGTATTCTTCCTTTGCATTATTCAAAATATGATATTCCTCCATATTAATGTAAAATTTATCTTTCCTACAAGATTTTTGTGTCCTCTACTCTCTCTCTCTCTCTCTCTCTACACACACACACACACATGTACATAATTTATTACAAAATATACATATAATATATATTATAACACATATACATAATATATATAATATAAAGCATATATTCTTTGTAATTTTTTTACTTCTGTTATATTTTTGTCTTCTGATTCTAATTTCAGATTTATTGAGTCAGAGCTAATGCTCTGTAAAGTTTCCAGTTCTATAGAAAATAGCAATTTCTCTGCACGTAGTAGGCACATGATGATTTACAAGTTGGTTGGGACTATCATATTGGAACAAGATCATATCCTAGGGCCATGCACACTTAAATACTCTATAGTCAGCTCCATATTCTCTTATAATAGACTAGCTTGGTGCTGTGTTTGAAAAGACCCGACATTTTAATTAGCTTTGATTAACAGTGCAGAGAGCTGAAGGAAAACAGGATCTATTTCTTTCTGTGTTTTTTAAGTCAATATTCAGGGATTTACATTCACTAGTCTGACTCCTTCACATTTCACCAGCGGGATTGGGCCCCAAGCAATTTATTCATTTGCAGCCATAATAAATGACTCAGGGGATTGAAATGGCGAAAGTCTGTCATTTGAAGAGTTCTAGTGATTGGCTACAATAGGAAAATGAATTCCACAAATCCAACTAGAGTTTCTATAATGAATCCATTGCTTCAGTTACCACAAAAGCGTAATGTTAAAGGTTTAGTTCTCACATATAAAACAAAGCTCAATGGTAATATCCTGTGGAATGCAAAAATATTGGGACAACTAAATCCAATAATAGTTACACATGTGAAACAGTGCAGGTTGATCTCAAACCAGAGGCAGCTAGATAAAGCACACACCGCTGCTAAAGATTCCTTGTCATGCTGAATGTGTTTGCTGTCTCTTGCTTCCCATTTACACTTCCTGAACACTCTGTTTCCAGGACCCCTTACCAATTGGTGTCCTTTTGGGATATTGCAACTGACACGCCAGTTGGAGATTCAGGGGCCAAAGGAAAAAGGTCTATTTTTTTTTCATGCTTATTTCAAAACTTCTCATAACAATAGCAGAAACGATAACGAAAGAATGTGACAGCATGTGTAGCACATGCAGCAATGTCATGGCATTCAGGCACCGTTAATCCTAACCAGGTAGCTTTAAAGACAAAATAGTTTATCTCCACAAAATCTACAGCTATTTTGGGCTGCAGGGATCCAGCTAGATGTGGAGAAGCTTCTCACTGGTTAAATAGTAATGGCACACCCTCTCCTTCCCAAACATCACTTCTTTCTTTCTTTTTCTTTCTTTCTTTCTTTCTTTCTTTCTTTCTTTCTTTCTTTCTTTCTTTCTTTCTTTCTTTCTTTCTTTCTTTCTCTCTCTCTCTCTCTCTCTCTCTCTCTCTCTCTCTCTCTCTCTCTCTCTCTTCCTTCCTTCCTTCCTTCCTTCCTTTTTTTTTTTTGTTAAAAATGGATCCTCAATACCCCTAGATCCTTACATGAAAAGACCTATCTCCTTATAACTTTTGGTATGGTTTTAATTTTCTCCTTGGGATACTGATATCAAGTAATGAATTCCTATAGCATACCAATATTGTGCCTAGAGTTGCTCCAGAATCAAATGAATCTGGATTTGGTATGTAATCTGGTTGGGTCTAAATGCAGGCATGGTTCTATTGCTTGCAAACCTGAGAAACTAGTACATGTCATATAGTTACTGAACTGTGACTCAGGTTATCCCACCATTGTCTGAGATGGCTTGCCTTTTAGGTGCTAAGTGTGAAAATGTCAGTCACCTCAAACTATAAGCAGAGAGCTTCTGTGGTGGTTCCTAAAGAATGTCTCCTCATAGAGCTGTAGTCCTGAAAAAAATCAGATCCCAGGTAGGAACCATTGTTATAGAATTACAGTGTAAGTTCCTTTCACAGCTTCAACATGTCTTTTCTGAAAATACCTCTTGGTTAATAGGGAATACAGTTCTTAAAATTCAAATGAGGATCTCTGAGTAATTACAGGTTAATCAGAACAATGAATCCAAATCCCCCTGAACTCCTTTTCTGAAGGAAGATGAACTTATTCCCTAAGGAAAGGCAAACTATGATCCCTGGCTCTGAGAACATACAAGGAACCCAATAAAGTAGTGACTTAGTGAGAAGATGTACATATTTGATGACATGCCCTCATCTCCACTCACCACCTTGTGCCCAACTCTAGAGTCAGCTCCTTTCAGTCCCAGGCCCTCGATTATGCGAACTAAGTTGAGCCTAGATGAGGGATTATACACAGAAGATACTGTAGGTGGTACATAATTTATCTCTGGTAGACACTTGAGAATTTCTGTAGGAATGTATTTATTTTAAAGGTGTTAGACACAAATACATCTAGAAATAGTTACATAATTTTAGGCCAAAGAGGACAGAATACAGTTGTGTCTTCAGTGTCTTAGATGGATTGGTTGTAAGTAGTTCTAACAGTGTGCTTGATTGGGTGGTAGAAACGACTCAGTAGCTGTGTATATTTGACAAGTGATCACATAACTACACTACAGTGATTTTTAAAAAGAATCCAAAGATGGATGATTTCACCCCTTTATTTTTGGTACATGAGTGCATCAAAATGTAATTGATACTGGGAGTGTAAAACTGTAAGCGAAGCTCTACAGCTTCAGAATCTATACAGTTCTAATTGTATTGATATCCATGGAAACAGATGAGTTTGGGACTTGGCAAGTGTTTGAGTGGTTACCTTAATCTAGCTGCATGATATTTCACTTGTGAGTTCATTGCAATAACACATACATGTAACAACAGTCTTTAAGAAGAGGCCATGCAACTGAGAAGAGAGTCAGGGTTGAGTGGGCTGAGTACAGGAAGAATATGTGGTAGAAACGATGTAAATGAAACACTCATGGATGAAATTCTCAAAAGATAATTAAATATTAACAAAGGAAAATAAAATCTAAACTCTTTCCCAGCTATACAATATGAAAAAAGAAAAAGGAGCTTCATTTTAAACAAAAAATAGAAGACACAGGATGGCTGCTGCACTGTTTTCATCAAATATTACCAAGTTGCTCCCATGCCCTTTGGTAGCATCTATAATATTCTTTATTCATCCTGGTATTACAAGACTGCTCATCTGGAAACTAATGATCTGCCCAGCATTTTCTGGTGACTGATCACTGGCTGAAGGAGATCGTGGGAATGGTATCAGTGAAAGGAGTTCTCTAATTTTAGAAAGAATAATAAAATAAAAAATTATTAAATGCTAACAAGAATGATACATTGGTCATTGAAAATGACCAAACTTGAAGGAAATAGAATTTGCATCCATCTTCTTTCCAAAATGACAGTGTTTAAAGTATATTGTTGTAGAAGAGGCTCTGTTTTCCTTGGTAAAATATTGCTATCATATAGTAATTCATTAATTGAAATCAGAATCCCAAGTGAGTTAAAGGTTGTCTATGGGTCAGGATACCTGCACACTCAGCTGGAGGACCACACAGATGGATGTCTATCTAAACAGCTATCTCTCAAGGTCAGTAACTTTTTACTTATTTACTTCCAACTAGATAAGGACATAACTCTCAGATTCCATTACTCAGCATAGTTAACCTCTTAGTGGGTATTATTTGCCTTTGATCATGTCCAGGGCCAAGAAACTGCAGACAATATTTAAGAGGATACATTTATGGTATTAATACTTTCTGTCAAAGAAAATGAATTGGTTTTTATCATTGACAATATACACAATATAAAACCAAAGAATTTAGATGTGTACCCGAAATTGAAATATCGTATGTAGTTTTTGTTTAAAAACTTAAACATAATTCTATTTACAAATTGTATTTATAAAGCATATATGGATCATTTAACTTCTCGTTAGGGTTCATCCAACAATTGTAGTAATTAAACAGAAAAGAGATGTATTAAGCTTATACATGTAATTTGAAAGTCTGATTTTGTTTAACTAAATTTTTACATGAGATTAAACAATAATCAAAGGCTTCCTTAAAGGTAATCACTTGAATTTGTTAAACTTACAAATAGAATAATAATGTTTATATGCTGAATTAAAAAGCTTAAGGTTGAACTAGGTTTGTAAACTTGTCACTAGTGAACTGAATATTAATTCAAATAAAGTTAACGTATGAAAATTTATTTCTGTACTCCAAAGTCACTGGGATATGCAAAAATCAATTATTTGATGATCAGTATATTTTAGGGATAATTGTATAGTGATTAGTATTTCCATACTATAAAGTTGTTATAAACAAGCTAAATATATCAACTAGGGCTCCCACAGATATTGAAAACATACTTGGCTGTATTTAAATTACATAAAAATGATGGATGGTGCATTAGCATGCAGCCTGGACTTTCCAAGGTTAATGTTGGCTCAAAAGCCACTTTTTTTTCTTTATGTAAAACATCACGTAAAAGTAAATCTACTTGAAGAGGAATCGACCAGTTACTCCTAAAATTCCAGTCTTGAGAAGAGTATGGGACCTTATCAATTCTAACTCCTTCATTTTGTAACAGGGAGTAAAACCCGAGAGATGTAAAATACCTCTAGGCACAGGGCCCCTTTGTGAGAGAAGGAAAGCCTCCTGACAGCTCCGTGACTTTTCATCTCTAATTGATAGTGCTTCCCACATCAGGTCTCTCAACATTGACCCTTGAGCCAGGTCATCATTTTAACCTCCAATTTGGTAAGGGGAATGTGGAGCTGAATGCCACATTATGCAGCAGTATCATCATTATGAGAACGAACCCAGCTGCGATTCTGGAGTTCTGTGCTTTCATAGGGCCCTGTTGCTTTCATTTCTCAACCTGGCACCTTCTGTTGCCACTAAGTATTCACTTGGAGTTCTTTTAAAAGGAAAGTTTCACACGCTTCCCATGCCCTCTACTCTCTCAGAGAAGGAGTGACATTTGAGAATTCTGACAGTAAGACATCTCTGACTTCAATCACAGAGTGCGAAAATGAATATTTTCCACATGCAACTTTGAAGGTTGGTGCTCTTTTAACATAGCCTTTCAGTTTTACTGGAGATTGACTGCAGGGGAATTGGATGGTAGGTCAAACAACACAACAGAGGGTGTTTGATAGTCAGTGCCCTGTGTAAGGGAGAGGAAGAGGAGGCCTAGACTCCACCAAGCCAACCCAAAGCTCTCGGCAGTGGGAGAAACAAATGATCCTAAGAGATTTAGCATTTCCACAGGAGACTTCTGTAGCAAACTGTGTGAACAAATTCTGTTCTCTTCCTGCTATCGCTATTGACCCCATGGTTTCTCTGAAATCCCCACTGACCAGTGAATTTTGTACAGTTTGACTTCTACTCAGAGCATGTACATTTATTTGCATATGCATTCTAGCAAATTGTTTACGGTTATACAGTAGATGATTTAGCATAGGAAAATGAGAAAGCAGGTATCAGAAACTAAATGTTTCGGAAAAGTAATGAGGAAAATAAAAAATGGTAAATGAGCAACTTTCTTCTAGATTAATTCATAAGAGGTAGTTCTCTCTTGAGGAATGTTCAATATTATAATGAGTCCCCATTAAGATTTTGCTTGTAGAAACCAGGATGGATAAGTTTTGGAGATACCTTAGCCTCCTTGATGCTGGCTAGCTAGCTTGTAGTTTATTTCTTCATAAGCTGGGAACACCTTCATCCTTCAAAGTGTCTTTTCATCCCCACCAATATGGCTGCTCCTTTCAGGGCTCTGAGTTCATTTGTAGAGATCTGAGCTCCATCACTATTATTTGTCTCTGTCTTTAACAATTTAGCCATATGTTTGAAGTGTGCATTTGTAGAGACAAGCCCTCCCCTTGATTTTGCCTTCATTTGTGAAGACTAATTTGGTTATAATGAGATTCTGTTTTAGTATTTTTTCATGTTTTTCCTCTTAGTGATGAGACAGCCTGTCTGCTGGTCTGCTTCTGTTGAGAAGTTACCATCACCAGTCACTCTTACAAATGTTCCCCTTTATGTAATGCATCTTTGCCCCTGACCTATCTCTACCTTCTAGCTTACAGATTGGTCCTCTATCCTTTTTTTCTCTGAACAGATGGACTATGATATGACTGGGTATGTTTATATTCTCAGTCTTTCTCAAGCAGTTCAGTCTTATGTTGTTGCCCTGAATCAATTGTAGAATGTTCTTTCTACAATACTGTCTTTATTCATGTCAATTATCTTTATTAAAATATTGAAACTTTTCATTTGCCATTGCACATTGTTGTTCACCTTGTTCGCAAATCCTTCTATGTATTTATAATTATTAGATCTTTTAAAATTATAATTATAGCTACTATAAAACTTTTGTGTGGTTAGCTTACTATCTGGGCCTTTTCTGTGTCTGTTTCTATTGAAAGTTTCTTTCTCATTTTGAGCAAAAATTACTCATATTTTTTACTTCTTTACCTGTATTGACAGGTTTGTGAGGTTCTTTTTTTTTCATGACATTATTGTGTACCTATGTACAGGGGAGGTAAAAGTTAATGAAGACTAGGAATATCCCCCAGGGATATATCACTTTCATAGCCAGTTCAAGGTCATAAATTCTATACCTAGTACAACACACATAAAATTTTATTACCTATATTTAAATAAATGATATTTGCCTACAAACTTCTTTATTTTTTATTTTATTTTATTTTATTTTTTTGGTTTTGGTTTTTCAAGACAGGGTTTCTCTGTGTAGCTTTGTGCCTTTCCTGCATCTCACTCTGTAGCCCAGGCTGGCCTTGAACTCAGAGATCCTCCTGACTCTGCCTCCTGAGTGCTGGGATTAAAGGGGTACGCTACCACCACCCAGTGACAAACTTCTTTAATGTCATAGTGAAGGGCCCAAAATAAATCTCATCTTTTGTTGAAATCTAGAATTTGTTGCTATTTTAAAGAGATTTCTGTTGTTTTGGCTTTTAAATATTTTGACACTTGTCTTAGGGTTTACTATTGCTACGAGGAGACACCATGATCATGGCAACTCTTATAGAGAAAACATTTAATTGATGTGGCTTTCTTACAGTTTCAGAGGTTCAGTCCCTCATGATCATGATGGGTAGCATGGCAGCATGCAGGCAGATGTGGTGCTGGAGCTGAGAGTGCTACATCTTGTTGGCAACAGGAAGTCAACTGATTGCCCCAATGAGGGAAGCTTGAGAAAAAGAGATCTCAAAGTCAGCTCCCACAATGACACACCTCCACCAACAAGGCCACGCCTCCTAATAGTGTCACTTCCTTTGGGGGTGATTTTCTTTCAAACCACCACAATGCTTGTTAGCAGTTGATAGTCACTTTCTTCCACCAGCTTTCTTTACCTGAGGGGAGCTCTTTACTCAGTGTCTTGATGCAAAACTGGAGCACCTGTGCCATAATCTTGCAGGAGATCTGAGTAATTTCAGTGGGCTTTCTCAAGTTCTTTGTCCAGGTTTAATCTTGGGAATCCTCTGGCTCACATGCAGTAAAGCTAAAGGTCCTAAGAATTTTCTTCTTAGCACTCAGGCCTCGGCTGGGCTCTCACTGACTTATATTCTAAGAAGGCCTGTGCTTCTCATAGGGTATCTGTCTGTGAGTTTTCACATCTAAGGAATGACTTGTCACTCTTCCGAATTTAGTTTATTTCAGGTGCTTTGTAGCCAGCGATCTCAGGTGGGCTTCTAACATCTTATGAGTCAGTAGTTCATCTAGATAATTATAATTGTGTATGACCACATCTTGAATATATTTATTTATTCTTTCCTTTCTCTATAAAGTGTCAACCTCTGCTTCCTATTAATTGGTAAAAACTTTAACTTAACTCTAAGGAAAGAAGTCAGGCATGTTTGAAGGGTAATGACTTAGAGAAGAGCACAAAGGTGCCAGAACATGAAGCATATGTAAAGAATGCCAGAAATTTTATCTTGGCTGAGATATTTGATATTTGCAGGTGAGTAGACATAGATACCCACTGAATTTGACAGCAGGGTTCTCCACCCCTCATTCTGAAGAACATTCTCTGCTTCTATTTGGGGAACTGTCTCTTACCTAATGCAATTATTTTATTTTTACACAATTGTTAATATAGACCTAGACATGGAAACTCAGCCTAAGCAGCCATCATACCCCATCTTATAGTTAAAGGTACAGTCATGAGACACACTGAAACTGGATGGAACTTAGAGTCTGCATGTGCTGAAGAGTAAGAAGATCAGTCAAGTCCCCCTACTTATGGTGGAGGCCCATCTGGAGTCCAATAAAGAATCATAACCTCTAGCCTAGACTCATGCCTCTTTCTCCTTGTTTCAAAAGACACTTCTGTTTCAACTAATTAAAGATGGATAATGTTACCTTACAATCTCAAAATATATTCCTAGGCCATTTTGCTTTTTCTGAAATAAAATATGTAAGTTGTAGTCAATCTATAGTAAGTGTCAAAATAGCTCATGGCAGAGTTCCAAAGAATTATTTCAAATTATTCTTTTAAAACTGTGTAAAAATGATACACATAATCACACGAAGAAGTTTATTTTACTTTTCTCTGAAACACTTAATTTAATCATGCAATTGAAAGACCCTCAATACTTTCTGATTACCCTTATGTTATGGATGTGAAAATCGTGACACAAAAGGATATAATGATGTTACCTTGGCTATATAAATGGTGCCAAAATATTAAAACCATGTATTTGAATTTTCAGATTGGTCAATTGTGGTAACTTTTACTTTACTTTTAATAATTTTAAGTTATCACAGAAAGTGATAAATTTCATATATCATTTTCACATATGTGCCATTATATTGTCCTTATACTTTTTCTATAAAATGTATTTATTCAGAGGAGAATGATACACCTACTATGTGTGGAATTCCAGTGCAACTTGTTTTTAGCCTATACTTATAATCATTAAGATGCATAAGAAGACTGCATAATCATTGGGATTTAATGATTTAAATTCCAGTGAAACAAAAGTTTTTATTTGGTAGAAATGATTAAAAGGTGAGGCTATTGACAAAATATTGTTTCATTTGTCCACTCACGAACATATATACATGCCTGATGTTTTCTATGATCTAAATACTATCAGTATAGATGGCTTCTTATCAATTGAAGAACATTCTTTCATGAAGGAACAAGATAAATAAAATAATCAATACAATAAAAACGATGCTTCAAGAGTCAGTCTATGAAAATACTTCCCAGATTAAAATTTTAGGACTCTTCTAAATTAATTTGATATATCTTTTCAATTGCAGGTGCTATAGTGCCTAGAGCTACATACCATTTTCATAGTCACTGTTTCTGAGTTCCCCCTTCACTGCCACTTTATATAATTGGCATTCAATAAGTATTCTGGAGATGAATGTCTGGATAAGAGATACTCCTGAATTTACTCAGATTCAAAACAGAGCAGGGTTCCTTATTGCTGGCATGATTAAGGAGGGCTCTTTGCAGCAGACAGCATTTCACCTGGGCCTGAAAGGCTAGTCAAGATTGAATGAGATTGGGTTTGAGGCAGGGGAGCTGCATAAACAAGAGCACACAGGTGCCAAAATATGCAGCACGTGTGAAGAATGTCAAACAGCTCCGTTTCATTGAAGCATTTGATATATGAAGGTGAGTTGTGGAAAATGAGGTTGGAAAGGAGGTTTGGGACCAGAGGGCCTTTTATTTCAATCTAAGAAGTTTTACTTTTATTTTGTAGACAATAGGGAGTCAGTGAAGGATGGTGCCCTGGAGAATGAGCAGAGCGAGGGTACAGGATGATTAATCTGGGCAATGTCTGCCGACTGGATTAGAATGTGGAGAGATTGGAGGTAAGGAGACAACTTCACTATAAATTGCAGGTGAATAACAATGAAATCTGAAAACAGGGTACAGGAAACAGCGCTGGAAGTAAAGTGATATACAGTAAATTTTCTTACTGTTGACCGTGATTATAGCCACAGCAATCGTTTGCTTTTGTATTCACTGCACAGGGACACGAGCTTATTCTCTCCTATCTTCATGAGGTAAGACCCCATTAAGTACATCGCACTCTCCCTATTTTGTGTTTTAGAAGCACATAGCAGCGTGGTATACCCAGCAAGGGTATCTTATTTAAACTTAAATAATCTGACTATGTTTGTGTTTGGTTCTGGACATTGGGTCTAGAACATTATGTATGCTAAAATATGCTAAAATCCTCGGTAACTTCTCTCTAGATACAGAGAAAGCAGAGAAGGGGCTTTCTTCTATGACCATGACAAAGACTACAAAAACCAGAAGGAGAGTTAAGATGAATGAGAGCTCAAAAAGACAGGTGATGTTATGGGTTCAATTGTGTCCCATAAAGCCAGGTCAGGGTCTTCATTTCCTGGAACTCAGAGTGTGACCTAACTTGGAAATAAGGTCTCTACAGATGTGACTAGTTAAGAAAAGGTGACAACCATGAACCATAAGCCAATATAACTGGTGTTATCATAAAAGGAGCAACTTAGATTGCTGCACAGAGAAGGAAGGCGTTTTAAAGACACAGAGGGAGAAAACAGCTACGACTTCTTGAGGCATCCTTCAGCCAAAGAACATCACAGATTTCCAGCCTGTACCAGGAACAAGAAGCATTCGCCCTTACAGTCATCAGTGTTATTAAGGCACTGACAGTGTCTCAGCTGATCTTTTTATCTTCCAAATTGAAAGGCAACTAAATTTTATTGTTTTAAGCCATCTTGTTTTTAGTACTTTTATGGCAGTGCCAAGAAATGAATATCAAAGGCAAAGCAAGATGCTTTATATACATGCACATTCACAGACATGCAGAAACACACACATATGGAAACATGCATATATACATATGCACATACTCGTAAGAAGCATTCAAATGGATGACACTCATCAGTAGACAGATGCAAAAGGATGAAATTGGATGATAGCCATTTCATTTAATATAAATATTGAACATTGGGGCTGGGGAGACTGCTAACTCTGTAAAGTACTTTCCATGCAATCATTGGGACATATGATTGGATCCCCAGAAAGCCCACAAGAGCTGGATGTAGTCACACACCTTTGTAACACATGTTAAGAAGTAGAGACGAAGATAGGTAGATCACTGGAGTCTCCTGGCCATTCAGTTAGCTCCATTAGTCAGCTCCAGGTTCAGTGAGAGAGCTTGAGAAGCAAGGGATGACTTGGGCAATTGTTCAGCAGATAAAGGCATACACTGGCAAGTCTGGCAACCTGAATTCAATCTCAAGGACCAAGGGGGTGGAAAGAGAGGATCAACGTGCAAAAAGTTGCCTTTTAATCTTCACATGCACACCAGGACATGTGCATGTGTGCGCACGCACGTGTATACACACACACACACACACACACACACACACACACACACACACACACTATTTTAAGAATTAAAGTGGAGATTGAAAGAGAAAAATACCCCACATCAACTTCTGGCTGCCACATGAATATTCACAAGAATGCACACATACAGGCAAATACACATACACACAAATATGCACATCCACACATCCACACATCAAACACACAAGACTAATTCTTTTATTTTGTTAATAATTACATGCTGGTTAGTGACCAATGAGGGATCCATTGTAATGCATTAGTGTGATAAGGATATTTCAAATTCCAAAAACTATTGACACCACTTAGTTCTATTAAGTAGGAGAAATACTGGGCTGGAATAAAAGATGAAACATGGCAGAGACTCCCGGCAAGTTCTAGAGATCTTTCTCTTGCTACCCACCAGGGTGACAATGAAAATGACATCTACCGGCCATAAACACACACAATTCACATCAGTAAATGAATGTGTCATGAAAGCAAACCAGGAAGAAAAGTCTTCAGAGAGAGAAGAACAAAGGGTAGGATTTCTTGTAAGAATGCTGTAGAAACTTTATGAAAAACTGTGAAGCTAAGTTTTCAATTAAAAAAAAATAGAAAAAAAAAGTGGTAAATATTTTATCACCATAACATTATTAGTAATGTCAATAAAACATACATAGTAAACAATGCCATGTACATCTGCTCTTATCGTATGTTAATTTAAAAATTCTCCTTATTTTTGACATATTCTGCTCTTGTTCTTTTAATTTCACAACATGAACATTTAGATCATTGACTTTTAAAATCTTTTCTTATCTATCATACTGGTTTTAAGTTATATATTTCCTTTTACATACTACTTTATCTTTTCCTCTATAATGTATGTTGTACAGTGTTCACTATCATTCAGCTAATAAATTTGGGGTTTTACTGAGACAGAGACTCACTATGCAGCCCTAGCAGGCTGATCTGGGATTTATGACATAGAGCAAGCTGGCCTTAAATTCAAGGTCCTACCTTTCTCTGCCTCCCAAGTGCTAGCATTAAAGATGTGAACAACCATGCTCAGCTAATATACTTTCTAATTTGCATTTTTATTTGACCTCAAGCTATTTACAATACAGGAGCATTTTTTTTTTTAAATTGAGGACTTGCTGTTGATTTTTCATTACTGATTCCAGATTAAGTTTCTGTTAATTTTGAAATGTACTGACTTTTAGGACATGGGCAATCCTCAAGTATTCATTGCAGACATCTTTTGAAAAATAAAATGTCTTATTTTAGAGTTATGATTGCATGTTCAATACATCCAGATGATTGCTAGGTTCTCTCCATCTCTCACTGCTATCTAGTTTTGATTTCAGCTTATCATTTAATAAGAACTGGATGTATGGAGACCACGATTCTTTACATTTGACCACTCCTCCTGTTAACTTTATATCTTGTTTCTTCAGTTGTCATAATCACTTATTTATGTCATATGTATGAGGGATTTATTTACTCATATACAATGCTTTTTCATTTATGTTCCTGTATTAGAGACAGCATAAAGTTGGATTTTAATTTTTTTTTAATATTGAGATTCCTTCTTTTAAACAGTGGTGTTTATTTCATGTAACCCCACCCTATCCATATATAAACTGAAAAGCATGTGAGGAAGTCACTGAGAACAATTTGAAATAGAAGAGTTATTGATTTATGTGAATATTGCAACTTCACTGGAAGTATTTTTATGTAATAGAGATGATGGTGATATATTAATAATTTAATTTCAAAATATCAGATTTCTTTAGACAAGCATTCTCCATTTAATGAGGAGAATGTCAAAGTACTTTGGCCCTTGCCTTATATTTTTGCTTCTGTTTTCTTCATAGCTTTTAATTACACTCTATTTTTGACTGTCTTTTAAGACTTCCCATCTTCTATGCAGAAGCCTGGCTTCCGCCACCACATACTAGATTGCATCTGAGTTTCTTGAGATCAGGTGAAAAGTTATAGTTCATGGGAAGCCAAGAAGAGGCACATGCCTTATATTTTTATTCAATTACTTTTCACATGGTTGCTTTCTTCCAGCATATGCACTTCACATTTGAAGAAAAATCAGAAAACAATAAATATTTTTTAAAAATAACAGTCTCCATGGAGCTGTATCACATTGGCTTCTGTGGGATACATCTGGTTGCAAATTTGACAGATGAAAATTAATATGGTAGTGCTAGTGAGTTTATCTGATGGTTTATTTTTCTTTTAAGTGTTTTTATTTTAGAAGCATTTATTCTTAGCACATTGAAAGTTTCTGAGTAGTTGTACTTTGCTCCCAAACATTAAACTTCTCCCTTTGTTCTGACCTTCTACTGTTGTTGATGGAAGTGGATTGCAATGTCATATTTGACTTACTTGCTAGGGTTTCCTGTGTAGGAAATATAGTAATTATTGTCTAATTGGAAGACCATAATAGGCAGGGAGAATACAATCTAAGAATCCATAAAGTTGGTAGCCTAATGGATATTTACAAACTGTGTGCATTTGACTATGACCATACAGCCTCTGTCAGAACCAGAAGAAAATCAAAATCATGCAGAAATCATTGAGATGCACATACCATTACTATGAGTTTTGTAAAATTAACCTTTATGACATGAGGTCATCTTGCCTTCATGTTTGAGTCATTCTTGCTTGTAATAATTCAACCCCCCAAATCTGCTTCCCTGTTTATAGTCTTTTAAGAGTATAATTAATCTTAAGTGATTTTACAAATTAAGTTTTCTTAAATCAAACTCAGATACGACAACTGACAACTATCCATTGCTCAAGTAGCCAGGTGCTTCAGGTGTCCTTAGTATATTCACACTTACAATTCACATTTGCTCCTCTGATGCCTTAACAGGGCAAGACTAGAACTCTGGCTTGGAATCCTTGCAGAGGTTTAGTTTTTGGTTCCATTTACTATTATAGCATTTGATCCATGGAGATGAAATTTAATCATAGGTCCTGCCACGTCTTTTTATCTTTCTGTCCTAAGTTCATCATCTTTTTTTCCAATTTATTTTGAAAATGAAACACTTGCATTTGAATATGTTGCACATTTTATGATGTTCAAATTCTCAACAGGGACAGTGGTACAAAGGTCTTGTTTCTATTCTAGGACTGGACAGTTCTAACTTGATTCTCAATATCACAGCAAGTGTTTAAACTATATCGTGACTGATTCCTCTTACAAATGTCCCTAAAGTTAAGGAACTAGAAACTAGTTTAGAGAACATTATAATTTCTATTATGTTTAAATCTTATATACATAATAAATCATTGAGTATGAATGCATGCATGGAGGTAGGGGAATACACAGAAGAAATGGAACTTCAGCCCAGATACCAGCTATAAAAGATCCTCTGTCCTTTGTGGATCTAGAAGAGTAGATTTAAAATGGAGTCAGTTTTCTTCAAGGTTGTCACTCCTCATAGGGTTCCCAAGCTCCAGTGCATAGCCCTACATTCAAGTACATATAGGCAACATTCATTGTACTTGTTGGGTTATAACAAAATGGAGAAATGGAGTTAGAAGGGGCCGTGGCAGGGGAGATCCAAGAGTAACTGGAAGTGGAAGTACAGGATCATTATGACAAAAATACATAGTGTCATAGTATATATTTGTGAAAATTTCAAAGAATAAATAAAAAACTGCCTTCAGATCTATCTATATTCAGAACTCAAATGATCTCTCTCTCCCATCTCTGTGTTCTCTCCCCTCTCTCTCCTGTATCTTCCTCCCTTTCCTTCTTTTTTCTTTATCTCTATAAAAACAAAAGGAGGAAAAAAAAACACAAGCAACAACAAAATAATGAGTCCGATTTGCTACAATTTGGGTCAGGGTCAAGAGTGCAGTATTTATGTGCTAAGTAAGGAAATTCAAAAGAACCCATTTATCTGCATAAAAATCTCTTCTCTTGCCCAACTTTTAAGGAATCCTGAGTTCTTAAACCATTTTTTCTTCCTCCATGACAGCCGGAAGACAATTATCCTCGTATTGGTCCCAGGGATTGTTCTTAGTGTAACCAGGTCTGTATGATAACCCTGACATTTTCTATAATAAAGGATGTAAGTCTGGGCATATGACTTAATTCTAGCCAATGAGACATGAAATTCAGTTCTATATGAGACTGGGATTAAGTCTGGCCTTTTGCTGCTGAGAAAGAGAAGGAAGAAGATCTGGTGACTCTTCCCAGCCCTCTAGACAATGTCATATCTGAAAGAAATTAATAGCTCTGAGACTGGCATTAAGGAATGACCTCAGCACAACACCATCATGTGGAGAACACAGCTAAGAGTACCACTACAGAGTAAGCTTGACATGCGAGAAACTCCAGCTAGATGCAGTGTCTTCTCTTTCCTTCCACAGGTTAAAGCCACAAGCATCTTTGTTGTTTAAGCCAAGTGGATCTGATCCTGTTTGTTCAACAAATGCTTCTTATTTAAAATTCCCATGATGCTTTTTGGTTGTGCAGCTCAGAAATTTTTGTTGGATACTGCTAATATTCTCAGGTTACTGACTCAAAGTTTATTATGACAAGGCCAAGAAAGTGATAGGCCACACAAAATAACAGACTTTGCTCAGGTAATTGTGTACTGATTATAAAATCATGGGCATGAAAAACACATTTCTTCTCATAGAACGCAGAAGGATAGGCATGTATCATGCTGGCATCATTCACTGTAACAGACTCAAATTCTAATTTAGAGTTCTCCTGGATGTGAGAATAAATTGAAAGGAGTTGTGTTTCAGTATTAACTTCAAAAGGAAAGTAAATATTCTTTTAAATTGAACTATTTCTTCACGACTAATAATCCAACCGTACTCTTAAGGTTCATGGTATTCTATTTGAAAATTCAAATGATTAAAGTAAATTTTACATAATGTGGTATAAAATTGTTCATGGAGTAAAAAGGCTAAAGAAAATTTTCAAAAAATCAAGTACCCTCCAAAAGAAATCTGACCCTAAAACTCTGAACATCAACACATAGTGTCTCATTTCAACTCACTGGCAGAGGTGGGAAGTTAGAAGAGTGTCATTAGGAAGACAGAAAGAAGGGGAAAAAGGTAAAGTAAGTGAAAGGAAATGAGAGAACACAAGGGGTTCATTTTCTATAGTGCGAAGAGTGCTAAGTATCTCATCAATTATATTCAGGACAATTAGGAGGCTTAATTGAAACAGAGGCAAGAAACCCATATAAAGTGTGTGTGTGTGTGTGTGTGAGAGAGAGAGAGAGAGAGAGAGAGAGAGAGAGAGAGAGAGAGAGAGAGAGAGAGAGAGAGAGAGAGAGATTGTTTCTGTTGCAGAGTTTCCTTGAAGTTTAAAGTTAACTTTTCTGAAGTTCATACAGTAAAGAGGCATTTTGCTTTGGTGATCTGTTCACAAATCACAAGGTGTAATGAAGACTCCGGAGCTGCTCCACAGCTGGAGTCGAATCCACCACTTCCCTCAGGAGGCAGTGTTTGGCCAGGCAGTGATATTTTCCTGTTGACTCCATCTCCTTACCCTCCCTTCTCTCTTGTTGAATGGCAAAGCCAGCCTTGAAATGTCAAGCCTCACTGAGCAATCATGTAATTGAACCTCTACACAAATAGGGTGATTACCCAATTAGGAAAACCCTGAAGTTTTAGCTGTTTGCCCCTTAATATTTCATCAATGGCCCTGGCCATATAACTGCACAGAACCCTTTATTTATAACCAGACAGCAACTTACCAGGCTTCTTTCCTAAGGTCTATTACCTCTGAAATCTAAAATGTTTTCTGAAGGTTTTTTCTATGACTCTAAGGATTAATAAACTATTTCCACCTTGGGATATGTGCTCAACATATTCCAATAGAAGCATCTCCTACAATGAAGCCACTGGGTCACTGTCTTCTTTTAAGAGCTGGCTTTGCATTGTTCTTGCTCTCAATTCTTCAACACCATCACCTAAAAGTGTGGATTGGTGGTTGTGATGTAATGAAGTCTATTTAAATAGAAAGAATAATCTAGAAATAACATGTAATGAAAATGTGTCCAGTAAATAAAATGGCAAAGATAGCCAATTTTCACATCTGGGGAATTATAGGCAAGTAAATACACACATGAGTGACTCATGGAAATTTTTTTTTGGTAGGAGGCAATATGAAGCTCTCAAACAAGTGTTTGAGACATCTGGTCACATTAATCATCTAAAGAAATAAAATATGTAGTGTTACTTGTAAAAAATTTTAAGTGATTAAGCTTCTGTTTAGCACAAGGGATCGTTGAAAATTGAAATATGTGATCAAGATCTAAATGGGACATACATTCAATACATTCAGCCTTTCTTCTCCTAAAATCTCCCTTCACTACCTGATTCTTTCACTATTAATGGTAGATTCCAAGATTGTGACAAGATTAGTTATGTAAAATATATCCCATAGAAAATCAAAACTGATTAGCACTAGATGAAAAATAAGTACAATTCCTGTAGAATTAAAACACTGTATTTTGCATTTGCATTAAAAGAGAAACAACGTAGTTCTAGAGAGCAAGCAGGCCAAGATTTTTTCAAGATCTATATTGCTCTTCTTGTTTTCTCCTCATTGCTCCCCAACAGAGGAAGTGGGTAGCCTTGTTAAAGAAATGTAGCAATCCATTTTACCCCTTCTATTGGCATTTTAGCTATAACCCCAAGCTTTAATTTTTAGTGGTTCCTCTGGGGGTTACAGTAAATATTCTTAACTTATCACAGTTTACTATATATTATTATGCACCCCTGTTTAAATACTATGAGAACCTTAAAATGATAGAACTCCATATATAATCTCCCATCTTTATACACCATTGAAATATACTTACAAATGCAATATTAAAAGCTATAAAATATTTCCATTATTTGTTTTAAAAACACAACAAACCAAAGTTAAAAAACATTTTAAAAGACCTACCAAACTTCTTGTATTATCAGCAAGTTTATTATTTTACACTTTGGTCTGTTTGTTTTACATTTCTGGGGATTGAGTGGAAGACCCTATGGATGCTACAGAAGCACTCTACTATTGAGCTATATTCCATCCTTATCACTCTTCATTCCTAGGCATACATATTTTACCTTCAGCCTAAAAGAAAAAAATCTGCTTTACTTATTTGTAAATAGCTTTATTTCACCTTCAGGTTTGAAGTGTACTTTTTATATGATGTAGAATTCAAGGTCACTAGCACTTTAAGATGGTTCCCAGAGCTGGACTTGTTTGTACCCACCTGTAATGTAGCACTGGGAAGGAGGAGGACAATCTAGAGTTTAAGGCCAGCCTAGGCTCCATAATGACGATGCCTAGAAAACCATTATTCTGCTGGATGGTGGTAGCACACGCCTTTAATCTCAGCACTCAGGAGGCAGAGTCAGATGGAGGCCAGCCTGGTTTACAGAGGGAAAGAAAAAAAAAAGAAAAGAAAGGAAAACCATCATTCCATTTTCTTATGGCTGACATTTTCCATGCGTACTGTGCCTTTCCTCTATGGATATTTTAATGTTTTCTTTTTATCATTGGTTTTATTGATTTATCAATGATTTACATAGTGATTTTTTTTTCTACTTTCCTACTTGGGATTTGTATGCCTTGAATATAGTGTTAATATTTTTTTTATCAGATTTAGGAACTTTTTAATTCTTTTTCCTCTGTACATGCAATAACAAATATTTCAAGGATGAAACTGAGAAAAAAGTTATATTGACATCAGCTTTAAAAAATAATACATGAAATTCATATAAATTTAGCCAAAAAGAAAGATCCTGAGAATAAAAAGTTACAAAACAATCACAAAAAATAATCCAAAAAAGACCTCTTAAAGTCAGGGATTGAAAGTGTTAAATTTGAACTTCGGTGGTGGCACATGCCATTATAGGAAGACAATTATAGGGGACTGAGGTTGGAGAATTGTGAGCCAAGGATCACTTAGGTGATACAGCAAGACCCTGTCCAATTTAAAGACCAAAAAAAAAAAAAAAAAAAGAAAGAAAATAAGAAATATTATTTAAATATTCTTGCTGTCCAAAGGAATTCATAGATTCAGGGCCATATTAGAAAGATATCAATAGGCTTCTTCAAAAGAAAGAAAGAAAGTGAGAGCTAGTGAGAAAGAGAGAAAGGAAGAGAAAAAGCAGGCAAACAAACAACAGAAGGAAAGCAGGCAAAGCTGGCGTGCGTGGGGAAGTACAACCATTCCAAACAGGCAAAGAGGTCTTGACCAAACAGAACAGAGCTGGTGGCCTCAGAGCCCCTAATCTCAAGAGATACTGGGAGGCATCTAGACCAAGACATAGGTGTAAGCATCAAAACCAACACATGGACTACAGATGCCACAAACCTAGCTCTGCTGATTGACAAAGTCATAGGAACATAGTTCAGAGAGAGGGTAGCTTGGTGGGCATACTGTGCAGGGCAACCTGGATGTTCTCTGATGGAAGGATGAAACTTAATAGCATTCCCTTACCATGAACAAAAATTAGCTGAAAATGTGGTAAAGACATACATACAACTTCTGATATTAGGAAACCACTTATAGGAAATAGGAAGAAACACTTCAGGAACTTTAGGCATCTTCCTTTGAAATGACTTTTTCCTATGGTTAGATGTTAAAAGTAAAACAGACAAATGAAATGAGGTAAAACCAGAAGCATCAATGCAGCCGTGATTAAAAGTGAACACAGTAAAGAGGCAACTTATAAAATTATTTGTAAACTATTTACTTGGCAAGAGATTAATATCACAAATCTAAAGAATTTTGAAAAATTCCAATATCAAACAAATAAGAAAAAGCAACTAAAATGGTGAAACGATCAGACTAAATACTTCTGAAAAAGAAGAAATCTAAACTAGACAACTGTTTGAAAAAAACTGTTCAACAACACTGAGCACTGGGAAGTGCAAATCAAAACCACACTTCACGCCAGCACAAGGGGCTACTATCAAACAAGCCAAAAATAACAAATGCTGGCTTGTGTACAGGGGAGAAGGTGGAGTAAGGCTCCATGGTGTAAGTGGAAATGTAACCAGTACTCCATTTGGAAGTACAAGATGTATGTTTCTCAATACTAAACTATATGCACTGAATGATATAGTTAGACTTCTTGAGATCTGGACACAGAGAAAGTCAAATAAACTTATCAAAGAGATAATAGCATCCCATGGTTATTTCAGCAATCCTAATAGCCAAGACATAGAATTGTCCTATGTAGCCACTGATAGATCACGGCTGGATTAAAAGAAAAGGATGTAGACAGACAGATCGACAAATTGAAGGGAGAACACCCTGTCATTTGAAGGCAATGGATGGAAGTGACAGAAGGTGCCCTAAGTAAAATAAGGCAGGCAAAGCAGCATGCGTACCTAAAGAGTTGAACACAAACACTTCTGTCGCGAGAAGGGATGAGGTCTCTTCCTAGAGCTAAATGATTTGGATGGAAATGGTAACTGCCTTGATTTGATCACTATATAGGAGAGTACATGTATTTAAAACCATACCGGCCCATAATATGCAAAACTATTTAATTTTAATAAAGACAAAAGAAAGAAATTATGCAAAACTAAAATGAGTGTGATCTAAATGAAAAATGGCAAACTCCTAAAAACCTAAAAGATATTAGTATTGTTTTTCTGAAAAAACATTAGGAGACAATTATTGGTGGACCTTCCACATTGTCACCTGTGTGGGAGCAGTTTTGTTTTGAACTCTCTCTTAAAGGTCATTTGATCAGAAAGCAGGATGGAAATCATAGAGAGGATTTTTTTTTTTTTGTCTGGAACAAAAAGGAGAATTCTTGAGAACCTTAGAGGACAGAGATAATATCTTCTCATTGGAGCAAACTTAAACATGCTTACTTTCCATTATAAAATATTTGGGGTCCCTAACAGCAGGGCCACTGCTCTGCCACACACCCATAATGCGGTAGCCCTCTGATAGTACTGAGCCTTGAGACTGTCATAAATGGCTTCAGAGAGGCTCACACCCCCATAGGACCCTGCTGTGAGAATAAGACATTACGTTTCTCTGATACAGGACTCCTTGCGTCCAACTAAAACACACAGAAGTTGATGGAACTTTTTTCGACAGTAAACATAACTTTTTGGAATAACTGTATACAGTTTAGCATAGAAATATAAGACTAGAGTTCACATGACCTCAAGATATTTTCTTGATATTGATAAATTATCTGTCACTAATATACTGAGATTAAAGAAATTAATAATCAGGATTTTATATTGAAATATTTTGTTTGCATTTTTAGCCAACAATAAGCTGACAGAGGAGTAGGGACAAGAATGCTATATTAAAACCTAGACTCTTTTCAAAATATTTCAAGAAATTATGTCTTTATGAAGTTAAAGAAATCGTTAACCTTCTTGCTACTACATTTTATACGAAGAAAAATCAATATGCCCTCTAAATTAATATTGTTTGAAATAAACAAATATGAAATAAAAATAAAACAATGACCTTCAAATGAATCCACATTTCTCTACTGTTGCAATAAATCCATACTTAGATATTTTATAATCTGACAGGAAACAAAAATAAAAATAACACATATCTATCCTGTCTAGTTTTATAAAATGCAGGCTCATAAATTTCTTGTAGAGTTTACAGATCAGGAATGTTGGAGTGCACCCCATTAATTAATGGGCTCATTTCAACTATGGCCTTGGAGACATGTTTTTCTCTATTTTTTTTTTACTTTACCTAAAAGGTCTCAAGACATTTAAGCAGTATTTTTAAGCAGTATTTTGTGCAGTCATCTTTACAGTAGACTCTAAGAAGGTGGTTATCATGTTAGCGATGTGAAGGATTGCATAAAGACATCCTCACTTCCTCACCCTAGAAGAGATTCAATTTTGTTGAAAAAAAAAATATATGGTGATCATCAGTTCTCACATTTTTCTCAGGAGTGTAGAACTGTCAATCCATTATGACTGGTTGTTTCTAGTTAAATGGGATTCAAACCAACTTCATTTTACCTGAAGACCAAATTTGTGGCAGTGTCTCAAATAGGAAAAAACAAAGAAAGAAAAAATGTAGTCAATTTAAGAAAAAACATTTTCCCTAGCTTCCTTATAACAGGGGAGGGCCTATTGGAGCTGGGATTTGCCCACATTTCTGATAGCTATAGAGAAATGAAGCTACTTTAGGAATTCCCCAAATACTGAAAGCAAAAATTAATACTCCTGAAACTCTTCTCTTTCTATGTCTTTCAAAATGTTCAATTATTATAGAGTTTAAAGAGCTGGGAAGGGGATTAGATTTTTAAATTTATTTCATAATCAAAAGTCCAATGTGTTCTATTTAAGGGAATAAGCTGAGAAGCAGTAATTTCAGTCAGAGCTCTGAGTGCTTCAATATGAAGCTCTATTGGATTTTCAATTATAATTAACAGAATAATAACTAAAGATGTAAACAGAAACAGAAATGACTGTACTATCAAACACCTGCTTCATAATTATTTGAACAACAAAATGTTTTTGAATCTCCCACTTATTTATAATCCTGGCATGTTTTTTAAAAATTCCTGTCTATGTATCAATCTGCTTAATTATTTTACAGCTCTCCATGAGACAAAAACAGCTAAAAAATAATTTGATCCAGGTGACAAACTAGAAGCAATAAATCTATTACTGGGAGGTCAGTTTATTTGATCAAGTAGAGTGGAAATATTAAGATAACATGAAAGTATTATACAATCTTATGAATTAAACCCTCACTTAAAGAGTATTTCAATGACCTAAAAATGTCAATTTATGACTTAGATTCCATAGTCTCACAATAATCTTGAAAGTGAAAGGTGGGGATGATTTGGAAAACTGTCTTTAGACAGCTATTGCAGAATAAAAGCAGGCGTCTGCCATCCTGCCATAAAGGAGGCTATGTACAATTTTCATTTGGCATCCTAACAATCTTATATTTGGTTTGAGCAGTACATTTTCATTTCATTCATCATTTAAAGACAGATAATCAGAAAGTCATTACATTGGCCGACACCAGACCCTTCGCTCGATTGTATCGTAATTGAGCACCGCAGAGCGTGTGCCAGATCTAATGGATAATGAATATATTATGTCAGTAGAACCGCCTCAGTGAAGCTCTAGGGGAATCGACAGAGGGGGTTGTGATGGTGACACACAGGGTCACAGATGTTGCGCTGATCTACTGATGGGATGATTGTGTAATTAGGTAATCAATGGTGGGTACTGTGCTGTTGTGGACATCTCACCCTGAAAATGGAGAGTATGTGTGATAGACAAGTCAGTGTTCATCCAAGAGACTTTTCTTGGCTTGGACCTATAGTTATTGTTAACCATTACAGAGAATGTTGTCTTGGGATAGAATGATTAAGATGTAGACATGTGTCTAGTTATGTTATAATGAGAATGTTTAGCATAGCTTTTCAATTACCCTTTCATCATAGCCTGGTCAAGGTCTGTTTTCTTTCTTTAGAATGATGAAATCAATGTAAAATATAGAGATAGAGATTTACATTCCTCTATTGTCAACTTAGAAAATCTTTTCCTAAAAATAATTACATATATTCAATAATTTGCTTGGGTTAAGAAATTCTTAAGCACACAGTAATAATAATAATGTTGATAACAATAATAGCAGTGTTCTTTAAAATTAATGAGTTGTTTGATGTTTCAGGCATTCTTATTTAATTAGCATGAATTATCTCATTAGCTGCAAGTTCCTTACAGACAGATATCGTTATTATTTTCACTCTAAACATTTGAAATCTAAAGCATTTATGACTCTAGTAACTGGTCGAAACTACAATGTAATACGTGACCAAGTTAATCTTCAAAAGATACTGAAAAGCTAGACATGATGATGTACACATGTGATCTCTGCACCTGGAAAACTGAGGGAATAGAAGACCCAAGAACTCAAGGCTCTTTACATATCTTCTTAGCCTGATCTAACTCCAATGAACCATTTTTATCTCATTTTCTCTTTTAAAGTCAGTGTCATATGATAAAAGTTTGAAAGACTTCTTAAGAGCATGTAATATCAAAGACTGAAAAGCAAATAAAAACATATCTTACGTTATATAGAAGAATAGAGAAAACAATGTCAGAAGTGTGACAAAGATACAGATCTCAAGGTATGTGGCATTCCTCCTAAAATTCCTTCCCAAAGAGAGACATAAACAATGTCTACCCCTCCTCCCCAAATCCCAGTGACAAACTTTGATACAAGTCTCCCAAAGTTCATCAGGAGAACCAATAGATTTATTAGGCTTACTTGACAGAACCATTGGTGCGAGGTTATGGGTAGGAAGACAAGTGACTTTAAAGTAGCCAAACTATACTACTGAACCATCAAGAAAAATGTCTGTATATCTTCAATTCCCTCCCCTCAAAATTTTCCACTTACATCCTCTAATCTCTCTCCTAACACCTCTTGAAACTAGTGAAGAATTGCATATAATTGGTTGGAAGAGGTGACTAAATACTAGACTGATGGTCCTATAACCATGTGTACCCCCTCCTTCTTTGAGGGAAGGTATAGTCAACAGGCCCAGCTGTGATGTGCATGTTTGAGCAGTCCCAACAGAAGTCCTGAAATGGGAGGATAATCCTTTAAAACAGGTATTTACACTGGAATTTTTTTTCAAAATGTAACATTCAAATTGCTATATATATGTATATATTGCTATGAATAGTAATTAAATGTTGATAATTATTATGTGCATAATTATCAATTGCATCCTACAGCCTATGATTCACCATAGCTGTGATCAATACACATATATCAATCTACACTCAACATGATTTTAGTGATGTGAAACAAGATGAATTGCAAGACCATTGGTATTGCCAGCATCAGAGGGGCTCATTTTTATGCTATGCTTAAGCACATGTGTAATGACAGTATGAGAAAGTATTTTATCCATGGAGAAATGCTGTGGAATAACTCTCTTTTACTTTGTAAAGATTTGTCACTCGAATTGGTTTAATAAAATGATGATTGGCCTTAGCCAGTCAGGAATTATAGCTGGGATGACCAAACTAAGGATGATGGGAAGTAGAAGGGTAGAGTCAGCAGTTGCCAGCCAGGTGCAGAGGGAACAGGAATGTGGCATGCTAATAAAGGTACCACCATGTGGCAAAGCATCAGTAAAAATATGGGTTAAGTGTAAAAGTTAGCTAGTAACAAGCCGGAGCTATGGGCTGAACATGTATAAGTAATATTAAGCATCTGATTGGTTACTTGGGACTAGGTGGTTGGGACAGGAAATGTCCTTTTAGAGAGAATCAGTATTCTATTAAAAATCATCAAGAACCAATCAAGTTTGATTGAGGAAACTAATTTTAAAAAAAGTAGAACTTCAATGTACTCAAACCTGGAGTAATTAGACATACAATTCATATTATTAAGACTAATATGACTAATAATCAGATTAAATAGTGAAATTTTGACTTGGTAGACTCAATATAAAATGGCTAAAAAGAAATTACAGAACTCTAACATGGAATAACTCAGCAATGGCTTACATATAGAATAAGAGATAAATTAAACTGATATATGGAAGAAAAATATTCACAATTAAATTGTGGGAAATTAATTGAAAATAACTTAAAGAAGAAGAAATAAATAAGACATGTAAAAATAACTATTCAATGTGTAAATGGAAAATACAAAAGGGAAAGGAGTATATTGATCATGTATTTCTGTGTAACAAATTACTATAGCACTGCCTAGTTTAATATAATAATCATTTATTATGTCACAGTTTCTATGAATCAAACTGTGCATGAGAATCACTTGAGTGCTTATACTTCAAGGTCTCTAATTCATTTTCTCTCATCTGACAGGTGTGTCTTCAGTGTTATCTGAATGTTTCCAAATTCATTTGCAAGGGTATTAGCAGGATTCCATTTCTCCTGGATTTTCCAACTAAATATTCTGTTAACCTTCTGGTTACTGACCAGAAACCTTGCTCGGCTCTTTGCTACATAGATCTCTTCATAGGCATCTCGTCTCATGGCAGATGGTTTCTTTAAGGATCACACATAAAGAGGGCAGAAAGAGAACATAGGGAAAAGAGGAAGACAGTGAACACCCAACTATGAGTTAGAGTGAAGATAAAATTGCCCAATTTCATATAGTACAGTCAACTCCAAATTCCAATCATTAGAGGCCAATCATAATGAATCATGTATGCCAAAATGATAAAATTAGATGGGATAATGACTGTCAAGAATAAAACAATAAGTAATATCTTACAGCTTGTCCACCACAGAAAGCCCATTAGAATATGTCTCTCTCTGCAGAGGTGTAACTAGTCATATACTTTCAGGAGTTCATCACAATCTTGGTGGCAAGGCAATAATCTCTAATGGGCTGATTGCAATCTAAATCTGCATGAATACCAAGTAGGTCACACTTCCACAGGAGAAAAGTCTTCTCTAGGTGGTGCTGAACCAAGAGCTGCCCAACAGCTTTGCCCATCTGTCCTTATACTTCACTGCAGTTTGATATCTCAGTACCCCAACTTTTTCCTTGGAAATTAATTGTAGGATGAAGGTTCATAAACTGTCTTCTGGATCCTTATCATTTTCTCTTTTTGACATTCTCCTTGATATATTTTCTTAATTATTTCTTTTTGCTTATTCTTGGGTAAACATACACACTAGGTAAGGACTTACAAAATAAAATATATACAAACACAATAAATAGTTTGAAACATTTACTAACTTTCAAAAAAACAAAAGAAAAATTCTTCAAAATAACAGAAAAAAATTTTTTAGGAACAATAATGGGGTTGGAACAGTTGCATCGACTGCTGTGGAAGAAAAAAGTATACATTACTTTAAAGATGTATATATAAAAAGTGTGTGTGTGTGTGTGTGTGTGTGTGTGTGTGTGTGTGTGTGTGTGTGCTGTATGTGTACAGGCTCCCATGGGACCCAGAAGATAGCATCTATTTCCCTGATGCTGAACTACAGATGGTACTGAGCCACCTACATGAGTGCTGGGCCATCTGAAGAACAGCAAGCTTTCTTAACTACAGGGCCTTCTCCCCAGTCCCATATTTAAGAGAAATGATGGCTAATATGTACCAGTGTTATGACTACTATAAATGCTAAATGAAATTAAATATATGTCAAATTACCACTCTCTACCAAACAAAAATATTATTCCATAATTATGATAACATATAAACATTTCCAAACAAACTGGTCTGAGATCTTGTAACTAACAGCATAACACACACACACCACGTAAATTATATTTATTCTAGCAAAAGAAACATGATCCCAGAAAGAAACATGTGAATGCAAGAAGAATTGAGGAACATTAAAACAGAATGAATTTGGTTTAACCTAAAAACTAACTTTTCTTTTTCTCTTTGTTTTTTAATTTCCTATTTTTTTTTTACTGAAAATGGATTCTTCCCTGATACAATACACCCAGACCAGTTTCCCGTCCCTCCACTCCTTCCAGATCCCTACCATCTCCTCTCTCCACCAGATCCAACCTTCCTCTGTTTTCTCTTCAAAAAAGAGCAGGCCTCCAAGACATAAGAGCCAAATAGGAGAAAGAAGATAGAACAGGACAAGGCAAAAACAAACAAACAACAACAACAAGAAAACAAAAAGCCTTCATATAGAAGCTAGACAAGGCAATCCAACTGGAGGAAAAGAGTCCCAAGAGCAGGAAAAAAGAAAGAGTCAAGTGCCACACCTGCTCCCCATGTTAGTAGCCCAATGAAAACACCAAGCTAACACTCATAACATATAAGCAGAAGACCTGGTCCAGACCCATGCAGGCCCCAAAGTTGGAGTGCATTTTAAAAGTACAGAGAATTAAAATGCATGATAAAAATAGTCCAAGAGGACAGGGAGAAGTGGAGTAAAGCTTAAGGTTCTAAAACGTAGGAAGACAGAAGATCAGAGCCAGTATCTATAAGATGGGGAGTTCAGATGGAAGTCAAGATAAAAAGACACTGACTGAGAAATGAGAAAGAGCTTAGAAACAAAAGTAAGACTAAGTGAGAGTCTCTCCATCAAGTATCCAGACAGCTCCCCCATAGAAAGTGGCCAGAACTGAGCTGGGTCTTGTCAGGGTAGTATTTTCAAGTAGTGCAGCACCAAGAACTATGGTATCTGGGGGAGGAGGTTCATATTGCTAGAAACCCCAATCTAAGTCTTAACTCTGTGACTGAAGAGGACAATGGAACACAACAAGACACAGATGCTGCACCAAAAGGAGAGAGAGAGAGAGAAAGAGAGAGAGAGAGAGAGAGAGAGAGAGAAAGAAGAAAAATGGGTAAAAGAAATCTAAAGTGGAAAGATTAGAATTGCTAATCATCCCCTCCCATCTCCCCATTAGGCTGCAGAGGAGTATAAAATTAGGATTATGTGCAGAGTGCTGCAGAAGCTGAATGTGCAAGAAGCTGAATTTAGTGTGCCATGAGAGGAAAGTGGGGCACAGTGCAATGCTCACGATATTCTCCACCCCTGGAACTGGTAAGAGTAGGGAGGGATAGGAACCATGGGAAGATTTCAGTGAAACATGAGGCATGGTGCAGAATTCTAATGGGACCAATAGAACCCAAGCAGCACAGACTGTGGAGGCTGCAGCAAACGTTGGTAAAGAAGTCTGTGTAGTGGGAAGCTGTTCCAGCTTTGGCCTGAAAGTTCTACCCCCAGTGAGGTTTCCAGTAACTATCATGCTTACCTATGACCTGCCCCTGAGGCCAGACCAAGATGCGAGCCGTAAGAACCTAGATCCAGATGTGCAGGCATCACTCTTGGTTCCTGGTGATCCTGGATGCTGGATGGTAGTAGACCAAGCAGAGTTCTCCAGAGAATACCACTGGACTGCACTTCACCTCTCCCGGATCCTGTAACCAACCCCTTCACTAGCTGCAAGTTACACCAAGCAAAATTACAACACAAAATATCCAAACCTCATGAGATACAGCCAAGGAAATCCTAAGAGAACATTCTGCAAGTACCCACTTTGTAAAATCATAGATCTCAGAAACTAATGAAATATCATAAAGATGTAGAAAGGGGAAAAAGAACACAGGCCCCAAATAATAGACACCAAATCTAGTAAATATTAGCACTAAACAAAACAACAACAAAAAGAACATGAAATGAAGACTGTAAGAACAACATGTAAAATTGATCAATGAAGGAACTGACTGTTTGAAAAGATTAACATCAGTGATAAAACCCACACAAACTAGAGAAAGAAAGAAAAAAGCAAATAAATGGAATCGCACATAAGAGGGAGACATTACAACAGGTCCTCACATAATCCAGAAGATTAAAATACTTAAAAAATGAATATTCCAAAAGTTTGGGAATCCTAGATGAGATGGATAAATTTCTAAGTGCATATGACCTCCTAAAATGAATGTTAAAAAAATATTGAGAATTTTAACGACCTCTAAAAATCAGACTGAAGCAGTAACTGAATTTTCCTACAACAAAAAGCCCAGGACTGGATGGATTACTACTGAATTCCATCACACCTCAAAGGAAATCTCTCAGCAACACTTCTCAAAACTGTTCCAAAAAAACAAACAAACAAACAAAACAAAAAACAGGAAGGGAACTCATTTACTCATTTGAGGAAGGAGTTTTATGATTTAAGCATTCTGAAGAAGCTAGGTCTAGAAAAAAATACACATAATAAAGGCTAAATATGACAATCCAATCGGCAATGCCATAGCAAATGGGGAAACCACAACGATAGAATTTTCTCTAAAATCTGGCATGAGATAAGCATGTGTATTATGTACATTCAAAAGTGTATTCAAAATCTTTGCTAAGATCAAGGAACAGAAAAGAATTACATATAAAAAAGGAAGAAGTGAAAGTATATCTATTAACAAATGACATGATTCTCTGCTTAAAATACCCAATAGACACTACCAGAAAACTTTTAGATCTTTCAGTAATTTAGCAGCATACAAAATCAACACAAAATAAACCAATAATAAACTTGCTTAGAAAGATAATGAAAAAAATCTCATTCACAATGGCTTAAAAATATACTCAGGAATAAACCTAATCAAGAAGTTAAAACCTCTGCTGTGAATACTTTCAAACACTGGGGGGTGGGGAGAAATAGAATAAGACACCTGACAATGAAAATTAGATCCATACCCCTTATCTTGCACAAAAATCAATTCAAAGTATATCATAAAACTGAATTTAAAACCTGAAATGCTGAAAGTGTTATACATAAACATAGAAAGCACTTCAAGATATAAATATAGGCAGGAACGTTTTTACTAGAACCTCAATAGCACAGGCAATTGCCCTAAGAATTAACAAATAATATTACATAACATTTTAAAACTTCTGCTCAGCAAAGCAAACCATGGCTGAACCTGACAGCCTACCTAATGGTATAAAATACTGCCATCTATATTAATAGAGTGCTGATATGTATATTATATAAAGAATTTCAAAATTTAAATATCACAAAGTCAATCGTGCTAATCAGGAAATGAGCCAAAAACAAAACAAAAAAAAAACAAAACTGAACACACACACACACACACACACACACACACACACACACACACAGTTTCCTAAGTAAAAATAGCCAAAAATATCTTTTTTTTTTTTTTGGTTTTTCAAGGCGGGTTTCTTTGTGTAGCTTTGCGCCTTTCCTGGAACTCGCTTTGTAGCCCAGGCTGGCTTTGAACTCACAGAGATCCATCCGCCTGGCTCTGCCTCCCTAGTGCTGGGATTAAAGTTGTGTGCCACCACCGCCCAGCATCAAAAATATCTTTTGAAGGGTTCACCCTTGGTCATCAAGAAATCACATGACACCAAATGATGCAGAGGATGTGGGGAAAGCAAAGCTACTGTATCACCCAGATGTATCACTCCTTCACTCTTGGATATGCACACACACACACACACACACACACACACACACACACACACACACGTGTGTGTGTGTGTGTGTGTGTGTGTGTATGTATATGTATGTGTATATGTATGTATATATATGTGTGTGTGTCTCTCTCTCTCTCTATGAATATATATATATATATATATATATATATATATATATATATATACCCCTAAACCATAGTTTACCACCAATACACTGCATATATATATGCATATTGATGTTCTATTCACAATAGCTAGAAAATGAAATCAACCTAGATGCTCATTAAAAAATCATGGATAATGAAAGTATGGTACAAATACATGATGTTCATAAGCACAATGATATTTCATTTAACCATAATTTCAAAAGAAATTAAGAAATACACAAGCAAATGAGTGGAACTACAAAAGATGTTCACTGGGGAACCCAGGCTCACAATGACAAACACTGCATGTTCTCTCTCACATGTATTTTCTAGCTTCAAATTTTTATGTATTTGTATTTATTGGGGAGAGTGAGAGTATAGGTCACAAAACTATCTAAGCAGAAGAAATAAAGTCCCGAGGAAGAGGGAATGGAGTACAATAAGTACTCATGACAAGAAAATGGAAAAGGCAATACCATAGATGGAAGAGTACAAGTAGTGAGGAGGAAGTGGATGGAGAGTCATTAGAAGAACATTGGAAGGATCAATCAAAACTAAGTTTGTTTGAAAATGTCATATGATAACACATTACTTTGCCTACTAATTAAAATATACAATCAGAGCTGAAGAGATGGCTTAGTGGTTAAGAGCACTTGCTATGCCTGGAGAAGACTTAGGTTTGGTTCCTAGAACCCCTAGCGCAGTTCACATAATCTGTCATTCCAATTCCAGGGATTAGACTCCCTCTTCTGTCCTCTATAGGCACTGCACACACTTGTTGCGTATAAATGCAGCAAATACTTATACACAATTTTTTTTCAAAAGGCACTTACACAAACACACATACAGAATAGAGAGAATTTTAAAGGTACTGCTTAAAAGCAGATGTTGATAATTAAGAGTACATTTATGCTTCTGCTGCAATAGGTATACAGTAAAAGTTAATGTAAAATTAAGAAAAATAATGTGAAAAGCTAGTGCTTTTCAAAAGGCAAGATAAGGAGGGTGAAAAAAGGAGAAAGGTTTGAGCACAGAAAACAAATAATAAATTTTTTTCATCCCAACAAATTAATTTATTATTAGTGATTATATTAAATACAAATGAACTAGGAAGGGATTCCTTTCCGAAGGAATAACTGAACGGCATAGAAAGATCACCATAGACCTTCATTGAACTATGATAGGAAACAATAATGCATTGTGTTCCAATACATGAGGTTTAAATGTCATCAAGTGAATTGTTTGTGTTCTGAGTGTAGATGCGGTATTAGCTTTGATGGCTGGAGTGAATTTTCTATGCCATTAGAGCATGTTAGCACATTTTTTATCCTTCCATAGTAACAGTATCTAAACAATGTCAGGTGCTGTTATTGTCTCAAGGGCTTGGAAAGGTGAGTATGAGAAAAACCAACTAGTAATTGAGATTTATTAAAATACAGTCTGTTCTGGAAGTAAAAATAAAACCCAGAGGATAGTTTGACTCCTGGGGTGAAGTTTCACCCATTTTGAAAATCATAAGGAGAAATTTACAAGGGCAAAATGGAGTGTGATAACTGAGAAGAATCGGGATGCAAGAACTGATATTCTCAACTTCTGTTATTTTAGAAAGCGTCATGGATCTGTCCAAAGTTGTTAGCAACCAGCTTATTCTGAGTGTCTGAACTGCTTTCCTCCGTCATCACTATTCACCTTACTATAACAATTACATGCAAAACCAAAAAGAAATGTATCTTTTACCTGCCTAGTCAAGGCTTCTTTTTTTGAGATAGGTAGAGAGGGTTACTTTAATGTTGCTCCAGACTGGGAGGTAGATAATATTACCATAATAAATGATAAAAATATCAATATGATGCCTAATGCTCCATAATTAAAAATAACCTAATAAGGAGCTGTTATTTCTATCAGATGCACAAGCACACCTTTCTTATTCCAGATATCTGGATAGAATACTATCCTTCTTGGATATTCTAATTCTGGGTCAAGTGAAAAATCACTAGCAAAAGGAGTTTTGTATAATACTATTATTCATTCATTCATTATTCATCAACGGGGCTAGAAAATGTCTGCCCAGCTTGAGACAAAATAATTTCAAGGGAGAAAATGAAATAAGTTTTAAGTGTTAGAAACACTGATATATACTAAAATAATGTTACTGGACTCTAAAGTCTAGAAAAACATAAGGGTTTAAATCATCGCTTTACAAGGGCAAATAGGTTTTATTATACAGAAATTATGTTGAACTAATCTTTCCCTCATTTCTCCATTTTCTAAACAGCCTTGCCCCTGGTGGTGAAACTGACTATACATTATATATGAATGTGTGATAGAGGTGATTTTAATGGGATTTGCAGCATTGGGAAAGAGAGAGTGGCACCCCAGCTTCACAGCACCAAGCTTTATTCTCAGGAGTAACTGTCATTCACTCATATCAATCAAAGAAGTACCTTCTTTTCTCTGTGCAGCAAAACTTTACATTTTCATAATTTGAAAACTAAAACACTGCCAACAACAAAAGGCCTTTGACAACTTTATTGTCTATCATAAATCAATCCGGCAAGATCAAGTGACAAGATATGAAAAGTCAAACTTAAACTTCTGTCTGTTAAAATCGTACTATTTTCTGTTTGTGTAGTGCATGGATTTACCTTTTGTAACCTACCAACAAGCTATATTTCTGGCTTCTTGACATAGATTTAAAAAAGTCACATTGCACAAGTAAAATTAAAACCTGTATCACTGTCATCTTTTAAAGCATAAAGGAAAAATATTATAATATATAGAATTTCTTCACTATACAGTAAATCTGAATGCTTGTTGTTATACTTAGAATGCAGTTATTCTATGTGAAATTCTCATGTTCTAACATCCAAATTTATGAGTCCACATATATTGGTGTAATTTCACCAGCATTCCTGGTCATCCTATAACATACACACCCAGCATATTTTGGAAAATCTAACTCCTATATTCTGAAGTTATGTTCAGAGTGAGGACTGAAGGCAGCTATCTTTCCTCCACATGAAATGCTTAAACAGCAGGACTAAATAAATGCACTTAACCATAGTGCCATAAATAAGAGGATGATTGGGGGAAATGCAGATAGAACTAACATGTCTTTTCTGTGTCTGGGCCCTAGCCTAAATTCCCACGTTTATTGCAATGAACCACTGCTCTTGGTGTCTTTGAGTTAGGTAGCCATAGTACCTCTTTAATTAATTAATATCACGTTCTAATTTGTTCCTAACACGCCCACTTTGACAAAAACTGTGTTGTCATTCTTCATGTGACCTCTCTTTCTCATAGTCTCCCGACGGAAGCTCTCTGAAGAAAGGGCTGTGGTCTTTTCATTGAGTCTTCCCAATGCAAGCATTTGGCATGCACTGAAAATATGACTCCTTTTTCTACTTACTTTTAGTAGTTGTTTTCATTTACATTTGAGACAGTTTCCCAGTACCCCAGGCTGACAATGTACTTGCTCTGCAACCCAGGTAGGCTTTGAACTTGATCCTCTTGCCTCAGGCCCATGAATAGCAACAATCACAGGCATATACCAATATCTCTGACTTCTTAAAGCATGTTTAGTGCACAGGGTTAATTAGTTAAAGGAAAACATACAAATAATAAAATGTGGAGGCAATAGCAGAAAATGTGATTGTATCAATTAATCAATCTTTTTAAAGCCATCATAGTAACTATGAATGCACTTAAAATACAGAGAATGTCATAGTGAGTCAATACAAACATATTGACTCTATAGAGTGATGAATTATATAAGTAGGAATGTGGAACAACTATAGGAAATAAGTAAAGATTTAATGTATAAATGCTAGTCAAAATAAACTTTAACTACATTACATCAACAAATGATATGGTTAAAAAATTCTTACAAATAGCATTATTTTAAAATAGGCTAATTCATAAAAAAGGTTAAAAAAACTTGTATAAATCTAGTAATAGCCTCAAAATACAAATAAAAATACAATTGGACAAATCCACATTCATACTTATATAGTTAAATAAATTTCTATTATTAATTCATTTCTTAATTAGAGCATTGAAAAAGAAAATAAAAATACAAACTAGGACAAGAAAATGTGAGCCATCTATTTACCAGGGTAATTCTCTGATATGGAAACTGTACTAAGGAGAATATATTCCCTCCAATCCACAGAAGAAAGTATCTTTATGGGCATCAAATTACATTAAAGTTATTCTATAATTTTCTGTAACTTTATGAAATCAAGAACAGTTTTCTGAAACATTTGGAAGTTTCAACATACTTTGCAAAATACGTCATGGCAATATGGAAAATCAAAACAGAATTGTAAAGTATTCAGAAATAAAGAATGGTGATAAAGTCAAATAGAAATAAAAAACCAGAAACTTAATGTTCATTTGATGAAAGAAGAAAGGGTAGAAAGATAATCCAAGCTTTTATGTAATTCCAGAAGTGGGTGAACTAGAATGAATCCAAAGCAATTCAGAGACAGTTATAAAAAATTATAAAAAGTGTGAAAGGTAAAAGAATGATAGAAATAATCAACTCAAGAAAAGGTTGGCTATTTATAAGGAAATTCAACTATAATAACACTATCAACTTATCAAATAATTTAAAATGCAAAATAAATATTAGGAATGACAGCCACTGGAGCTGAACTTGAAAGACAACAACATGATATTTTAGGAAACAGATAAAAATAAACTTTCCTATAGGAGTTTAACCTATCAAAAGTGACAAAGGTAGTAGAAAGCATAATAAGCCCTTTAATTATTAAAGGGCTTTAATTAGTAGATTAAAAATACACGGAGAAATATCACCAAAAGCAAGATATCAGCACTCCAGGACCAGCTATTGACTGGAGCACAAGGATGTCCATAAATAGCAAAGATGGTGATGGCGTTTATGCAGCAAATCCATACAATTTAAGGGGTAGTATCTATTCGTTGATCCCATTGTTCCTGAGAACTGAAGTCTAGTCATTATGCTTGGTGGAAGGTACCTTTGCCCCTGAACCATTTCACGGGTCCCAATACAACCAATCAAGCAGAGCTTTTAGGAGGGAGGACAAATATGATGGTTCGATTAAATAATAAATGCAGAGATTTCATATTTTAAGTATAAAGTCTGAATAAACATTAGACAAATCAATGCAAAATTCCATTGTAACCATTAATGATCAAATTTGGAACTTCACAGCAGGTCACAAAGTATTCCAGTACAGAATATGTATTATGAACTTAACTTATCAGAGACACATACAAAACTTCTAAGAAAAATACTGTAAAATATCGTGACTGAATTTAGTATCTCCCTTTCTCTATAGTTCCAGGGATCACACATAGGGCCTCCAAGGTATAAGCCAAACATTCTACCTTTGAAGTCCATCTCCAGATTGATTCACTCTATCCGTGATTCATAATTAAAGTAAGATTCTGGAAAACTAGTAACTAAAACTTGTCAGAATTGGATAAAAAATAAATTATCTACTAAAAGAAAATCTAAATGTAAAGCTGTTAATTCCCATACAATTTAGTCTACCTGCTACTTGAAATCTCCCTAAAATTTAAAAATGAAGCCGGGCGGTGGTAGTGCACGCCTTTAATCCCAGCACTCGGGAGGCAGAGGCAGGCGGATCTCCGTGAGTTTGAGGCCAGCCTGGGCTACCAAGTGAGTTCCAGGAAAGGCGCAAAGCTACAGAGAGAAACCCTGTCTCAAAAAAAAAAAAAAAAAAAAAAAAAACCAAAACCAAAACAAAAAAAATTTAAAAATGAAACTGGGGGATGTGACAAAAAAGTAAAATTTGTGGCACAAGTTGGAAAACATCTCATTCAAAAATACTGATTATTTACATTTGAAACCTAAAGTATTTAACAGAAAAGAGAAATTTAGCATGAGTTCAGAGGTTTCTCTATAAGACTGATATATATGAAAATACATGTTATTATTCACCAGTTATCAGCAGGTCATATAAATAAAAAGACAATTTACAATAACAAACTTATAAAGCATTTTTGTTTTTCGAGACAGGGTTTCTCTGTGTAGTTTTGGTGCCTTTCCTGGATCTCAAGCTGTAGACCAGGCTGACCTCAAACTCAGAGATCTGCCTGGCTCTGCATCCCGAGTGCTGGAATTAAAGACATACATCACCACCAACACCTGGCTTTATAAAGCACTTTTTATTAGAGCTATTCAAAATGTTCACCATTATGGAAAAAAAGCATAAGATATTTTAAAATAGAATTCTTAAATTAGTGGAATATATCACATTGTCCAAAGATTGAAAATACAATAACATAAATATATATACCAATAATTTCTTCATAAACTCATTGAAATATCCTAAAAGACTGAATACTATATAGAAAAGAAACTCCCCCGAAAGAGAAGATGCCTCTGAAAAATTAGAATAAGGAAGACTTAGTTGTTCTGTGAGATATTAAGATAAGGAAACAATGTTCTAATGGCATGGTTGCCCTGGGACATGGGGAAAGGGTGCCATAGATAAAGAGATGATAATGACCTGATTACCCAACAGAAACTAGTCAATAGATCTTTCTGTGAGGATTTTGCAATGTTCTGTGGGAACCCAATGTATTACAATGACTAGTGTGGCCAAAACATTGAATGTTTACTTCAATTACCAAATTTAAGAAGTGGTTGTGAATATTATGATAACATTAGACAGTTCATCTCTGGAAACATGTGTGGGAACTTGTTATTGAACAAGGTTTCTGCAGATCAGCAAGATGAGTTGGCAGGGCAGGAAACATGTGAGTCTTTAGCTTGTGACATACACTAGAAATCCCTAAATGAAGTAAATGTTAAAAATGGAAATAAAAAATGATGGTATTTATAACAAAGTATGAGGATAGCATTTTCTTAGTAGGAAATGCTTACTAAAATAATACCTACATAGAAAAACCATAAAGATTACACTTTAAATTTTGTAGGAATCAAAAGTAAACATAAACAAAATAAAAATGTGTACAGAATTGCTGCTTGTAAAGCCTATTAGTTACTTCAAGTTAATTCTGTCTATTAGTACCCAAATAAATAAATTTTTAAGAGACTATTAAATAAATTCCAGAAATTTCAAATGGAAAAGGTTTATAAACAGAACCATTCACAGACGAGTCTATATGAAAGTATCAGTACACATGTAAGAAGATGCAAGAACACATTAGCCTTCAAGAAATGGAAAATAATTGTAATTCCTACCTAGTAAGCAAAACAACTGTATTTATAAAATGCACAGAAATGGAAATGTTAGTTCCAGGGAATTCTTTACCCATACTGGTAGGAAAGTAAATTGCTGTAACCACTTTATAGAGAAATACAGCATACATAGTCAAACTGAAGACAACTATAGTTTGTCATCCAGAAAACTACATTCCAAATGAGCTAAGGAAGTATTTCACAAGTCCAGAAGATAAAAGCATTTATTTAATAGTGAAAGGGACGAAACAACCTACATGTCTTCAACAAAGAAAGTGCAACTATTCTTACAGTGACTAATGGACAGCCATAATAGTCATAGATTATAGATTTATGTATTATCAACAATATATCCTACAACTATACAAAGGAAAAAGAGTCTTACAGAAGAATGATGCTATGTGATTTTATTGGATAGCTTATAATTTTGTTGAAGGCATGCACAAGTGTATATTGATAACTTTAGAATGGTGAACACTGATTTATGGATAGTTGCTACTTCTCAGTTGCTCCAATGTTGCCTTTAGATGATGGGGATCACACAAACACACATACAAGACAGGCAAATAGGTCTGCAGCTAGAATAAAGATACAGTTTCTACACTTCATCTTAGCTAAAAGGCTGAAAATGATGGAAGAAGGATGCAAATATTGAACTTTGTCTTTTCTGTCTTCTGTAAATTATACTAATTTTCTCTCTGTTGGAGATTTCTTTGTCCTCAAGGGCAGAACAAATACTAGAATATCCTTTATCCTTTTAGAACATCATCAACTGAATTCAAAAGAAACCATTGGAAAAAAAAGAAAAAGAAGGGAAAAGGAAGGGAAGGGAGAGGGAGGAGGCGGTAAGGAGGGAGAGAGGAAAGGAGGCAGGGAGGGAGGGAGGGAAAGAAGCAGAATAGTAGAGAGGGCAAGAAAATACAGTCCATCTCCTGCTACATCACCAACCACTGCAGGATTATATTGTTTCCCTGTATTTCAGATTTGTCTCTCTAATACACTGCATTGACCAACTAGAATGCAACACCAGCTTTAGTGCATTCTGACATCCCTTTCCTTTCAATATAGATGATCAAGAGCCCCTGTTTTTTTTTTTTTTAATGTAAAGTCTGACCCAAAGATTCTACTACCTAATATGAAATACATTATATGAGATCAAGCATTCAAAGATAAAGTCTTATTCGATAGATGAAAGAACTACTAGAGGCAAGGAGTCTTTTTAAACATCTCTCACTCTATCGTTTTCAGTGGAGGGAAAAAAAAACCCTCTGCCTGCCTCCAATTGCCGCATTACATTCTTAATTTCAGTATTACATGGCCGTCTAAAGCATTTCACAGGTGTTTGCTGGAACTCATTAGGCTATTTGGAGCTCCTTCATGCTCCCTAAAAGGCAATTAAAATGTGTCTGCAAATTACCTCGTGTGGGCCAAAGCACAGCTGCCTCTTCCCCCAGTTACTACACAGTGTTTCCAAACACCAGAAAACTGCTTGGAAACCATCAGTTTGCAAAGGCAAAAAGAGGGCCTTTGGGTGGCTCCCTTTCTTCCCATCCCCAGATAGGCCCATTCACTTGGGGTCGCTGCCAACACACAGAAGGGGCTGTTGAAAGACAGAAGTGTCTGATTACAAAGAGCTTTAAGGGCCTAAGGATACAATAAAGATGTCACTGATGCAATGAACTGGGAGATTTCTGGGCTAAAGCCTTGCCCGGTTCCAGGCATAGCCATACAGAAGTGTGTGTTGGCTTGTAGAGGCTGACATGCAGGCTGCCATTCTGAGTCTGTTCTCTTGCAGTTCGTTTCTGCAGGTAATTCCTCATCGTGAGCATGGACTGCCAAGACATGCTCTACAAAGGTAAGCAATGCTAGAGAAAGGATTTCCCTTTCTTTAGTCCTTGAAGCATAAAAGGGATGTTATTTAGTAGTCATGAGCCTCTCCATGGCTCACTCGAGTGAATCCCCTTGTGCTAGCGACAACACTGAGGACCACAGAAGACACTGAGTCAGGGAAGACGGCATGTGTGAGTCAACTAAACAGACTCCAAATCACAGCTTCATCGATTAGTCACAATTTCAAGGTAACACCAAACAAGCAAATCTGAGCAAGTCCCAAGTTATTCTAGTCTAATTGTTAATTATACTTAATACTTCTGAACTTTAAGCACATTGGTTGGATTCAATTTCTAGCCTAGGGTTGCTTTTTTTAAAAATTTTTAGTTAAATCAGGGTATCTTGTGTATTATGAAATGTATAACTGGTAATCAAAACAAAATTAAAGCACTAGGGATGTGCTATTCATCTTTCCATAAAAAAAACTTGTGCTATAAAATAAACATGTCTAATTATACTCTTATCTAAATGTTGAATTACACCAACAAGAATTCTTTCAATTTTTCAAAGTTTCTAATCAGAGTTCAAATTATGAACTTATTTTTACACCAATTTGATTTATTTGACATTCAAGTAATATAAATCTTGAGTATAAAGCACAGGAATGGAAATATAATTAAATAAATCATTTGAAAATAAACATGAAAGAATATCTGAGGGAGGAATGCTGTATTTTCTCAGCATCTATTATATGACTTTTCCTGGAAAATATTGATATCCAAGCAGTGTCCTGACAACAGAGCAGGGAAGCGATTCCACTGGAGCCTAAGTATGGTGAGCCAATAAGTCTGTTAGGATTACTCACAGGAACATGGGAGACTCAGGAGCAGCTGTATCCCTGAAAATCCCCAACAATCATGGGTGCTGACTCATGGAAACTGCATTCATGGATCCCACACACCTTGCAGACAATTCTATAAATGTGTCTTTTCCCTCCTGGCAAGTATATACTACTTATACAACCTTGAGGACAGGCTTCCTGAATCCTGGAACTTTCTAGACTTCCCGGATCTCACTAATATCCATAGCATTCACAGTGCTAAGACCTTCCCTCCCAGGAAGGGATACATCAAGAAAAGCAGCTACATGGTGGCATACAAAGTGTAGACTCCCATTAACGCCATGGAATGTTGTTAGGAATAACTAAATGATGACTGCAAGCTATTTTGTAATTACAAACTGCTAAATAATAAAGGTTGGCTAATTATCATTAAAAAATACATGGAGGATTATTGGAAAGGGGAGGCTGAAATGATACTGGTGGGTTTAATATCTAAATTGGTGGTTATATTAACTACTTTACTGCTAGCCAATTAAAAAGTTGAGTGAAATCTTAAAGCAAATGCTTCGGGATGCCTCTTTTCTTTGACGTACATCCCAAAACTGCACATGCAGAGGTGGAGGTAGCTGAGACCAGCTAGAAGTAGCATAGAACATGAATGATCATAACACGGAGTGGTTTATGTTCAGCTTAGCGTATGATATTTTAGTTTAAAAGTAACTTAGCTCTTTATCAGATCACTAGAGATGCTGTTTCAACTGCCTTTTTCACTTGAATCAAGAATCCTTCTTCAGGAAACCTTCCTTAAGCACGCAGTAACTCCCTGCAAGTTTTCACTGCCCTGGGATAATGAGATGCCTATTATGCCTTCCTTTCATTTCTTCTCTGAAATACCCATCACTAGCTGACATGGTGTTTGATATTCATATATAGAGGGGTTTTGTTTGTTGTTTGTTTGTTTGTTTCACTGTCTTTCTGTCTTTATTTCCCACACCAGAAGCAAACTCGCTGAAAACAGGCATTTGAAAATTTCACCACCACCCCCAATGTGATCTCAGGGTTGATTCTACAGACTACTTCTTATTGTTGCTTTGTTTTGTACATATGTGCCTGTTTATGTGCATGCAGATACATGTGTCCATGTGTGTAATATATGTGGAAGCCCAAGGTCAATCTCTTCTATAGCAGCTCAGGAATGGTCACCTTGCTTTTTTTTTTTTTTTAATTTGTGTGTTGTTGTTTGGTGTTTGTTTGTTCTTTTGTTTGTTTTTGAGACAGGATTCCTCAATAGAACTTAGCATTCACTAGTTATGAATCCTATGCTGAATGGCCAGTGAGACCATGCAATAAAACCAATGCTTGTTTCTATCTGCTCAGTACTGGAATTGTGATTGTGAGCCACCAAAGCCAGGTACATGAATGCTAGAGATTAAACTCAAGTCCTTATTTATGAACTTCAAACACTTTAGCAACTGAGTCATCTGCCCAGCCCCCAACACTCAATGATTTGTTGAAGAAATCAAAATATTTTCCTAAATACTTAATTGGTAGGAATCTTTTAGTGTCAGTCCTTTTAGTTCAACAAGATTAGAAACCTGGTCTCCTCTATGAGATCAAACTAGTGTGACAAGATATTGCTGAATAAAGGTTGTGCCAAAGGTTAAGAAAGCTGGTAACTCCTCAAGAAAAGGCAAAAAGTTTGGCAAAGCCCTGGATCAGACAGAGCCCAAGATAAAATCGTGAAGATACTGGCAGGCAGTGTCTCTAAAACCACTATGGGCTTTTGATCTAGTTTGTAAATACTTTATATTAGTCATCTCCTTAATTTCATATTGAGTTAAGCTCCAGTCAGATTGTCTTGTCTACTCTGTGTTTCTCTTTGGCATTTCAGATAAGCCTAGGTACTATTCAGATTTCTAAAGGCCTCCCCACCCCTCTATTGTCCCTGGCCATCTACCTGGCGTAAATACCCCTCTGTGTCTGTCTTCTTCAGACACATTTTTTTTCTTTAATACTTTGCTCATTACCTTTTCTTTCTACAATAGCTACCACACAGTAATGGAAATCCTTGAATACAGAAGATTTGACTTTTCTATTAAATCCAGCAATACCTAGTGTACACGAATACAAATAGTTCCCGAAATGTTGCAACACATGTATATTCTTTTCACCTTTACATGTTTTCTGAAATTTGGATAATGATGCTATAGGTTTGTGAAGAGGATTGAATAAGTGTAAGTACAGCATCCAGGATATTGGTTTCTATAAATGACAAGTATAATTATTAGCATCAAATACTAATTGATTTCCATATTTTTCAGATCATTGAGATGAAGACCATAATTGTAGCAAACATTTTAGGTAAAGTATTTTTCTAAAGCCTCATCTGAAATCTGCCACAGATCCCTAAAATAAATACCATGTTTTAAGCATACAGAAAAACCTCCCTTTTGAGATTTTCTTTTTAACTGGTGTTTTATAAAATATATTCATCATTTTGAAATATTGATTAATTGCCCTGATTCCTTAACTTCCTAATTTAGTGTTTTGAAAAATGGTTTCCATTTTTGGCATTTATTTTGCAATATTTTATCTTCAACTGAACTTTACTTAGGTTGCAGTCAGAAGTTTTATGTGATGGTGTTAGCAAACAAAGTCAATATTTGGCAGTACTAGTATGCATTACCTATAAATACACTCTCCACCATCAGTTCAGCAATCCATAACCAAAGATGGATGGCGCCAGATTCTGCTGTTTCATTACATTCACACAAGCATGTTGGACTTTAATAGAAGAAATACACACATTTAATGCCTTGGACCAAATTTGAAGTAAATATCCCCCAATAAAGTTCACTGATGTCATTCCGTGTATATTACATACTGACACAAAACAGAGCTGAAAACAGCCCCACCCCACTCTCAAACTAGATGAGCTCCAAAATTGGTCCTTTATTGGATGAAATACCGTGAACATAGGATGGACATATAGGCAACTTGCAATATCTGATGACAGAGTCTTCTAACCTAATGAAAATCCATTCATTAGTTATTGGTCTACAAATACCCTATAAGCTGCACAGAGCTTGCTGGCATAGCCATTTATTTCCCGTTATTCTGTGGATTTCATTGGTGTATCCTTAATGACTATGAGGAATTCAGGCTTTTGAGGAGCTGCAGTAACTTTCCTGATTCTGTCCTCAGGTTTATAATTGGGATATAATTGTGGTATACTGTTCAGATTCAACTCAATGTTTTTATTTACCTTTAGCATTTAAATATGTAGGTTACTTTGAATAGAGATGTTCTCAGATACATATCTTAACAGAATAGACCTATGAACCTCACAGTTTTACATCCTTCCTCACTGACACTGGATGCTTATGTTCACATCCAAGGGGGAACAGTTTGAAAAACAACAACAAAAACTAAAAAACAATTACAAGGTAATCTACTCCTTTCTGGGTCCTGAAATCCTTTATCTTCAAACTATGGGTCAAATGTCTAAGTGGACATTAACATCTCTTTGGCAGGCTTTGAAGTACATTGAGGTTCAAGGCCCACTCTAATCCTGTAAACTCGGAATGTTTTGGGTTGAAATCCAGGAAATCTGTAATTTAAATGAGCAAAATCAGAGTCAGGTCAACCCAGGAAATTTAATTTAAATGTCCTATGTATAGTACAGAACCACTGTATGCCTAAATAGAAATTTTGGTGGCTAGAGTTGGCAAAGAGTGAGGGGAACAGAACACATATACATTGCTGGAGGGAAATTTAATGTGGACACTATGGAAAACTCTCCCCAAAACTTGACCCCATGCCATCTTCCTAAACATACAAATAATGGTTCTAGAGCTATTTTCTTTTTTTTTCAGTCAAGGTCACTCAATGGACTAAAGAAAGCAAACTATAATTGATATCAAACTAGTCAAAATTAAGAAAAACCCCTGCCCACAGTCATCCATACATAAATATACATACCCTTATAGAAGAAAAGTCATCAACAATACAACCAAGCATGGAGAATTTGTATAATTTGTTTTCTTGATCTCTTTCCTTTCAATCATTTATAAATACACACATATGCACATATGTGTACATATATCTAATACAGACATACTCTATAACTTCAAATGTATTTTGAAATAAAAGGTGATTCTGCCACACATACTATTTTGTGATATGAACTTATAATAACTATTTTATTAGTTCAATTTAAATCAGCAATATCCCCCCCTTTTTTTCTGTTTTTTTTTTTTTTTTTTTTTTTTTGGTATTTTTTTTTTTTTTTTTTTTTTTTTTTTTTTTTTTTTTTTTTTTGGTTTTTTTGAGACAGGGTTTCTCTGTGTAGCTTTGCGCCTTTCCTGGAGCTCACTTGGTAGCCCAGGCTGGCCTCGAACTCACAGAGATCCGCCTGCCTCTGCCTCCCAAGTGCTGGGATTAAAGGCGTGCGCCACCAACGCCCGGCTTTTTTTGGTATTTTTGAGACAGGATTTCTCTGTGAAGTTTTGGTGCCTATCCTGGATCTTACTCTGTAGACCAGGCTGGCCTCAAATTCACAGAGATCTGCCTGGCTCTGCCTCCAGATCTGGGATTAAAAGCATTTGCTACCACCGCCCGGCTAAGTCAGCAACATTTATAGCAGCTTTAACTAATATACAAATATTGTTAATATCTCATTTTTTGCTTCAAGATACAGTGGGCACACAGTGTGAGATCTACACTCTCCCTGGAGGAAGTTTTTTTTTAAAATGCTTGTCCTTCTTATGTGCTTTCCCTACATTTATAAAGAACAGAGGGATGAGGATGAAAGGAATGAGGGAAGAAGGGAGAAATTTATATAAACTATAAACATTTTATTATAATTTGGGAGTCTCCAAAACAGCTTTCTTGACCAAATTCTATTTTTAAAGCATTTACTTACTTCATATAAAAATGTTTTTGAAATAAGATCTTTTCTATAACATACTTTACAGATTCCTAAAGAGAACTAAATCAAAAGAGAGAAACTTTCTTTTGTTTTCTCCAAAAGTTAAAAAACAGAAGGTAGAAATTAGTAAAGTGACTGAATATTGAAGCAGAAAATTTGGAGAAGAGTGTGGATCTTACACAAAGCACCCTCTGTACCTGGAAGCTAAAAATACGGGATATTAACAATACCTTTGTCACCCTGCTGAACCCTGTTTTGCATAAGGAGAAGATCATCTGACAGTCCATGCATATTCAAAATTGGAAAAATGTTAATTGAGAGTGAGCATTCATAATTTCTTAATTTCCAGACTGAACATTCGTTTGAATTGGTTGGCCTTTATGAGCATCCTTTTTCTTTCTTTGTGTAGTGAAAATTTAAGTGCACTGGCCACACTTTCCTAGTTAGTCATGGATATTTTAATGTTTAAGTAATACATATGGGTGCTTTAATTAAAATGATAATTTACCGATAAGTTCCAATTTTTTTAGAGAAAAATAGAACTTTCCAAGCAAATTAATTTTATAACTATTAACTACATCCACTTCCAATGAAGGAGCATGGAAAATTAATGCGTCCAAAGCAATGTGAGAGCAACAGTCTAACTAAACAGTCATTTAAATACAATTTCACATGTTTTCACATGACATGTGAATTTTAAAAACAATTTTCAACCTTGGTCTCAACAATTCTCGCTCATACAAACCCTCCTCTTTCTTGTCAATTGGACTCCTGGAGCTCTACGGGGAGGGGGGGTGCTGGCCGTGGATCTCTGCATCCGGTTCACTCAGTCATCCTCAGTCATTGGATAGGGTTTCTAGGACGACAAATAGGGTGTTTGGCCATCCCATCACCAGAGTAGGTAGGTCAGTTCTGGCTGTCTCTCGACCATTGCCAGTAGTCTATTGTGGGGTTATCTTTGTGGATTTCTGTGGGCCTCTCTAGCACTTTGCTTCTTCCTATTCTCATGTGGTCTTCATTTGTCACGGTCTTTTATTCCTTGTTCTCCCTCTCTGTTCTTGATCCAGATGGGATCTCCCGCTCCCCTAAGCTCTTTTTCCCTCGACCCTTGCCCTTCATTGCCCCCACTCGCGTCCGTGTTGTTCATGCAGATCTCATCCATTTCTCTGTCATTGGGCGATCCCTGTGTCTTTCTTGGGGTCCTGTTTTCTAGGTAGCCTCCCTGGGGTTGTGAGTTGGATAAAGCACAGGGACAAATAGCCAAACGAATGGAAACACAAGAACTATGAACCAAAAGCTGAGGAGCCCCCAACTGGATCAGGATAAGTGAGACAGTTGATTAGCTTGATCTGTTTGGGAAGCATCCAGGCAATGGGACCAGGTCCTGTACTCAGTGCAAGAGTTGGCTGTTTAAAACCTGGGGCTTATACAGGGACACTTTGCTCAGCCTGGGAGGAGGGGACTGGACCTGCCTGGACTGAATCTACAAGGTTGAACTCAATCCTCAGGGGAGTCTTTGCCCTGGAGAAGATGGGAATAGAGGGTGGGCTGGGGGGGAAGGCGGCGGGGGGGGGGAGGGGGCAGAAAAAGAGAATCCATGGCTGATATGTAAAATTAAAATAAATTATAAAATAAAAAGGAAGCTATTGTTCTAATCTGAAAAAAAATTTTCATAATCCTTTCCCCCCTATTAATTTGGATAAGGAAAAGGCAAGCATAAGGTCTTTTTTGTCATATTTATAAAAACTAGACAAAATAGCTGATGGCATAAACTTACTTCTCCTAGACTATGGTGATACATATGTGTTTCCAGATGTGCATAAGCATGTATATAAAACCTGTGATATCTATTGAAGACCCAATGTGGAAATATGCAATGAATTATACAGCTCTTTGGCTATAAAATGTTGGATGCTCAAGCCTTTATTATGAACACAGGCAGTAAACAGTTTATAAAAACTGAATATAGTGTGCGGTACATTTCAAGTGTGTGTGTGTATGTGTGTGTGTGTGTGTGTGTGTGTGTGTGTGTGTGTGTGTGTATGCAAGCAGAATTGATTATGAAATTGTTATAATGGTTCAGTTTTTTTAATCCTACCAACCATACTAGTTTCAGAAAACTCCCCCATATTCATATTTGAGTTCCTACCTATATATGAGGACTCTCTACTTGGCTCCCACACCCCTGGAAAATGTAAGAGGAATGAGTCAGAATGAGCCCAGGATGAGAAATGATTGAGTTTTTCTTGTGTTTTAAATGTTCGGCAGAAAAATAAAATGCTTTTCGCTGAAGACACATGATACCAGAGACTGAAGTCAGTCAGAACCGGCAGCAAACATGAAGAGGAGCGACTAAGATTTAAGGGGGAAAAAAAAACCACAGAGGAAAAAGGCAAAGTGTAGAGAAAGGAAACCCTTCTGCAGAATAGGAATCGGAATGAGTTTGATGACTTTAATTAAATGTAAAGGAAATAGTGGGAGGCAAAGAAAAACTTCAATAGTGTGAGCATAAGACTGTCTCAGAAGGTGACAGAACTTAATCCTATCAACATCTCATTTGCATAGCCATAGTAAAAAATAACAATGGTATTTTTGTGACCAAAAATATATGCAAAGCAGCCATTGTGATAGTTCAGTTGCTATTTTTGAAATGGAAATTTCCTTTCAATTTGAAATAGCTCCTTCTTCAAAACACCAAAAGGCATCAGCATCTACTTTAGACTACAGAGTGGGCTTTTTTTTCTCTTCTTCTTCTTTTTTTCCAGTGCAATATGTAGAATTTAACTATACTATTCCCTTTAGAGGAGAAAAAAAAACCTTACACCTCTCTTTCAAAAATAGGATAGATTCTTCCTCTGTGTATTTGAGATTATTATAAACAGCTGAAACGACTAATTAAAAAAACTGCATTGGAGCAATAAATTGACACAGCTAGGTCAATTTTCTACTTACTACAAAGGAGGAAAAATGCAAGCCCTGGGTAGAGAAAATATGTTTTAAGTGAAAATAAGAGATAATTTTACCATAATACCACAAGAAAAATCTGATTGTTTATTAGCTGTGACCCCTCTGTGGATGGCTGTATAAAGTCATATTTCTGACTGTGTGCTGCCATTCAGCACTAACATTTTAATAAGAAAAAATGTTAAATATCAAAGTAATAGATGAGTATTCCTCTAAAAGCCAATTTCATTAAATACCATCGGTATTAATCTTTCTAAATCTTAATTACAGCCTTTTGACATATCACCCCCCCCATTTGACCTTTTCTGCTCAAATCTAGTAAAGAACTGTGGGACAGACAGGGATACCAACCCCTGAAAACCCAATGCAAAACATCATTCTAATGCTATTGAGTAAATGGGGATGCTGACCCAAATTATATTTTCATCCAAGAGTCAAGGAGTTCAGATATTTCTAATCAACCGAGATCTCCCTTCCCTATTTCAAAATTAAGACATTCCAAGCAGGAGACCCAGAAGCCTTGGCATATAAAGTTCTAAAAACTAGGACTTAAAAAAGTCAGAACAAAACTTCCTGAGCTAGAGATGTGCCACAAAATTTAAAAACAATTAGAAATGGCAGCCTGCAATCGAACACGCTCAAGTTCCGTTGAGAAGAGTCAGAGCTGGCAGTTTCAGGATTAAAAAAGTAATGACTCTGCTACTAAGGCACACTTGCACCAATCAATAGCTCCAAAGCATCCTTATTTTGTTAGATTCACTTGATCAGCACTAGAAAGGGGGCTGAAGATCTTTGCCCCCAACAACACAAAGGCATTTTCCTGCTATGCACCAAAAACTTAGATGGCAAGTTGATCAGTCAGTTATCTTTCCCCCAGTTTTCTATACATTTCAATGCAGTTTATTTCTTTATATCTATTCAGTATCTGCCCTCCCTCACTTGTTTTCTTTTTTCCAGTTACAACATCTGCATGCTCTTATGTTTGCTGGTCTATTTTGTCTTTCGTTTTTTCATATCATGAGACAGACTAGAAAGTAGATACAATAGAATAAAACCAGAGTTAACAATTTAAGGAATTTTTAAGTTACACTGCGTGATGCATCACCTGTCATATATCTTTAAGTGGAATGATGTAGAACTTTATTATAGGATGATAAATCACCATTATTAGAAAATTATGACAGCCTTAGAATTCAGAGTACATCAGTAAAACAGCAACAAGAAGACAACCCAAACCTAGACTACCTGGGTGGAAGCCTATGCTTGCAGGTATACAAAATTGAGCCTTGGGGGGTATTTAAAAGTTGCTTATGATAGTGCCTTTTAAATAAAAGTGTGATTAATGACTTTCTTGTTTCCATATGGGAGACAGGCAAAGGAGAGTTGTCAAAGAAGAGAGTAAAATCCATCATGTCTGGATTTTGAAACTTACAAGGTTGGTCCTGTAAGCTTGCCCCAAGGAGACCAAAAATAGCAATAGAAAATCGTGTTGGCAAAGTTGTTTCCTTCAGTTTCCGCATCACAGCTGTCTTTTATTCTGAACCACTGTAGCCTTAGAAACCAAAAAGGTAAGAAAACAAACAAACAAAAAACAAACAAACAAACAATACTATGCAGGATAAGTAGGTAGCTCATGGTATGAAGCACCACACCCTGATGTTGAAAAACATTTAACCCCTTAAAGCAGTGTTCTCTACCTATGAAATTCTATAGTTCATTTGTTTGGATTCTTCTCATTTCCCATGTTGTATCTTTTCAAAGGTGACATTCTACAGCCTTTCCAAGCACCACTAACTAGTTAAAAACCCCATGATTGCTATTAACTACTATTCTAGCTATTGACTTGGTGTTAGATATACACTGTGTAAGTCAATTTACAAATATTATTTAATTTCACAGTAACAGTTATTAAGGGATAAAGTAACCGTATCAGGCCAGATCCTTTGGTTTCACAATCTATGTGATAAAATCTAACTACTGTACTCTACTTGACATTGCTTTTAGTTTGGGTTGATTTCTTCCTGGCCTGGAGACCCAGAACCTATGAAACATTTATCTAGGGTCACTGAACTGCTGAGCTGGTTGCCTGCCTTTTGGGGTCTTGTTGAGGGAGGTCATTCCAGAGGGTACTGTTCTCAGAGGAAGGGACTATTGAAAAAGCAGGCAGAGCCTGAAAATGAGCTTCAGAAAACATCTTGGGATTCATTGGAACGAAATCACAGGAGGTGATTTTCTTGAGCTCCTGCAGTCCAAATTCTTCTTGTTAGTTCGAATGTGGAGCATTATTTCCATAATGCACATTAATAAGGCAATTTTCTTGGAAAAATAAATCGGGCAGCTTGCTTGGCTCATTCAACTCAATTTCCATGGGAATTCAGTGCACTTTGAAGAAGGATAGAGCCCTTCCATGGCAAGGCTCTTAACTCAGAGGGTCACTGCTGACCTTTAACATATATTTTTGTAAGTTCCCTTAATCCACAGTGTAGAGAAAACAACCTTATGGCTCTGCAGTTCTCCTGGGCTTATGTGCTCAGTTGTGCTAGTCATGTTGCATTAAATGCCGCAGCTAAGAGCAACTTAGGTGATGCATCATAATGAGATACATGGAGGAAGTGACAGGTGGGTCACAGGAAATCCAGTGACTTGAAGTTATAGACAAATGATTCTGATGGAGATACAGTCCCCTCAACGTGCTGAAGTGGCAAAGCTTCGAGTGATTTTATTCTAAGCATGTTCATCAGGTAGCTGGAGGCTACTTTATTAGACAGAGTACGTATAAGAATGAACTCACAGTGATCCTTCCATCTGAGGACTAAAAATCAAGAGGGGTGGAAAGACGCACATGCACAGAAGGGTGGAACAATTATTATGCAGTGCTTCTGAGTATGGGTTTGGATTCTGAAGGACTTGGAAAAGTGTTCTGTTGCCGCATTTATTAGTTGTGAGGCCACAGTCAAGTTGCTGATTATTTTTAAAGGTTCAGTTTCCTTATCTGTCGGATGAGAACATTGTAACTAATTACTCACTCTACAGGCTTCTTTGGACAATGACTGGGAACAATGTCTGTTTCTTAATAATCACTGTAAACTTGCACTGATATTTTTTGGAAATATTATTGGAAAGGATAATAGGAGGAGAGATGTGCTCAGTAGATTAAAAGAGGATATTGTACAGAGCTGTGAGTGTAGAAGGAATAACCCTACTTGGGTCAGTGTTCGCTTATGGATTAGAAGGTAGCCCACTAAAAATAAAACTAAGAGTAGGGAGGGTTTAAATACAAATAAATAGTATGGGTGATGAACAGAACAAAGGAGACAATACCATTCACCAAAGAACTAAGGATGCATGAATGTAGGACTACAAATTTAGATGCTGACCATAAGGGGGAAGGCATCTACCAAACTATGAACAATGTTACTTCTAGTGGCCATGTAGTCCATCAGAGTATGAACACTTACTGTCCTAAGTGGCTGGTGTTTCTGGAGATGCAGTTTTGAATATGGAAAAGCTTGGATAAAACAAAGTTAATAGATGTTTCAGTCATAAGACTTTCTACAGGTTTCTTTAAAGTCAGTGCCACATCCTTAGCAATCAACAAAATACAAATGACATGAATTCCTTCTCACCCAGTCAGATGACTAACAAAGAAAGCACAAACAAACAAAGAAGGAGACAAAGGACAACAAAGGAAGGTAAGCTTGAAGAGAAAAAGGACAGTCACTTCAGGTGGGAAAGTGTATGGGTGCAACCCCCGTGAAAATCAACATGGACATTTCTCAAAAACTTAAAATAGATTTCCATCATATATATTGGAGAACTCTAAGGCAACATGCCCCAGAAAAACTTGCCCATTCATTTTTACTTTTGTAGCATCTATAGCAGCTAAGAAATAGAACAAGACTAAATAGATGTCCAGCATCAGATGTATGCATAATAACACAGCAAAACAAATAAACAAACAAAGAAATTATGGCATTTACAGAAAAATTGAAGACACTAGAAAGCATTCTATAAAGTCAAAAGTTGGCCAAACTCAGAAAAACATTTCATATCTCTTATAAGTAGATCTCAGATTATGTTTTCTACTATGTTATTCACTATAGCAAAAGATTGGGAGCAATCCTGTTGTCTATCAACAGGGGAATGAATAACAAATATAAACTGGAATACTACTCAGCTCTAGAGAAAAATGAAGTTAAAACTTTGAAGCAAAATGGACTTAGAACGTATAATTTTAAGTGAGGGCACATCATCTCAGAAGGAAAGAAATCGCATGTTCTATCTCATATTCAGAACCTGGCAAGTAATATATGTATATATGTAAACAAATGTACATATAGTCACAGTATAATGAAGAAAAGGTAACAAGAAAATATAAATAGAAGGGGATGAGGAAGAGCAGAGGAAGATACTGGGCACACATTGACAAAAGAAAATATCCAATTGATTTGTCTAGTTCTAATTCTGTCATGGGTTTTTATTGGGGGGGTTGTTGTGAAAAGTAAGTTGTATAAAACATATTTGATATCGAAAGTGTATAATTCAGAGAATATAGCTTCATAGCTTCCATTTTGAATGTCAACTCTGAGTCTATATAAGCTCATTAATTTTCATAGACTTTGGGTCTGGTTAATTTTGGTGTATATTTTGATTTATAAGATTTTATAATAAAGCTATATCTGGCACTGGAAAGGTGATCAGAAGAGAGTAACAGGAAGAGCAGAGGAATGAAGGAAAGGTAGAATGGAATCCCATATGGCACAAAATTCAGAGGTACATTGGGGATGAGGAGGAAGAGCAGCAGGAGCGGAGAGGGCGGTGGGAGAGAGGATTGAGGAGGAAGTTCAATTAGATCCAAGTATATGTGGAAATGTCATGATGAAATCCACTGTATGCCAACTAAAAAAACATTATTTTAAAAATCCACTAATATGTAACTGGGGATATAGTATGCAAAGACATGATTTCATATGCCGTGAAATATTTCCTTGTGACATGTTTATTTGTATAAATAATGCGGAAAAGAGGCTTACATAAACACTGGGAAAGCACAGAACTTGAGCACACCAATCACAATTATTCACTTCACACGGAACAAGCTCATTGGTGTGTAAAGTCCAATTACTTAATATTTCGCCAGCTGTTGATTTCAACCCTGGCTTGCTAAGTCTCTCTTCCTGCTCACTCAAGGATACCTTTGGTAGAATTCATACTGTTCTGGATAAGCTGTGAAGTAACTACTTTGGGGAAGTGAAGTTACAACTTTTAAATAATTGAAAGAGTTCTGATCAATATTTCTTTACAAATGGTTCCAATTTGAAATTTGATCTTGTGCACACAGTTAATGTATCCAAGGTGTAGTGGGTGATAAGGTACACCATGTGTGGGAGAAACAAACTTGCTGTGAGCCATTCTGATATCTGAGTTTATTTTCTAACAGGTATAATAAGTGGATGTCACATGGTGGTGATTTCATTTTCCTTCCCAAACCTAGTTTGTCCATCCTGAGACTCACTTGAGCTCTTGACCTTAAGAAACGTTTGCAGACCTCTAAAATTATTCATGTTTGTAACTGATTTAATTTGAATAAGTTTTATTTCTAGCACCACACCCAGCCTGACTCTATTTTTTTTTATTAACAAATAATGTATAGGGACCAGGTTCCGAATACATTGACTTGTACATATTTTAACATCTGCTAAGATACCATCATGACACACACACATGAGATATACCGGGTACCTTATACTGGCCATTGTGAAAGTGAGCTTAGGCTGCAGTTGAAATGAAAGCTTTCTGCCTCCTGTGATTTACAATCATCTATAAATAAAAACCTATTTTAAAAAAGACATTTCCAATGAGAGAGAAAAAAATCTTCAACTGTCAGAAAACAGCATTGTGAACATAGACAGAACGTACTTAGTCTTAATGTGGAATGACCATTAAAAGCTAAGGGTCTCTTTTCATAATGCAGCCGTCTTTGACAGGCAGCTGTGTGAAAGAAAAGCTTGTTTTAATGTGAGCAGAGCGTGAGGCACTCTGCAGACACTCAATCAATAATTGTGGAATGAATGTTGAAAGCCTATTTTTCTGCTCCTACTGGTAGACAAGTGTTCTTGTTTTTATTTTCTTTCCTGTTTATTTGCTAGTTGCTTTTCCTGCCCAGCATCCCTCTGCCCTCTTTCAGAAAAGCATACGAATTTAGTAGGGAATTGGCCCAGAGCTCCAGCAGACACTGGTGTGGGTTGTAGCATGAATGTGCTCCAGTCACACCCATCCACTAAACAAAAGGAGGAACCAAGACCAGCCTCAGTTGAGCTCTTAGACCCATGAATAGGAACAGAGTAAGAAAAAAGAGGGAGGCTATGTGGTCCAGTCAATTTCCTAGAGTGATATAGAAATCCTGTTGTCTAGGTTCATCAGAGGCATCCCAGGTTCTGTATTTTCTAGTGTGTAGCTATTCAGCAGTTTCCAAGTTTTAAAGTGTTCCATACTCACTAACTAGGTAAAATAAAACAAAATTTAAAACAGCACACCACCAAATGCTCACATCCTTTTTCCATCTCAATCTCCTAAATGAGAAAAAACAGAACTTTGTAGAAGAGACATCTGAAGCACCGGAGAGACAGAGTAAGTCTGACAGCCCAGCTTTACTCAAACCAGCATGGTACATGAAAAGGGATCCCTTAAATTGATCATTTTTCTCCTTCCCAAGAGCTCACTCTCAGAAGAGCTAGACAGGGATGACTCTCACTCTCTAATGGATGGCTTTGTGTAGTAGTTTACATTTTCTGTATTGAGTGTTCAAATTGCATCTTCTGTACTGGAATGCATCATCAGTAAACTGATTGAAATAGACATTCCCATAGTCGCTGAACTGAAACCCAGTGGCATGGCTTTCTCTGATTACAAGGCTACAGCAATGGCACTTAGAAGTTGCTACCTTCTAATTCCAAGACCCAGAGCAGATCAGAGGCAAATGCTTGAGCATTTCTATCGGACCCCACTGCTATCTGCTGCTGTATATCTTCTAAGGATAAGAATGAGATATGGGGTGCATATGGCGGTACTTGCTATGATACTGGGTCTCAGGAGGATGGAGCAGGACTTCCAGATTGAGGCTAGCCTGGCCTACAGAAAGACAACCTTCACTGAACAGTGATACCTTATCTCCAAAAGCAGAGACAGAGATGGAGATGGAGATGGACAGGAAGAGGGCAATGGACCAGGAGAGGAAGAGGGAGAGAGGGAGATGTGAGAGAAAATGGAGTAGAGCATAGCTTATAGGATAAGGGATGGAGGGTTATAAGCCAGTAAATCACTAACTGATTTCCTTTTGTGTTCCCTTTCAGTGAAAATAAAGAAGAGGTACATAGCTTAATTTTAAGTTACAGATGAAGATTAAAGTGTCCATTTACAACTTCCCCAATTGACATAAGCAAATTCTGGTAATACAACATGCCTGAGAACTCTTGGTGCAATATGTGCATCAGTGATATAGACATCAGATAGTAGTTCATGATTTAAGCAGCCTTGAATCCCCTGATTCACACCTGTACCTCTATGTTCTATAGCATTCCCGCTAAGGGAGTAACATGGATATCACTGCACCTGTCCTTGCTTATATCCAAAGGTGCTCTCTTCACCTTGACTCAGGCTTATTCTTTAACTTTCTAATTAAACTCATGATCCATCCAACTTGTACTCAGAGGTCTGGGGTCAGCTCTCAAAGGTAGCACTCAACTCTCTAACTACTCAAATATATCTTAAACCAAACTCAGACAAAATCTACTTGATTTTCTTTAAAGCCTAAGTATTAACTTCCTAATAGCCCAAATAAAGTAACTAGGGATTGCAATTGAATTACACATTAATTACACACTATTTTATTTTTAATTAATGTCACTACAGACTGGTTTCTACTGACTGTGGTCATAATAAAGCCTGACTTAGAATAATATTTCTCTTCCTTTTCTTCCTTTAACATTGCTCAATGGATTAGAATGGCTTTACAATCCCCGCCTCCTTTCCTAGGGTATTGCACCAAGTGGATTAGAACTTCAAATACTACAAAGACACAAAAGCACTCTCCTAAAACATCCAAGCAGGTATAATTATCACTCAGATTTTTCTCTTTCTAATGGTTAGACAGTCTGTACAATGTGTTTTCTTTTGAAGAGAGAATGAAAACATATATATTCAATGAACATGTAATACTCTTCAGTATATCATATATCAATTTTCTTTGGATGTTTAAAAGAACCTCAATGTGACTTAAACTCTATGAAATGTGGTCACTGACATCTGAAAAAGTACAACAAATATATATGCTGAATGTCCTGTGTCGACCGAAACAGATAATTGTCTAATGAAAAGGTTATCCACTTGTTAAGTCTGCTACTGGCAGAGAATTTCTATTACTTCTAAGAGAGCAGATTTGGCTGTATCTTCAAAGAGCTTGAATTTTCTGTTGACTAGAATTCATCCATGGCATTACTGTGTTCTATTACTAGATTATGGTGTCTAATTTATAAAGTCAATTTACATGCAAAGCTTTTGTGTTCTTTGTACTACTTAAATTCCTCACAATACATTTATATTTCCTTTGTGAACTCACTTCCTCTCTCACAGCTATTCAACCATAGAACTTTTTAAACAAAAGAAACTAATTTATATGGCTTTTCCAATAAACCAATTCTAATTCAGCAACTGAGGCCATAAAAGCTTAAAAAAATAAAAGAAAAAAAGATTCTGGGAGTAGAAGAGATTTTTGGGGTGGGAAAATCATTCATTAAACACACTGTTATTGCACCATAATATCTACTACCAACATTGTTCACACAGAGGTTGAGAGCTTGAGAGAGATGAAGCAAAGGATATTGGAGGGACATGAGCTTAGTATAAATAGACAATTTTCACTCACTCTGGTGTTGAACGTGAAGAGTGGCTATAGTGTCTAGAGGATGGATGTATACAAATAACCTCTTGTCCCTCTATAGCGGCCCCATTGCCCTGCTTTAGCCTGGTTAAGAATTTTCATCTCCTCTCCCATCTCCTCCACTGTTTCAGCAGATCATGTGCTGAGCTTTTTTCTCCACATTTGTGAGCCTGCAAAAATCATCAGATTATGCTGTTCCTGTATTTGGGAGAAAGAACATTATCAAATATAGTTTAGAATAAAATTATAGAGTAGAACTTTCAGAGGGACCAATGGAAACGTGCATTCATGATCTTCAAGTTGTTGCTTTCTGTTGCCACAAACTGATGTTCTTAAAGAAAAGCATATACTCTGAGGGAGGCAGGACACTGAGTCTGTAGTCAGTTTGCCTGAACAAGAACAATTATCCAAAGCTTTCAAGACATTCACTTCCTGCCGCAATGAATAATAGCAAGTGCAGTGTTGTCTAATGTCTTCTAACAGCAATACAGCCGAGGAAGTAGAATCATTCATTTCAATGAGGATTTGATGTGACTATGTTTGCTGAAAAGTCCCATTTATTCCAGGACACTGTGACAAACTTGTTTGAAAATCCTACCTCCCAAAAGAGGTGTCTATTTCTCTAAACTATAGTTTTTGGCAAATGATATAAAACTGAGATTTTTTTATTGGAATTCAAACTAATATACATGTTTCTAATTTCAAGTATTTAACTACATTTTAAGTTGGATGTTCCTTTATATTTTTATTCAGATTTTTTTTTCTGTAACTTAATAATGAGAGACTGCTCATTTGGAATACAAACTTATTGAAATATCTCAATTAGGACCCAAATACTATTTCAATTGAAAAACTGTTTAAGGGTCTGATTGCTAATGATGAGCAGGCCCTTACTAACAACAAAAACATGACTAGAAGTTAAAGTCATTTATGTAAGATTCTCTATTGGCAAACTATTAATTACATCTAAAAATAGTTCTATAGAGTATAGTTTGCTAGCAGATGCATTTTTCCCCTAAAATTTGAGTCAAACCTTTCCTGATTTATCTGTTGAGTTCAGAAAGGTAAGGATGATAGAAAAGGTTAAATAAATGAAAGTTTTCCTAAACGTACTCATATCAGCACAAAGATAAATTGAGTTTTAGTCCCTGCATATGCAGCCTCCATGGGGAGCATTTGAAGTTATTTCTGCTACTTCTTTTGTTTAATGACTTGGAGTCTGAAAATGAGAGTCAGGAATGCCAGTATGGTTCGTCTCTGAGCAACTCACATAACATACCTGCAGAATAGGAAAACAACTCCGTGCCTTTCAGATGATTTGATACGCCTGGCTTAGACCTTATCAAAGTGAAATGGATGTGAAACCGAATAGAACTGAAAATAATTAGAAACCCGTCTTCGTCCTCTGGTGAAACACACACGAGGCTTTCTGAATCCTGAAAGGTATCCTTTCATGGATGGCATGTTGGCAAGACATGATTGGGGTCGCTTCACAAAGTACAGCTTTCTAAGGGCTAGTGATTAAATCCTCTCAAATACTGCCTTTGTTTATAAACACAGAGTGTTCTGTGGTTATACAGTAATGAAGGCTAAATATACTTGTAACTTGATACAAAGTTAGGAAACAAGTAATTCTTTGCTTTTATATGATACAGGAAAACATCTTTTACTAGTGTTGAGTAACACTGAATTAACAAGATAGAGAGAGTTGTTGGTAGTCACAGAGCAAGGAAACACATCAGGAATTTATTAGATTTGGATTTATCAGTGCATAGAAATTCATGATGTTTAACTTAAAGGCAAAAAGAGTAGAACACTCTGAATAATAGCTTGAAGTGGATGATTAGCTAAGGGGATGCAACATTTAATAGCCAAAATAAATTACTATAATTATTTTATTACCTATGCTAACTGATTCCATTGTTTTTATTGAAATAACAGCTCCCTGAGGAAGGGAAGTGAGGTTTTCAATGAATCTCTGCTCTAGGCTTGTATATTCTCCTACAACAATCAAAAACAATGAAAAATAGCCTTTGCTGATAATATTTTTAATGTGTGCTTTTCAGCAGTTGAGGAAACCACCTTGAAATATCTAGAAAAGGGAGAAAGCCTAGTAAACAGTTTAGGTTTATTTTCAAGCCATTAGCCTTTTCCCACATTTGTATACTTGCATATTTACTACAGTCTCCCTTTATTCTATAAATATCTTCTTAGGCCCCACACCACCCTATTGTATTTTCTTTCAACTATCTTCATGAGAATATTCAATGTCTAGCAAAAATGTATGTATGTGCCTTAATCCTCAGACACAACTTTCTGAAAGTAACTATGAGGAGGTTCAGTGTGGGGTTCAGAGGGCAGAAAACCAGGGTGTGAAAATACTGTACATTTCTAGAAAATCAGTTGTACTTAACACCTGGAATTTTGACAGTAGAGTCATTTTTCTAAAAGAAAAAAGGACACATTATGATGTATATCAGCATTTCCCAGGATAAGAGGGAGTCTGAAATAAATTAGGAACTTACAGCTGATTGTCTCTCCCTCCTCTTTTAAGATGACCCCAAATTGATTTCCCCTCTTCACTCTTGTTTGTGTTTGGAGACACTTCAGGAAAGGGATTGATAAGGACTGTTTTTCTGTTCCTTCTACAGTCCTTCATTTCCAAATGAGGGAAGAAGAGATCTGTGCCTGCAAGATGGGATTCCACCGAGATCAAACAGCAATCAGAGAAGAGGCTATGAAGCTACCATGCCTCTGCATTGTCCCCAGACTTCTGCCTGCTAGAGGCCACAGTGATGATGTTCAACAATCGCTCCAGGATTGGAGGAACATAAGGTGGCTTGCGGAAAAACTCCTGGGTTAAGAGGAAAATCACAGGGCTAGAGCAATGACTGAGCAGTTAAGAGCACTAATTACTTTTGCAGAGGAACGAGGTTCAATTCCTAGCATGCACATGGTGGCTCACAGCTCTCCAGAACTTCAATCCAGGTGATTTGAGGACATCTATTGGCACACAAAAGCATCAGGCATGCACATGGTGCATAGACATATATGCAGGCAAAAGTCTAATATACCTGAAATAAATTAAATAAATCTGAAAAATAAAAAGAGGGCAGATCATAGAAGCAATCTTATTTCTCCCATGTCTGATGCTTCTCTCACATCTGCACATAGCAGATCTTTTTTTTTTTTTTTTTTTTTTGGTTTTTTTTTTTCGAGACAGGGTTTCTCTGTGTAGCTTTGCGCCTTTCCTGGAGCTCACTTGGTAGCCCAGGCTGGCCTCGAACTCACAGAGATCCGCCTGGCTCTGCCTCCCGAGTGCTGGGATTAAAGGCGTGCGCCACCACGCCCGGCCCACATAGCAGATCTTGATGAAGTCAAGAGAAGATGTACCTAACAAGGATGTCTAAAATGGTACAAAAATGCCGTTCTCTTTTAAAACGAGTCTAGTTCTTTTTTTCCCCCTCTCTTCCGCTAATGGTCCCATCACTAAACCTACTAATGTTTATCACTTCAGGATCACAAAGGAGCAACCAAAATGCAAAATGCTATCCCACCATCAAAGCAAACACTGAATTTTAGATTGAAATAGATGGATATGAATTAAGATTTCTTTGAAAATAATAATAAAAACATGCTTTATGAAACAATAACACCATGTTAATTTGGGAGTTCTAGGGAAAGGGAGCTTGTACCTATAGTAAGAAGTAGAAGCTGTGATATGGAAATTCTGCTCATAAGCCTTTCTTTAAAGAGTTTGATGTTTAGTGAATTTCATGTAGATTCATGATTGAATTTTAAATTAGAATGCATGTTTGAGGTGTGACTCCTTCCTATGAAAAATAGTACATATACCTCTTACACCCAACCATGTCTAAGATTTTGCTTTCTGGGCTTTCACTTAAAGCAGTCCAAATATGGTCCAAAAATATTAAGTAGAATGTTCTAGAACTAATTCATGATTTTAAATTGAGATCCATTCCAAGTAGCACTACAAACTTTGGACTCCCTAACTCTATTCTTCGTCCTGCTGAAGATACAAAGCACGCCTTTGTTCTGCATATCCATGCTGTGACTGCTACTTGGTCATGAGTCACAAGTCAGCCCATCTCCAGTGAGATTCATCTTGTCATCAGTGTGTTTCCCCAAGTATTCTGTCTTTTACTCAAATGTTCCATCAAATGCACAGATACTGGTTATTGCACACAACAGGTTCATAGCTATAGAGCACTATATGCTTTTTATGCATGCATGGTTCATTTATATTCCTAGCTGCCATTAATCTCTTATAAGATTTAACTTATAAATCAACCTTTATCCTAGGTAGCTCTGCTATGTATAGGATGAGGTAAAGTGCATCTCACAGACAGCTTGGCTCAGTCTTCCTACACCTCTTGGCTCTGCTGGGGAGTCTTGGGATATATATTCCTAGGACATAGTTAGAAATCTCCATAAAACATTGGCTACTACTTGTTAAGCATGTAATTAGGAGTACTTTGTATGTATTGTTTGTCTTAATTCCAAGGACACCACTGTTTTAAGGAAAAGATAACAGATACTCAGAAGCACTAAGGGAGACATAGAAATAAACAGCTAAAAAGACACAAATGGGATCGAACCCGAGTCTAACTAATTACAAGGTCTCCTCTCCTCAGCATGGTTTTGCTCTCTCCTCTGGGTGCTCGGGGGAGACTACAACCCATACCCTGAGCTCATTCTCATTCTGAGGAAGACAAATAAGGGTGAAGCGAATCAATAAATCATAATTTCTGTCAATTATGCTACTCATCCAGGGGAATCCTTGTGATATGTGAAAACTGAGTATTGACTGAAAGATGCAGCCTCTCCTGAGTGTATCAACCAGGAAAAGAATTTACAAAGGCAGACTAGGTTCACCATGCTGAACTCCAGAGAACCAGCTAAATCCATTGGTCAACAAAATGAGGTACCTACAGAATCCTTATGGACTATATCCTACTGAAGATAGAAAAAAGACAGACTTAAAAAGAGAGATGATATATACTAAGCAGAAATTCCAACCTCATTATACAGGAATTCCTATATTTGTTTTATAAACTAAGGCACAAGGAGGTTACATGAACCTTCATGTTAATGTGTGCAAAGGGAAATTATTATTGAGCAGTGGTATGAGGGTTAACAATCAGCTTTTTCTAACTTCAAAAACTTGAATGCTTGTTTTTGCTATGCTTGTATTTTCCATATTATATTTGATTGAGTTAAATTGCTCAAAAAGCTATTCTTAAATCAGTATCATACTCTTAGCACATTCAGAGAAGAGAGGATAAACACTGGTAGGCCTTGCTTTAAGTCAGGGGACTTTTCCACCTAAGCACTATAGACATTTAGTAAATCATTCTTTGTGGTGAGCAACTGCCCTGTGATGTATAGGATACCTGAGAGCATCCGTGGTCTCTACTGAGTAGATATGGGAGTAGCAGGGCAGTCATCACTCCAACAGTCATAATGGTGTCTAGATATTGCCAATGTTGCATTGTGGGCCTCATTTCTCAGCTTTGAGAACTTCTGCTCCAAGGAGACAAGACTGTTATCTACATTTGCAACTTTTGTCATCTTTAGCTATTCTTGAACTCGTCTGAGACTCAACAACTTACCTTAAAAAAATACAAGGATTGATGGCTCTTTTACATAGTCTGTGTAATTAGTAGGACCCCATATGTATGTCTTTCTGATGTTAAAGTGCTATTCATGATAAAGGATCTTTGTTAGCACTTGCTGTTCAGAGGTATATAGAACAAAAGAAAATGCAAATCAGAGGAAGGAAGCCTGGTTCATTTTAGGGAACATACTTGTTTTGTTGAAGTTACCATAATTAAGAGATTAAAAGATCCTAGACTCTAACAATGGAGGCCATGATTCTTAAAAAAGCGAGTACCTAAAAGAGTGCTTTCCTGATTACTATGAAAGTCATGAGTCTCCATCCAGTAAGGGAGGCAGTTTTCTAGCTTACTTCTCTGTTGCCATGATAAAACATGGAGCAAAAGCAATATGGGGAAGGGGAGGCCTTTGTATTGTTTTGTTTGTTTGCCTCATGGGTTGTATAGTCCATAATAGAAGGGAGCCACAGCAGAAACTCAAGGCAGGGACTTGGAAGCGGAAACTGAAGAAGAGAACATGGAGGAAGACTGTTTACTGGCTTGCTTTCAGGTTCATATTTAGCTAGCTAGCTTGCTTACACTATCCAGTCACACTTTCTTAGGAATTTTCCTACCCACAGGGAGCTAGATTCTTACATATCAATTAGCAATCAATGTGTATCCCCATAAACATTCTCATAGGCAAAATGGACAGAGACAGTTCTTCAGTGCATCCCTTGCTCTCAGTGTGTTAAATTGACATCTGTGGTCAATTTTGACAGGCATGAAAGCCCATCCTACTTTCATGCAGATAGAATACCATAGAGAGCTTTGTTCTCTTGGAACCATATAGGAAATCCTGGGCTGACCTGTGTTACTTTTTAATCTCAAATATGTCAAGAGTTATGTTGGTGACCTTGAGCAAGCATTAAATCTTCCTGGATATTATTTTATTTTCTTTATCTGTTCAGTGGCAAATTATTTGAATTGATAATTTTCAATCTGGCCAGGAGTACTTAGTAAGATAGGGTATTTAAAATACAAGTGGCGGGGGAAACAAATATGAAGAACATCACCAAACCCTGACATACAACATACTAAACCAATGACACTTTAGAAGCAGTTGATTGAAGCATGAAATCACTGTCTTTGTCTGTCTCTGTCTCTCTCTCTCTCTCCCTCCCCTTTTCTCTCTCTTTCCTTTCTCACTCTCCTTCTCCCTCTACCGCTTTCTTTCCTCCCTAAATCTAAATAATATATTGTGTTCAAAAGATGATGAATATATTTTAATTAAAAGGAAAGCAATAAATTGATACATTTAAATGCTAAGACATCCATCTCAAACAAGCCACTTGTTGTTCAACTGTATCAAAATCATGTAAAAACATTTCTAAAAAATTTGAAATTATAAGTATCAGTATTCTCATTTCCCCGATGGTATTTTTCCAAAGTGAAAGAGCCGTAAAGCAGGAAGAAGTATCTTTATCCAGCCTCTTCTTGAGTTGTAATAATAAGTCTGAATATTAGTTAGGTTTCTATGCTACACAAACACAAGCAGATTGTGGATGGAGGAGAGTGTGCTCATTAAAATTTCCTTGGGGAAAAGAACACCTGTAACAATCAGAAATATGATAAAACTGTCAAAGGGTATATGAAATTAATTATGCCCACTTTGGAATATATATCATTTTTACTACAGTATGACAATGGAAATTATGTTTTCAATATATTTTTAAAAGAAAAAAGGATCCTCGGAGTATTTAACTGACACTTCAATAATGATATCACTATATCTTGGAAAAAAAAGTTCCTTTTTTGCATTCTGGAACCATCTTTTCTGGTGATGCTTTTTAAGTAGTGTTTCTCATTATAGTTTTTATTCAGCTACAACTAGATCTGGCCAATGCCAGCAATGCTTTGTTTTCCTGAAATGGAATGCTTGCTATTATTTTACAAGAATAATGATTTTTCATTTTTCATTCTTCACCATTCTTTACTTGCTAAAGGAGATTGTTTGTGGATTTCTAGAGGAAACAAACCACTTGCAAATATATGACAAGAAACCTTGCTTGGTGAACTTTAAGGGGCATGTGAGTTGTAGTCTTGGCTAAGGAAACTTCAGAACTCCATAGACAAAAGTCAAATGACTTTGACAAAACCCTGGACTTCCCCGAGAGCAAAGACACTACATTTTCTGAATCATAACATGACGACATCTCTTATTCGACTCTTGACATCTTTGTGTTGTGAGTCTCAAAATTTTGGGGCTAACTTTATATTCCTAGCTGTCTGTTTGTCTTTGCAAGAAATATTTACTTGAATTGAGAGACTCACCCACACAGCAAGGCAGCCATATTACTTTTCTCCTGTAGGTTGTAGACTCAGCAATACTTTTGACAGATTTCTTCCAGACTAGAAAGCCTTCAATACAATCTTCTCGATGTTTATTGAAGGTTAGTACGCACGTTTTTCCTTTTCATTGTAAGAAGGATAAAACCTGTACAACAATTGTATTTTATAACATCCCCTTCCCAGTGTCATAATACTGGAGTTGTAATTTAGGATTGATAGCTACACAGAAAAATTGGAGTTCATTTTCTCAAGTTTAAGACAAATATTTTGCAGATGCTCCAGTCAAACCTCCAGTTCTTGCAATCCTGTGAAGTAAATTCAGGCCCTGGGGCTTGATGGGATAAGCATGCCAGGTCCTTTTACAGCAGCAAGTGAAATCATCAATTTAGCACATTTGATACCCATGTGCCACTCTCTTTTCGGAGAGTATAAAGAAAACTGAAGGAAGGGAACACGACATAAGACTAGATGCTAACCATTTTGAAAATACGCATCTAAAATGGAAACACGATTTATCCTGCAGCTACATGAGCATTCTAGAGGCTTCTCTGCAGAGTCAGCATGTGCGGTGCATTGGCAATATGCCTAGAGGGAGGTGAGGTCACTGACCGGCTTGTAGAAGGAAGACCTTGCATTTTTGTAAAGATTTAGATCAGTAATACAAAGCTGGTATTTCTTACCTTGGCTAAATTGTGACAGGCGGGGGATTAGAATATTGTATAAACATAACTTTGTGACCTCTGAAAAGCTGGATAATGCCTTATTCTACAGGCGAGGCTGGTATTTCCAGCTTACTTGGCTTCAAGAGCGAAAGTACAGCATATTAATACCTGGTAGCACAGGAAACCATCAAGAATCAAGTCTGCTTGAAAACGGTCCTTTGAATATCATCACATGAGTTCAGCGTACGTGTCATTTATTGGAGGGAAAACAGAAAGCAAAACATGGTCCACTAATGAGGAATAAATGTGCTCCAAACAGCAAGTACCAGCCATTGTTTTAATGTCACTTATAGATTGTCATGTGTTAGAGACTATGCAAGGAATTTGGGGTCTTTGGAGACAGTTCTTGACTGTGGCATATTAAGTCAGCTTTATGACATTATGTCCAATATTATAAAAAAAAGTTCAAATTTATAAAATTACCATAAACAAGATGGTGATGAGTATCTGTAGTACCTAGGTCCTATGGAATAAGGGGTACTATTAAAAACAAGAAAGAAGTCAGGTGCTGGTGGCTTGTACCTTTAATCCCAGCACTAAAGGAGGCAGAGGCAGGAGAATCTCTGAGTTCAGGGACAGCCTGGTCTATAGAGCAAGTTCCAGGATATCCAAGGCTGCACAGATAAATGATGGCTCAAAACACCAAAAATAAAAATAAAAATAAAATAAGCTTTTAAAAAGGAAAGAAAGAAGCTCCAGATGGGAAAGTGTGACTGTGTTGAGATTAGGGCATAATAGCCGATTGTAGACCTCATATGAAAGAAGTTTGCTCAGGAAAAGACCTGATGAGATGTGGTATTCTGAAGCAATAAAACTATGTTGCAAATGGATGTGGTTGCACACACCTGTAGTCCCAGCTGCTTGGGAGGCTGAATGAGGCAAGAACATCCCCATTTGGAAGCTTCCCTGGGCAACTTAAGCATGATCTTAACCCAAGATAAAAAGGATTACAGGGTAGAGCTCAACAGAAGGGTTATTGTCCATGGTATGTGAGGTTCCAAAAATCAGTAGCATAAAATGAATTTTTAAAACTCACACATCTAATTTGAGCAAAGTAACTTTTTTATTTTTTAATTTTTTTTTAAAAATGGAAAAATAAACAGTTTTATTTCTTTTTAAATTGCTTCCTTCACATCTCCCCATTGGGTTTGGGAATCAAATTCAAGACCTTGCCTGTGCTCAAGATCTAAACATAAGGGGTCCCTTCTTCCCTCATCCCCATGTAATATTTCAATTGACTCTTTGGGGATCTCACATCATGAACCCCACCACAGTTGCTTCCCAGTCCTTCTGTGTCCCCCTCCCCTGCCTTTTGGGACCTCACCCCAAATGAAAAAAGAAAAGAAAAAAATCTGAACAAAACAAAACAAAACAACAACAACAAAAAAAAAACGTGTTAGCTATATTCTCACTGGAGCATGGTCAAACTTTCTAGTGGCCTGCCCCTTAAATAGCACTCAGTCATTCCTCTCTTGTACCCTGACTGGAAGCCATTGGGTGTGGAAAGCTATACATCAACATCCTAGCACAGTTTTTTGTTTTGTTTTGCTTTTTGAGAAAGGATTACTCTGTATCGCCTTGGCTCCCCTGGAACTTGCTCTATTGACCAGGGTGTCCTCGAACTGAGAAATTTGTCTGCCTGGTGGCACACACCTTTATTCCTATCATAGGTTTTAAGAGTTCCCTTCAATGGCTTTCCTATTTAGGCTGTTACTTTTGGGGTGTGTGAGGGTGTATATAGTTGTCACAGAAATCTTCCATGTCTCTCTTTCTCAACTGTGCATCTGCAGTCATCACTATCACCACTAAAGTAAGTTCTCAGTTCTTTATGGTCAGAGTAAACATGGATCATGGGCTTCCATATCATTTCTAGTGACAGCACAGATCATGAACAGGACTCTTGATTTTCAATAGGGCCTTATACCCAGGCAAGACCCTCGGATGCCAAAGAGACCACAGTCATCATTATGACTTCAGGCTGCAGCATAGACCATGAACATCTGCTTGGCCCTCAGTAGTAACATGGGCCATGGACATTAATACAGACCCCAGCTGCAGTAGGACTATGTACCCCAACATGTCCCTCAGAGGCATCTCAGGCCAAGACACCACTATGGCCTCAAGTGGTTACAATGGTCACTTAGATCAGTATGGCCTCAGTGGCCACATGGCCCAAGGACATCAACATGGCTTCAGATGGCTGCATAGACCGTGGACATCAGCATGGTGTCTGGTGGCAACATTGGCCATGAGCATCAACACAGATCCCACCTGCACCAGGGCCTCAGACCCAGTCTTGGCACTAACCAGTCACTCAGACCCAGACATCACTATGGCTTCAGGTGGCAGCTCAGGCCACTCACATCCCTATGGTCCCAGATTTGAGCAATGTAACTCTTAATGGAAGCAAGTCTGGTTATTTGGTGCTGACTACCCAGCTCATGGTAGAGATTATTTCTTAGGACTAATTTGATTGCCAGTGATGAAAAACATGAAACACTTAAGTAGCTAATGTGTGTCATAAGAGATGAGATTTTGAACTAAAGACATGGAATGGGATAACGGACAAGGAAAGGATTTGATGGACATTAAGGAGTTAGTGAATAATCATGACAGCAATAATCATTATTGCATGGAATTATCAAAACCTATTATCTCAACTCTTGAGGCAATCATCTTTACAAATAGTAATTTTATATCTCATCATTAAAAGTATTACCTCTGTCTCTCTGAGTGTTGGCATTGACATGAAGAAACACTACATATCCACATAAGTACAAATAGGAAAGGAAAACATATTAAAACTATGCTTGAGTTCTGAAGAAGTTAAATAGAAATTTAGGAAACTCTATGACAGGCTATGCATATCCAATATAATTATATATAAACAGATACAAACATATGTATACTGGAATGTTTTAAGATGACAGGTCTCAACCTGTGGGTCATGACCCTTTTGGGGTGTCATATATTGGATATCCTGCCTATCAAATATTTACATTAAGATTCATAACAGTAGCAAAATTATGGTTATAAAGTAGCAACAAAATAGTTTTATGGTTGAGGACTGAGGGTCACCACAAAGGAGGAACTGTATTAAAAGGGCTCAGCATTAGGAAGGTTGAGAACCTTTTTTGTTTATTTGTTTTTGAGACAGGGTTTCTCTATGTAGCTTTGCGCCTTTCCTGGAACTCACTCTGTAGCCCAGGTTGGCTTCGAACTCACAGAGATCTGCCTGCCTCTGCCTCCCAAGGAGAACCAGTAGTCTTAAGAGATTCTATTCATAATTGCCTCTGAGTAAAAACCACCTAAAATATAATATTTATTTGTAAATAAGATGGTTCATATTTGCCAGTGAAAACTTGTGGAGGCCCACAGAGGCTTCCTAGTAAGGCCTTACTCAAGGTCAGAAAATCTGAGCTTGCTTCACCCAGCAGGGCTGCATAATGGGATGATTTGGCCATGGGCGTGGTTACCAGGTATTTTGAAGGTCTACACTTGGTATATATTGTGCATTGATATTCAAAGGGGGAAGTCTTTTGCCTGTCCCCTTGGTAGTGTATAAAAAGCCCATTAGAAGAAATCTTGAGGTGGCTGGGTATCGACCCAGGGCCCTCCTGTGTCTCTTGTCTTTCTTGTTGTTTCCATCTATATTTCTATCTAATACTTCTTCATTCCTCTCTCCTCCCTGCAAGAACCCTTTGACAGGTTGGAGCTGGACTCTGATAAAAAAATAAGCAACTTATAACCTCACAGGAAAAGAATATATCATCTTCTGAGTAGAATGGTACTGAAAATTGGTTGATTGCTTCTTCATGTTCTAAAGGAGAATCATTCCATGTCTTTTCCATGGCTTCTGGTTATCTCTACCAATCTAAGGAATGCCTTGACTCTAGGAGTAAAAGAGTTTATAGTCACTATTCATTAATATAAAGTTAGACAAATGTATATGATGGTAGTGGCCAAACGAGTTATGTAAGAAGGATGGTGGTGAAACAGGTGGCCTGTGGGCTTATGAGCATGTTTCATATCCTGTTGTATGGAATGTTTGCTGAAATTCTTCTAATTGTACTAGTGTGATATTTCTGTGATGCATTTTCTGAAATTAAACTTTACCAAAAAGGTTTTAAAGCAACAATTAGTTAATATTAGGAGAAATGATAAAAGACAAAATAAAGGAGCCTTTGATTAGTAGTTGCTCTTCATCCAACTTCAGGTCCCTATGTGAAGAAAGAGATACCATTAGACAATCAAAACAGTCTCCATTGGGTGAATCACATCACTGGTTTGAAGTAATTCCTCAAAATATAGGCCTTTAACTTCATAGCCACCTCTATGCTTCGAGCTTGCAAAAAATGGATAAAAAACAACCCTTAGCCATTGTTTTTGTGTGTTTTCAATCATTTGAAGGTCTTGTGTGGGATGTCTGTGGAAACTCACAAGTATGTATTGAAACAGGGTTTATTCTCTGGAAATAATGGCTTCCAGCCAGCTCAGGAGAAGAAAGAATTGCCGGGGACAGACTCCCTCCCTGTGTGAGGACTTCAGTTATAGCCACTACCTTGTTACACACCACATTTCTTTCCTTCCAAAGCCAGCTGTATTCATTGTCTAATTATCAATTTCACCCAACTTAAAAATAGACACTAGCTCAAACATGTGAATAACTAAAAATATTATTGTAAGATTAAGATCTGGAACAATAAAAAATGTCCAATCACTGTTAATGGGTTCTTATAAAAGAAAATAATAACATAAAGTCAGTATTTTTTCTTATATCTTAACTTTTTAATGCACAGATTTATTATTAGAACTATGAAATGATTTAGATAAATGGAGAGGGGAAAAACCTCATATGGAACAACATGGGCCAAGAACCAGCTTCCGAACATTGGCAGCTGGCCGAGCACACCTCCATAAGGGGACATGCAACTTTAATCTTTATTATGGAGTGATCACAAGTGGACGCATTCTGAACACCATCTGCTCTCAGTGAAGCATTGGAGATACAGGCTGCTCACTCTGTTCTGCCCTTCACCTCTGCCTCTGAGTTCAGCCACAGTCCCATTCTGAAAGGTTGGGTTTTATTAAATAGAAAAGTTTATTATAATTAATATTCTTTACAAGAGCCATTTATTTTTAATGACTAGCGGGATGAACAGCTGAGGGTCTAAATATTATTATCTGTCAGAGGTCTCTAGGCAGGAGGAGTTTTAACTTCCAGTTGGGTGCCCAGGTGAATTTTTGAGTGTTGGAGAGTGTATCAACACTTGAGCCCATTGAGGTTGCAATTCACATACTGCATTGGGCACAGTGATAAGGACATGAGCACAGATGTCCAGTCTGTGCTTTCTAAAGTTACAATACCCCAAATTAAACAAAGTATCATGAATTTCTTTTGTTTTTTGTACCCAACTGAAAATGACATCTTGAGATACATAAGATGTTACAGAACGCAGAATAGACCAGCAAGCACAATAGTTCATATTGGATGGTTAGTACATGTGACCTTCTAACAACATAAAAAATTAGAATATGCTGATTCAATACTAGAGTATGTCTCCTCTTTGTGTGTGTGTGTGTGTGTGTGTGTGTGTGTGTGTGTGTGTGTATGAGAGAGAGAGAGAGAGAGAGAGAGAGAGAGAGAGAGAGAGAGAGAGAGAGAGAGAGACCTATATTCTTTTTTTGAAGTCAGTCTTATCTAGAGTCAGGTTCATTACAGATATAACTAAAAGCATCAAAATGAGAATATTCTGAATTTTAAGGTATCCCATATTCAATGAGTGGTAAATATACAACTATTATATAGGGGACTTTATACATGGAGAAGAAGCATATTTGATGGTGAAGCCAATGGTTTGAGTGCTCTATCTTTTATAGGATTCCAGGGATTGGACGAAATAACCAGAAGTCAAGGAAAGATATACTGGGATTCTCCTTTAGAATGAAAAGAAGAAATCAACCTTCCCCTCTCCAGGAATAAAGACTTCTAACTATCAATATTATGAAGGAATTGTGCAGTCCACTTTTCTAGTTTTAATTTCTAGTTTCAGTAAACTGTGATCTGAAAATATTAAGTGAAATTTTCAGAAACAATTTATAAGTTTTCAATTTTGTATCACCTGAATAGGTGATGAACTCACCCACTGATCCCACATGATTTTTCCCAGAATACGAATCTTCTCTTGACCAAGTGCACCCACACTTGATGCCCATCCACTCAACTTGTCACCTAGCAGCTACTGTAGTCATTTAGTAGAACACTGTTATGGATCAGAATACACATGACTGAAAAACTCTTAATAAAATCCCAAGGTATAAAAATAGTAAAACTCTTGATTGAAGCAAGTTCAACAAAAACTATGGAGTGTATGATGAAAGAAAAGGTGAAGGTTTTTTGCTTAAGAAAAGAAAAATAAGTCTATGCTGAGGTTTCTAAAATGTATAGAAAGAACAAATCTTCTATTTATGGCATTATGAAGACACAAACAGAATTTTGTTCTAGTTTTGCTGTCACACCTCAAACAGTAAAAGTTACTACCATCGTCAAAATTTAGGTAAGGTGGAAGTGTTGAACAATATGTTCCCAATAACGGTACAATGCCCCATCCAGAACACCAAGGCAAGGTGAAAATTTCACCAAGGGATTCCCCAGAATAATATCAAGACATTTGCTTGTATTGGGGGGGTTGTTCAGAATCAGCAGAAGGTCTAAGTAGAATTCAGTTTTATCTGTAGCTTCAGACATCTAAGAAGGTTAGCAAACATCCTCAACACATAGATAGGAACAACTAGACGTTTCTGCTATGATACATCACTTAGTATCTTGTGGTTTTTAATAGCAGCAATTGGAAAATACTACAAGGGTTACTGGCAGGCATTCATTTAGGTTTCCTGAGAATCTTTGTGAGCTTAAAGAAACAAAGAAAGATTTCTTTAGCACTACAAAGATGAGCCTGTTTTAGAGGTTGAACTGTGTTTGCACTCCTCACTGGTATTTCAGTTCTGCTCTTTCACCCTACTCCTTCCTGTGCTAAGACATGTTATATGAACTATGTAAAAATCCATGGCATTCTTCTTTCAGGTGGCATGATGAAAGGGTTCAGAAAATTCATGGATGTTCTATTGGCTGATTCTTCAGAGAATTCATGAACAAATACCACTTAAGTGGCAACATGACAATACACATCAGATGTACCAAAAAGTCAGGGTGGGTATAAATGATATCCTTTGGATTTAGCCATAATACTTTAAGTATGGAAATATAAAACATGTTCTAAGGATAACATATCCAAGGATAATACACATATACTCATGAAATCAGTCTGATTGGTATCTCCGGAGGCTCTGATAGCTTACCCAAAGCAAGCTCTTATCAACAAATAACCTGGCATCATTTCTTAGAACACCATTCCTGGGATCCCTCTGAAAGGGTCCCACTAAATTACTGTCAAAATGCATACTTGCAGTTTAACATAACTAAAGTATCCTGACAATGTTCCTTTATCCATTTGTTATTTACTACTTAAAGATTTATCATTTTGTCCTTCAAGTAAAATAGTAGAGCAAATAACAAAAACAATTTATTCCTAATTTGCAAAGACAGTACCACCAACCTTGGCCCCTGAAAAAGGAGATGACAGAGGATAATGTTCTAAGAATCCTTGTCATCAAAGAGAATTTTGAAGCTGAGATATCTTTTAAGATTGAAGCACTTGTCTTTTAAGACTATTCGTTATCTTATGAAGTTGCCCTTGTGAAAGATGCACAATGACAAAATATCAGAGTATTAGGGTTGATAGAAGATAGCTAGGGGAAACAGAAAGGATTACCACAATGTGAACAAAATATCTAAAGTTTTCTTTCCACTAACTCCAGTTGCATATGTAAAACAGGAAGATGACCAAAATGTCATTTAACATGAAAACAGGTGCATAACAATTAGGGCCATCATCTGATATAAGGATGGAGTGAATGTTTACAAAACAAACAGCATCATTTCTCAAGGGAATTAAATAGGTCTAGTATATGTTTGAAAGTCAGTAAGTCAGACAGGACATCCTGAGACTTAAATTATAATGATTAATTAGCATTTTTGTTATTTGGAAACAAGTGATATTATTTATTCTCTTTCATTGCCTACCTGTGAAATGCAGATCTGAGATGCAATAAATTATGTATTAGTTTTGCTGAGATGCTGTAACAAATTACCACAGATGTGCTGGATTATTTGAGAGGCTGGAGTTTTCAAGGTTCTGGCACCCTGATGGCCTCAAGGAAAATTTCTTCCTTGATTTCATTAGTTTCTCAGGACTCTCAGAATTCCCTGGTAGTTCTTATAACTTTTTCATTTCAGTTCTGACTCCACCACATCCTCTGTGATTCTAAGTCCTCTCTAGCTATCTTTCTATGTGTCTTTTCCTTTCCTTTCATAAAGGCATCAGCCGATGAATTCAAGGCCCAGCCCATTCCATTATGGTGTCATCTTAACTAGTTATAACTACAAAGATCCATTATCAACAAAAGTCAACTGTTGAGGCTAAAGATGGACATGGCATGTTAGTTGTAGGATACTAAATTGTGTAATGCTACAACACCAAAATCACTAATTAATTTTTATTTTATTTTTTACTAATGGAAGCTATGCAACTGGAACAAATGTGCTCTCTGCATGTTCATTGACCCTGTGTAAAGATGGGGAGAATTAATTGGATAACATAACTATTACCCAAAACTGTAACCCAGTAGACCAAGATCATTAGAATATAGGATGCTGGAAAGTTACAAACTGTCTTGAGTCTTTCATTATACATTAAGCCCCCAAATCTTACAAGAAAGCACCTGACCTTAGGAACAGAAGAAGTGGAATATAGACACATCTATCAGTACTATCAGCACTGAAGTAATTCAACAACCTCCTGCTACTCACAGGGCAGTGGAGTTGACTTTACAAAGACAGATAGTCTGTCACACAAACCATAACCATCTGTATACAGTCAATCTATTCTATTCTTCTTCAGTAATTACTGTTATTTATAATAGTGAAAAATAAGTTCTACCTCAAAAAATTGGTAGTTTTCTTCTAGTTAATAGAGTTATTACAGTAGTTTCTATTTTGAAAGTACACCAAAAGATCATGGTTGCAGAGGTTGGCTTCTAGATGGTTCTATTGGGATATGCAACTTTAAAGTGGTAGGCTTGGTAGGAGATCCCTGGGTTGATGGGGACCTTCAGCTCTTAGTCTCCCTAGCTTTTCATGAGGTGACTAGCTGTGCTTTATCATCCACAACTGCCATAGGCCTAAAGCCAAAGAGACACATAAGAATGAGCTGAAGCCTCCAAAAGAGTGAGCCAAAGTAAACTTTTTTCTCTGATGAATGAGTTAATTCAGGCATTCTGTTACACTGAGGAGGAGCTGACTGACAGAGTCACAGATGTCCATTCACAACCTTTTGATTCTGTAGTCCAAATGGTATTATTCTAGAGTTACATACAGCATCAACTACAATTATAATGACTTGAAAACACAAGTGCATCCCTTCAATTCCTTCCAGGCCATGCTTTCCTTGATCGAAAGAAATCTGTTAAGTCTGAGACTTTTAAATCTCATAAATTTGAGACAGAAAATTGAAGTTTAGAGAGGCTAGTTGCTCCTCAGTCGCAAATCTAGTGAGTGATGTGTTTCAGAGAAATGGGAAGTAGTGTGGTTGACAACCTGAACATTTTGCCTTATGCTACGCTCCATCCAAGGCTCTTTGACTTCAGATCTGCACAAGAACTGCCTAGAACCTTAGGAGACCCTTCTTCCTAAAGCTTGCAGGGGCTTCTCTGCCTCTGTCCTTTTCTCATTCCACTCAATCACCAGACACATGTATGGCTTTCTTTCCTTTCCCAACACAACCATGTATCTTCTGTTTTCTCTTCTGTGGGACACTCATCTCAATAATGTCAGCATCATCAACCACCACCACCTCTCCCCGGGCCATACTTTTGTTCTCTAAATGGACCCCACAATAATGTACTTCTCTTCCTTCCTGATTTTGACATCCTTCTCAGAATGGGGAAGGAGAATGTCAACAACTGTGAGAAAATTATATGCTTTATGAAAACATAGCCTTTTCTCGATTTCTCTGCAGGGGGATCTGTAATAAATATTTTAAGATCATTTGAGAACTGTTAAAATCAGTTCCATAGAAACTGCAATGGTTAGTGTGTACATGGGATTGAATATTACTAAATCCATCCACTCTGAATATATTCATTCATTCATTCACATACACACACACACACACACACACACACACACACACACACACACATTTATTTTCATACATTTTTCTTGGATGTTCTAATCATTAAAAGTGAAGGATGCCCAAAACCATGAGGACCTTGATGTTGTTTTAGGGTCTCTAGAGCAAACCATGGATCTTGTGCTCCATCTGATTCATCAGAACCTTTGAGTGATGAGCAAAGTCTGCATGTTTCTTCTTGCTTCGGGGAAGCCATGGGTCAGTTCTCCTCCTGTCAAGACCTCAGAAACTACTACAGCTGACTTAGCTGCTGCCTCAGGCTTGCTGTATTCCACCTGCTCAAGTTTCACCTTTGCAAGGGCACTCTCTTGAGGTTCTACTAAATTACTGATATTCCCATTTTTTACTTTATCCTGCTTAATAGTTCCTGCAGAGGAGGAAGAGCCCAGGGGAGGTTGGTGCCCAATACCAAAGAAATGGCAGTACCCTGAAAATGTACTTAAAGAGAAATCCATCTATGTGACAGTGTATTTATTTTCTATACATTTTACTGAAGGGCGTGGTGAGCATGAAAGCAGGGTACTTATTTCTGATGATGCAAAGATGAACATAACATGACCTTTACATGCTGAACTTTTAGAATATATGGCACAAAATGAACACACACACACACACACACACACACACACACACACACACAAATTCATCTATTCCACTTAAGTATGGCTATCAAAACTTAGAAGTAGGTTATTTTTAACAAGTGAAATCAATGTTATGTCAATTTAAAAGGGAGAAAACCATGAAATAATGACTAAATGGTGCAGAGCAATGGCAAAAACGGTGATGCTGTCTAGAGAACAGACATGGTAGTCTTGTTCACAAAATCATAAATAGTCACACTGTAGAATGAGGTAAGTCACTGTCTGTCTTTGTTAGGATTTCTATTGCTTCAGTGAAACACCATGACCAAAAAGCAAGTCGGAGAGGGAATGGTTAATTTGGCTTACACTTCCACATTGCTGTTCATCATTGAAGGGAGTTAGGACAGGAATGCAAACAGGGCAGGAACCTGGAGGTAGGAGCTGATGCAGAGGCCATAGAGAAATCCTGCTTATTGGCTTACTTTCCACGGCTTGCTCACATAGAACCCAGGACTGCCAGCCCTTAAATAGAATTGCCCACAGTTGGCTGGGCCTTCCCTATCAATCACTAATTAAGAAAATGCCTTACACCTGGACCTTATGGAGGCATTTTCTCAATTGAGGTTCCCTTCTTTCTGATAACTCTCGCTTGTGTCAAGTTGACATAAGACTAGCCAGCATACCAAGTTACCTTCACCCCTGTAGGTTTCCTCATTTGTTCTAAAAATATGAGATCCTTTCTTAAGGTGCATCCTGTGAGGATAAGAAAATGCTTGCCCACGTGATACATTTTTTAATAGCTAACATATTTTTAGTTTTTCTTCTTCCTGCTGCAATGGTGAATGCTATCAGTGGTGTTTATGGGTGTGCTCAGTACTGCAAAGTCATTCCATTCTTCTTATTCTGATTTTTCTCTTTTACAACTTTCAATTCTCTGTCCTCTATTAAACCTTGACAACAGGCTTGGTTCTCAGAAGTTTTCCAAAAAGTCCACATCATTCAAACTCTTAAAACCTGTGACAAGATTATTTTATTTCTCCTGGAGGATATGGATTGACTACTCTTATTTAGCTTCCAATGAATGTTTGGAAACTGTGGCATAATAAGTTAACTTCTTCTTGCCTTTTCTAGAAAAAAAATCACATTGTCAGGGGGAATACACAATAGTCTAGAAATACTGATTACTTCTTCAGCATTTTTTCAATACTCATGAGTGATAATTATTTTTGGTATTACAATTCTAAGAAATGTAACTTGGAAATCTTGAGACTTAAATGCAATTTTAACTATGGGTATAAGCAAAAATGATTTTAAAGGAACATGAACTATTTTTCTTACCTTTATGAAAGAATTAAAGCAGCAGATATTTTAGTAAAAGGCAAAGATGTGTAGAATGTTCAATGGCCATTTGTATGAAGTACATGAATTTTTGACATTTTAATTTTTACATTTAGACAAATGCTTATTTGTGAAACATATTTAAGAGAAGAGTTAACTAGGTATCCCATTTTAAATATAGTAATGTTACATATAGGATGATCTATGGTATCAGACATTAGTAAGAATGAAATTGATGTTATTAATCTTACCATTTAAAAGTTTTCATGGAGAATGTCTCTAAGCCTGATAACCTGAGCTAATACCCAGGCCTGATATGGTGGAAGGAGAGAGAACTATCTCCTATAAGTTGTCCTCTGAAGTCCATCCATGTGCTTTGGCACTCATGACCTGCCTCAAAATGGATTAATAATTGAAATGTACTTAAAATCTTTTAAAGTTTTTAATGTATTTTTGAGAAATTACTTTGGAGAATGTAGGGAGAAGGTTTGACATTGTAAATTCTCAGGCAATAGTTGCAAAGGAAGTTTAAGAAAAATTTCTGGGGTTTTATATTGAAGACCTTTGAGAGAAACTGCAACACAGAAGAAATACCTCCAAGAAAATAAAAAGGCATCTAAGACTCTCCTCTGGAAAAAGACAATTATTCCATTATTTATAAGAAGAAAACATAATATTCTTACAAATCTGCCCTATCTTTATGAATTTAGCCCATAGATAATCATCTCTTAGAAAATACACATATATTCCAAAAGTTCGTTCAAATGTATTATTTGGGACAAACTAAAGCATTAAAGGTAATCACACCATAAAGACTGACATTGAAATCCTTTTTTCCACAATGCCCAAGAACCATCAGAAAGAAAACCAAGTAAGGAAACTCTCACTAGAAAAGGAAAGCAATAAACCAAATTCAGTTTGTCTAAAAGTGGTGGGCAAATACCCCAAACCCATTGATAGCATTGTATCTATGTAGAAAAGCCACTTGACTACCATGTACTCAGAAAAAAACAAGTGCTCAAAATCATTTGACAGTAGAGGAATTTACAGATATTTCATTATTACATTTATATTCTATATCAGTTATTCATGTCTTCAAATCTTTCAGACAATAATCAACCAACAACATAAAATCTTAGATCAATACAAATCTTATCCCACAGTCAACCTGTGACTTAAAGGGGTAACAAGTTCCAATTCCCACTAAAGACAGAAATATCACACAAATGTCCAATAAATCCATTCTCCTTTAATATTTGGTGGAGACATTGTCATTGTAACCAGACTAGAAAATAACAGAAGAAAAAATACATAAAGTTATGTGCAGAATTTCAGACAATATATCTGAAGGACCCTAAAAATATATCTTAAAATATTATGTCAAACAAAAAAGTATTAAAATAACTTTTATAGGCTGGGCGGTGGTGGCGCTCGCCTTTAATCCAAGCACTCAGGAGGCAGAGCCAGGCGGATCTCTATGAGTTCGAGGCCAGCCTGGACTACCAAGTGAGTCCCAGGAAAGGCGCAAAGCTACACAGAGAAACCCTGTCTCGAAAAACCCAAAAAAATAAAAATAAGAAAATAAAAAAAAAACTTTTATAAGATTAACACAAAGTATCAGTAGGTTTCATGTACCTTCCAACCATTGTGTTAGAAGAAAAGCAGCAAAGCAGCAGCAAAAATACCATTTGGGGGTATCAAGTAGAAAGACTAAATTTCCAGCAGTAAAATAGATAAAAATGAGAAAAAGGAAAGTTTAGATTTCAGAAAAGACCAAAAGTAGAGTAAGACAAATGAAATGCCCATTCCAACCTTAGATAGATTAAATCACTATTATAAAAATGGCAATTATCTCAGGTGAATAAAAAACAATACAATCGCTACAGACAACAATCTGTTCTGGGAAGGTGGATGCTTATTATAACATCCTTTAAAAAATGTACCAAACAGGAATAATTATAAGAAACATGTGCAAGATGAGCAATTGATGACAAGATCACCCCAAAAGTCAAAGCATGTTGGACACTCTATTTTGTTTCGTCCCCAGTTGGAATTAATGGTGCAAGAAGCTTGACATAGGAACCCTGAAGAATAGAAAAGCCAGCACCATTGCCAGTATATAAGGACATGTAAGTGTAGGTGATAGCTGCTCACTGGAGTACAGATGTTTTTCAATACTATTGGAATATTTGTATAGTAATTTATACCTGATAAAACCAAATACAGATACCACAGTCTGCACTAGAATAATTTCAAATCAATTAGGGGTTCTTATATCATTTTATTAATTACTACCTGAAAATATAGATGGGATACATCATAAGGACTGAATGGAAACCAACATTTTAGCCCTCAGAGTTTGAAAGTAAGAAGAGACAAGACAGACTTACTAATATACTGAAAATTAATTATTAGATTATGAATTGAAATTTTACAAATAATATTGTAGAGAAACATTTATCCTTCCATGATAGAAAAGGTTCATAGGAAGAGGCAGGGTGCTGGGGAGGCTCTCAGGATTCCACAAGGTTGATCCCATCTTGGTCTGCTGGCAGTGGTTCAGAGGGTGCCCAGGACCGGTCAACTCTAGTGACCAGCCTAGCAAATAACCTAGTTGTCATCATAAAGCCTTTGTCCAGTGACTGATGGAGGCAGATACAGAGATCCACAGCCAGGGACCAGGCTGAGCTCCGGGAATCCAACTGATGAGAGAAAGGAGATACTGCAGTCGAGGGACATCGAGATCATGATGGGAGGATGTGCAGAGATGACCGGCCACACTAGTGGAAGCCCATGAACTGTGGACTGGTGGCTGTGGAGCCCCTATGGGACTGGACTAGGCCCTCTGGATACGGAAGACAGTTGTTTGGCTCGAACTGTTTGGGAATCACCCAGGTAGGGGGATCGGGATCTGTCCTTGGTCTATGGACAGGCTTCTGGAACCTGGTGCCTGTGGTGTGACACCTTGCACATCTTTGGTGCAGTGGGCGTGGACCTGTCTAGGCTCAGTGAGCTAGGATCTGCTGACTCCCCATAGGAGACCTCGATTTGGGGGGATGTAGAGATGTGGGGTGGCTTGGGAAAGAGGGCTGGGGGTGGGAGGAGGGAGCAGGGGGGATCTGTGGATAGTATGTGGAGTGAGTAGAAAATTTCTTAATAACGAAAAATGAAAGGAAAAAAAAAAGAAAAGGTTCCTAAAAATTAAGAATGCCATGCAAATCCTATCTTCCCCTTCCAAAAGTCACTTAGTAAAGGCAACTTAAGCATATGGAGAAAAAAATCATCAATCTTATTCATATTAAGAAAAATATAAATTAATATGTAAAAAATAGGAGTTGCCATCCATTAGCAGAAATATGAAACCTTTATAATGTTCTTTGCTGGCAAAACAATGGGGAGACCAGCCCTCCCCAACATAGCTGGGATGACTACAAGATAGCATGGGTTCTTTGAGGGAGAATAAGTCAATATTACAGAATTGCACAAGTGGGCGCTCTCATTGTAAAGACATCACCTAATAGAAAAAGAAAAGCACCCAAGTATTATGTACCATGGCCAACGGTTATTAATAACAGAATTATTACTAACAGCAGTAGGACAGAAGCACTGAAACTCTCAGCCTTAGGGCCAGTTTTAACACGCAATTGTATTTCGTCTAAGGAAATACCAGACAGCTAACTATAAGAAGGAAGGCTAGTTCTAGCCACTGAAAGTATGTGTATATATTCAAAAAGGTATTTAAAGAGGCTAGAAAATGAATGTGCCTAGGCATAAACTTGCTTGAAATATGAAAAATAAACACTGAAAGAGCAGCAAGAATAAATAAAAATATTTACGTATAAATAGCATAGGAAAATAAACTTTCACTGAATATTTAAAACAGGTTTTTCCTGTGAACTATAAAATTGGTTTATTTGTTAAAACACAAGTAAATCAAGAGAAATAACCCCAAAATTAAAAATAAAAGAACCAATGAAAGTATGTTTAATATATTCTTGGATAGAAAGAACTACACAATTATGTTTTATTTTTAGTGGCATTATTGATACAATTATACATAGTGAATCACACATATAAGGCAATACTTTAGGAAAAATATTTCAAGGAAAGAGGAAAATAACCAAATGAATTTATTATATATTAGATTTGCATTAAGACTATCAGGCAATTATGAATAAATATTTATGCCTTTATATGTCCCTCTTCGAATATCAAATCACTGAAATGTCTAGAAGTAATAATAACCTAGCAATGATGAGCATGCTTACAGCTGCTTTTTAAAGTGCATTTCCCAAAAGCAAGGCTAGTGTTTATTGAGAAAATGACTATTGGGTCTGAAGCAGGTAAACAAAAACAAGGAGTCTGGGCATCCCTTTGTGAGATACATGAATCGAGACACAAATACAGAATGGAGAGTCCTGTGGCTAGCAAAGGGACCTGGGGCCTGGGAGAAGATGGCCAACTGAGAGTAATACAGAGGGGACATGAGCAACTACAGATACATATTGAATATATATTTTGTACAATAACTAAAAGAAAATTAGAAAATGCATATTAATCAAAATATCTTTTTATAGAAGTTGGAACCATCTAAATGGGTAGTGTAAAAAAGTGTCTATTTGCATGGCTAGTGTTCAATGCCACTAGCTATTAGACAGAAGTCAGAAAAGTACAGCCCTGTAGTTTTCATTTTATTTGATTTTTAGGCCCATCTTTCAGTATATTTATCTCTTACAGTGATATGGCAGAAGAAACTCTTTAATATAATTACCAGTGTTGAGCTGCTATGGACACTCTGGCAGGCAGTGTCAGAGGACTGATGGGAACGGGTGCTGATCTACTATCTTTCTGTCTTGCATCAGCACAAACATTGAGGGTTCCATGGTTTCATATAAAGCACAGGAAAAATTATGCCTTGGAAAAAGCTTAAGAATGGAAGAGAGCAGAAATATCCTTCACTTCATCTGCACTGTATTAGCTCTGTCTGCTTTCTCTCTCCAGTTGTGACCAAGGTTTCCATAAATAACAGTACCACAACAGGGTGTGTGAGATCACCCTCTTCACTCACCCAATCCAGTGGACTCTGGTGATGGGGATGGAAGGAGGGCAAACAGTTCTCCAAAAGGAAAAATCAAAATAACTCTAGGGACAAAAGTCTTCAGAGTAGTAAAATCGGAGGTCATTAATTAGCAGTTTCTAAACATTTCATTAATAAATTTCAGTTTCTGCACAGGTTTAGGATCATAGCAGAGTGAAAGCTGATCACTGTCTCCAAGCAAACAACTTCCCTGTTCAGTGTTGCCCCAGACAACATTGGGCCATTTGTTATCATCAGTGAGCCTATTAATGGGGTTCAGGTCCTGCTGTTCCTAAACACAGCCTGCTATATTCGAGAAGGCAGAAAACAAGATTGCAACTAGGATTTTCCCCCAGTTCTCACAAAGCCATGAATCCCAAGGTCTGCCCTTGACCACTTTCATCTCCTGCTGAACTTCATGGAGTAACTCTTCTGCCCTACAACTGCTGAGAGAGAGAGAGAGAGAGAGAGAGAGAGAGAGAGAGAGAGAGAGAGAGAGAGAGAGAGAGAAACAAATGAGAGGGTGCTAGCATGTGTGGAAAACCCAGGTGTTGTCTCACAAGCGCCAACCAAATATTGCTTTTAATGTAGGGATCTCATAAAAATGGTTAGTCTGGATCCCACAGATCTACCTACCTCTGCTTTCCCAGGGCTGTGATTAAAAAACAAAACAAAACAAAAAATAATATGCCTCCTCAAAGCTTTAAGAAACAAAACAGGTTGTGGGAATTGAACTCAGGTCTTCTTGTTTGCAAGGCAAGCATTTAACCCACTACACCAGCTTCTCTGCCTGTGTCAACAACTGAGCAGTATTTCTCAAAGCCCACAGATCAGATTCAGGCACACGCTTGCTTATGATCCGTATGCTATGGTCTTTGCCAAATTGCCATCATTTTATTATCACACAGAAGAATTTCACTGCTAAAAATTCCTGTTGTGTGCTTACTTTCCTATGGGTCCTTACCAATCCTTGGCAACCACTAATCTCTTCACTGTCTCTCTAGTTTTTGCTATTTCCAGAATCTCATACATGATAAATCATTCAATATGTTACTTTTCAGATGGCTTCTTTTACATAAGAAAATGAAGAAGTTTGTTAATGTGAAATTTTAAGTTGACATCTAATTTTTTTCATCATAAACTTAAGTTACTTCAGAGGATATACTTTGAGGTTATTAAGAATACAGACATTAGAATAATTCTATTTATTAAGTGTGATTTTTCAAAAGTAAATAAATGCAAGACTCTCATCAAGCTGTGAAATACTGCTGTAAAGGTGAGCACATTACAAAGATCTGCTAAACTCCTTACGGAGGAAACTCGGGAGACATGGAGTTAAACCTGGCTTAAAGGAAGATGGAAACACATTCATTTGTGTATTAGAAGTGTAGTGATGACTGGGCAGATGGAGTCCAGATTGTGTTTTGTGCAGAAGAAGGTGGTCAGTGTCTCCACTGGACAGAATTCACTAGCATGTCTGTAGACAATTCATAGATTTTGTTATCCATCATTCTTCTAAATGCATCCAAAAGCTAAAATTCCTACAGCAACTTGATAAACATCTTCATATTTACATACATATGTTACATACACATGTATATGCATTAAATGAATATCAAAATGTTATTTTTGCTTAAAAATTATCTTTTCTTTTTATATAATCTCTCATTGTGTAATACTTTACAATTTTTCTCTCCTCTTTCTAAAATAAATATATATTTCAATTAAATGCTTTTTTCTAGGGTTGCAAGGCTAATGATTAATTGGAGGTATATTCAGATGGCATAATGATTATCATTAATGATTAATAATAATAATTAAGATGCAATAAGTAAAAACATTTGATATCTGAAAAATAATGCTGTGACATAGATGTTTTTATTAAAATTCAATCTGTGAAAGAAATTGTATGTCAATTATTGTATTTGTTCCCAATTTCAGGTCTACATATTTGTCATCATAGAGAGTTACATGTGAGAGAAAGATAAGATCATCTTAAGCTTTATAAATTTAGGGTAAGACATTAGGATACATGAAAAATATTTAAAATGGTTTAACTGTGTTTATTGATGTGTGTGAAGGAAGGGTGTACACATTCAATGATAGGTCTGTGGAGAGTCAGAGGACAATTTGAAGCAGTTGCTTTTCTTCTTCTACCACATAGGTTCCTGGATCAACTTGGGTCATTTGGTCTTATGGCACGCTTGCTTGATGAGCCATCTCAGTGGCCCATGAGTACGATGTTGGGTTAGTCACTTTTAGAGAGATCTATCAGAAAGGGATTTAGAGTCAAATCCCTTTCACCTGTACATGCTTCCAGACCTTCTGCAAAATCTTCCTGTAAACTTGGGAATTTACATACCTAGACTGAAGATGGCTACCATAAGTCACTCAACATTGTGTGACCAGAGACATCCTCCCATTTTTCAATCTATTCTTGCTTTTTTTTAACCTATAGCTATAATTCTTTTTCATAATGTATTTAGAAAAAAATTAAAAAGTAACTTTTATTACCAAGAAAATTTTAGACAATATCTGTATGTGGGTACATTAAAGATTTTTTACAGTGGCCAAAATTTCCCAATTTCACTTTACTCTGAAGCTAGTTGACTTGTTCTCTGTGGCCATGTAGGCACTGATGTTTAAGTGATAGCACTGTTAACAAGAGGTATATTGATTGCACCCTTTATACCAGGCATTATACTGAGATGGGTAGATCATTTGGTCCTGATATGTGTGAATCTGGATTTCATAGGTAAGGGTGCCAAGTGTGGTTTAGCAAATAGAGTGCTTCCTTCAAGGTCAAGTAACTCATAAAACAGGATTCCATATTTCTCCCTTCCAGTTTTGAGCTCCCCATTATCACACTGGACTGTGATAGTGGCTTGGAATGAAGGTAAAGCTTTATTCCACCACATTAGTTGATCTAGTGTGGACTCTAACATTCCCATGTTGCATTTCACATTTCTTCATCTTCAGTTAAAGTCAGTTTCATATTGCTTTTGAAATTCCTCACCTCTACCGTGTCTGATTTGGACAAACTGACTAAAAGCTTCCTTCCAAACACTCAAGTCCTTTGGTTCTACAGCTTCTCTTGAGTCTACAGCTTGTTGGAAATGTTTCACATAAAACAATTATTAGAAGAGCAAATCCCATCTGCCACTCTTTGTCTTTCTGGCTGAGGAGAACAGTTTCTCCATACTAAATCCAGCTACGCTTTCACTCTGCCTCCCACTTCTTGTCACTCTTCTCTTTTCCCAACTTTCTCTGTTATAAACTGTGTCTGTATTTTTTCTCCTCTTAGATGGCTCCTGCTCCTCTACTGGTCACTGGTTTGCAAGGCTTCAAGAAGGCCCGCCAAACAATTCTTTTTGCAAGTCTGCTTTAATACTTATTATCCTTTTCAGCCAAGGAAGGTTCATACCATCAGGAAAGGCAGGGACTCCTTGTACACTCTATTTCCTTAGGAAATGATTGTTAAAATCAGGAAAAGATTTTCAAAATGTAATCCTCTTGACTCTGCCAGGAGAACTGAAATCTTTGTGGTATGGGTTCTTCATTCATAGGAAGGCATGATGTTCTGTTGGGATCCTTCTAAAATGAAGGATGAGGGAAGAGAGTGGCAAAGGAGAATAAACTATAATCACTTATAAAAATATTAAAATAATTTAATTTAAAATACTACTTTCTACAAACATAGAAACCTCATGGGAGCAGAGAAATAACCAGGTAAGTTTGGAGTGTTGAGATTGGAACAGGCCTGATGAAGTAATGGGTAGAGTAACTCTTGGGAGGCATGGGATAGCCTGGGGGCATTCTGGTGAAATGACAAATGACAAATGGAACTGGGAACTGTCTACTTAACAATTTTGCCCAAGGCCAGTCTATCTATGGAGGTCATCTGCTTCAACCCCAGACCTGCAGACGTGATTACGTCCAAACCACATAGGGTTTACAGTTGGGTTCCTATCCAAACTGAAATAACTCTTGTGAAAGAGATTCAATAACCTTGGGCCAGAGAAAAGTGATTACAAATTGTTTACTCTATATTTTTGAAAGCATAAATATCCAAAGCTAGTCAATAATGATAACTATTTATGAATATGCCGCTGCCATTCTGAGATGACCCAAAACCCTGTACAGGCTAAATAACAATTGTTTCCTTCAGCTCCTTCGGATATTCCATGGAGAGTTTTCAATAAAAGAGGAAGTACTAGCCATATTCAATCCAGTAGTGTTATAATGGCAACAAGACTTCTAATTGCAACACCCAGATTGGTTTTTACGAAAATAACTTTCAGGCTCACACATCTGCTCAGTAAACCTCCAATAATGGCTGGATTTAAGAAAGGCAAAATTTTAAGAGAGGTATTGAGTGAAAGATAAGCATTTGGGGAAACACTATTCATGGAAGGTGTCTAAGACTTTATATTTCTGAATGTACAAGTAGAGGCTGTGTCAGAATGCCAAAGAACTCAGTCTTAATGCTACAGAAACCAAAGAGAGAAGAATTACAATTTAGTCTGCTTTCTTCCATCTCAGCTAACCACGGTATAAAAACTATCCCCAAAAGTCTGAAAACAGTGCAAAACCAGCTAACCATTCTTGGTGTGTTCTTGAGCTGAGGAGGTGGTTTTGTGGCAGCGAGGTTCCCCAGAATGCTGGAGTCGATGATCCTTAGCCCCACAGAAAAGAGAAACAGAGAAATCCATACTCAATCTCACTTTTCAAAATGTTTCCTAGCTGAGTTTGACCTACCAACAGCCCTGTTATTAGTGTTGGCTTAAGGTCCTCTATGAGGGACAATGACATGCACATAGGTGGCAAGTCACTGAGCTTAAAATATGCAGCAGCATGCAGAATGAGAGCATAGATGCATTTCTCATTGCTCTATTCACCTATGGAGGAAAATATTAGCACACTTCTTTAATTGCCTTTTTGTATGATCAATTTTAGAAAGTCAGTCATATCTCAAATATCACCACCACAAGCCAACAGCTGTGCATATAGCATCAGAAATCCTTTTCTCGGTCTCCATGTTTAAAGAGAAGGGGAAACATCATTTTATTTTCTTTGTTGGATTCTTTTTTTTTTCTCTTTTCAGACATGTGAGTCAATCATTCTGAGGTGATTCCTTTCTGAACCTAATCCCACATTCATAGAGCAAGCCTTAATGAGTCCACTAGGAATAAACAAATTAGTCTCTAGGATGTATTATGCATTAATTAATCAAACTAATAGTATTGTATAATGTGTAATAGATGACAATTAGTTCTAAGTACAATACTCACAGACAAGAGAGAACCTGAGAGAAAACATGGAGTAATAGAGAAAAAAAAAGACTTATAAAATATAAGTTAAACATCTCTGCTTTCGCTCCTCTTACATCAGGCCATTCAGTGGCAATTATGGTAGGGGAAGAAAATCTTCCCAGCAGAGATAGCTATAGGATGCAGACACTGCTAGTGAAGAGCAGAAACATGGAGCAGCAGCATCTCTATGTCCACAGCAAGAGTGAGGGAACAGAGCAGTGCTTCTCAACTTGTATGTCATAACCCCGGGGAGGGCAAATAATCCTTTCTCAGGGGTGACATATCAAATATCCTGCATATCAGATATTTATAGTATGACACATAACTGTAGCAAAATTACAGTTGTGAAGAAGCAATGAAATAATTTTATGGCTGGGGGTTTCCCACAACATGGAGAACTGTATTCAAGTATCAAGAACATTAGGAAGGTAAGAATAGAGCCTAGCCTCTGCTGTGGCACAACTCACGAGCAAATTGACCTGAGGATTTCTCAGGTCCCTCCTGGCCCCCTGTGGACCCACAGCCACTTATAGAATAATCATTGAAAAGGCTTAATATTATTTATAACTGCTAGGACATTAGCTCAGGCTTATTACTGAACAGCTCTTATGTGGTGGCATTGTGTTCCCCAAAATATTGTGTACCCTAATAAACTTACCTGGGGTCAGAGAACAGAAAGCCACTACATACTTAGGATAGGCACTGGTAGCTAGCTCACACCTTTAATCCTAGCATTTCAGAGGCAGAAATCCATCTGTTCAAGGATACAGCCAAGCATGGTGACTCACGCCTTTAATCCCAGAAAGCAAGCCTTTAATCCCAGGGAGTGGTGGTAGAAAGCAGAAAGGTATATAAGGCATAAGGACCACAAACTAGAAGCATTTGGCTAGTTAAGCATTCAGGCTTTCGAGCAGCAGTTCAGCTGACAGCCATTCAGATGAGGACTCAGAAGCTTCCAGTCTGAGGAAACAGGACCAGCTGAGGAATTGGCAAGGTGAGGAGGCTGTGGCCTGTTCTGTCTCTCTGATCTTCCAGTGTTCACCCCAATACCTGGCTCAGGTTTGATTTCATTAATAAGAACTTGTAAGATTTATGCTACACTCTTGCACTTCAATTAACCCATAATTCTTAACTATGTTTAGCCATGTGGCTTGTTACCTTTTTTTCAGTTCTGCCTTGTCATCTTGTTTCCTCTGTGTCTGACTGGTGATTCCTGACTTTGTCCTTCCTCTTCCCAGAATTCTCTTCATCTGCTCACCTCCTCTATACTTCCTGCCAATCAGTATTTTATTAAACCAGTGTACAAAAGCATTATTCCACAGCATTTCCCCTTTTCTGTCTAATCAAAAAGGAAGGTTTTAACTTAACATAGTAAAATTATATATAATAGAACAGTTATCAAACAAGAATCACAGTTACAATATCCAGTCCATTTATATTTGGCAAATTAAAAGAAAATATCCTATTTACCCTATATTTGTGAGTCTAAGGTTTCATATCTAATTTATCTTTTATCATGAATAAGGAAAATTATAATTATAACTATGTAGTCTTCAACTACATCAAAGACCTCAAAAGGATATAATATTACCTAAGTAAACATGAAAAACATTGTAAGCAACTTCCAAAAATCTAGAATGACAGAGACAGCTGGCTGCCTGGACAGACACCCAAAGTTCCTGTGCAATGCTGGGGCATCCTTCTTCATCCTATAGGCCTAGAGTCTCTCAGTCACTTCTCTCTGTGTCCTGTAGAATGTCTGGCAGTCTCCTCTATGAAGCAGGAACCTGAAGGATCATTTTGCCTTGTTTTGACAAATTCAGTGGTCATTTTCCTATGGGTCCTGCATGTTCAGTTTATACAAGATACTGTCAATCAGTTGCTGTAAGTGCTCTGTTTTGCCCAGTGGCTAACTTTTGCCACAAAGAAAGCAAACTCCATAATGAGTTTATTCAATACCCATTATTTTCTCTAAAGTAGATTGGTGCTGCCAGGAGAAGACATATCTTAATGTTAAGGAAGTCAAACATTTTAAAATATTTTAAATTTCATATTCTGTAGGTCTTTGAAGTGTATGACGATTATCTACCTAATTAAATATATCTATGTGTATCTAAAAAACTTAACTAACATGACTCTAAGTTTGATTATCATAGATGACTATTAATCTGTGTTTCTTAACTATACATTGTAATTTTCAATTGGGTTTACATAAACATGATAACTTAAATGAGAATAGAAATGTATATAGTATAACAAAGTTAACTTTAAATTTGTGATAAACTAAAATCTATAGCAACGTCAAACATTTTACACAAATTGTTGCTCTTTAAAGGTAGATTCAATAATGTATCCTTTCACCCTATCATATCTATATCATATCTCCCTTTTTTAAGAAATAGATTGCATTTATAATCAACCCCCTTTAAATAAAAATAAACATTAATAAACAATATCTTGGGAATTTGGGCGTAAATTTTCATACTACTTCCTGCTGGTTGTGGGCAGTGGTAATCTTATGGGGTCCTGAGAAAATTAAGAATTATGTTCAAATCCTGAATGGAATAGTCTGTGACGCTGTATTCTGAGTCAGTTGCCTTGAAGCTGTTCTGGATGTTGAATCATCTAGAGACTCTAAGGGGATCTTCCTTGATCAAACCATATTAGCTGGGAAGCAAGCCATAGGCTCTCATCTTGTGTGGAAACAAAAGCAGAACCTCTTTTCCAAAACAACATACCCTTAAACTTAAATTTTGAAGTCAAGATACCTTTTAAATGGTTTAACTGAGCAGCCTTTCCAATCAAAAGTCTTTCTGCAGTTAAAAATCCCAAAGACAATATAATCTAGACTCTCAGTGTGATTTCCATCTTTATATATGGCTCATTTTTTATATTACTTTTACTTTCTCTTTAAAGACCTTATTTTTAAAAAATAAAAAACTATTTCTTTATATAACTGTCTATACCCCTCTCTTCCAAGCCTACATTCAATTTTACACACATTGTAAACTGTTTAGGGTTTATGCCATCTGCATCTGTCTTATTGTGAATCTTTTGCTTTAAACTGCAGCATGGTTAGGACACAAGCAGCAGCCTTGCCTCTGACTCCACCCACCTCAGCTTCCCAACATGGCAGGGGTAATTCAAGGCCAGCTCTGGGAATCATGCTTTCTGCTCACTCTGGGAGGCAGTGTGTCCATGCCTCCATCCAGCCACATGTAGCCCAGAAAGCTCTTCATTTTTCTTTTCTTCTATACTAGCAAAAGCTAAACCTGCCATGCAGTGTACTTCGCAGCTTGGACACACCACTGTGTACTGCTGCACTCAAGTCCACATTCCTTGAATCTGCCATACTGTAGCTCATGTCTGCACACCACTGTGTCTCTGTACCTTGGTGTCTCTGAATCTTGGCCCACATGAGATGTGAAGTAGAAAGCTGTTTTTAGCTCAATTTTAGAATCTCTTTTTAGGTTCTCTCAAGTTTTAGATGGAAAGTCATGCCACCAAGTCTGGGCACCATTGGTAGTCGGAAGATTTTTCAGGTCCCACCTGGCCCCCTGTGGACCTGCAGTCACTTATAAAATAATCATTCAGAGGCTTAATATTATTTATAACTGGTACGCCATTAGCTCAGACTTATTACTGACTAGCTCTTACACTTAACCCATAATTCTTATCTATGTTTAGCCATGTGGCTTGGTACCTTGTCTCAGTTCTGCCTTGTCATCTTGCCTCTTCTGTGTATGGTTGGTGACACCTGACTCTTCCCAGAATTCTCCTTGTCTCCTTGCCATGCCTATACTTCCTGCCTGGCTACTGGCCAATTAGTGTTTTATTAAACTAATGTACAAACGCATTATCCCACAGAAGCAAATAGTTGCTTTTTCATTTTTAAGTAGTTAGAAAGATCAAAAAGATGAGATGTGGATACATCCCAGTGTGTTGAGTGCTTGCTTAGCACACAGGAAGTCCAGGCTTGGCTCTTCAGCACTATATACAATCAGATGTCAGCCCCTCATTCTATTACATGGGAAGGAAAGGAAGGAGGAACAAATCAGAAGGTCAGGTCATCCTCAGTATGAAGTTAGCCTGGCTACATGTGACATTTCATGACACATGAATATTACAGAACATTCCAATTTCAATGTCTAGAGTATTTTTTGAAACACTGCCACACACATTTGTCAAGTCTTGTCTGAAAGTGCTTTATGCTACAGTGCACTGAGTAATTGCGACAGAGACTTTTGGCTCAGCAAAACCAAAACTATTCATTTTCCAGATTTTTACATAAGTTTTCCAGCTCTAAGAGATGAGAAGAATTATTGTCAATCATAGAACACATATGTCCATAACATAGAGGCCCATAGATGGTATAGGCATATAAACTGAACTCTGGAAAGTGCCTGCCATTTCCTAAGGCATGAGTGAGAAACATTGATTCCTTTTTCCTGCTCAATTTGTCAGTCTGATTTTGAAAAAAAAAATGAAATGAAATGAATGGACATGAAATGAAGGGATAATAAACAAAAACGTCTTTTCCAAACGGACATGGTAAGAAAGGGGAAAGCTACTTTGGAGACTGTCAAAACTAAACATGGGGGAAGGAGCCAGGGTAAAGACATTCAGTAGATTGGCTAAGATTCCAATATAGAGTTGGCATTCTTATCTAAGACCATACATTTGAAGATTAGAAAATCATATAGTTTGAAAGCCAGTTTTCTGGTTTTGAACAATAAGAGTTTTTCAAGAGGAAGCTATTCTTAGTGTAGAAGACAGAGGTATTTTTTAAATAAAGGCACTGTACATGTACCATTTAGTCTCAAACATTTCAGGAAAAAATATACGCATTCATGAATATATATATATATATATATATGCATGTAATGTATATTTATATATTGGGGAATATGCACATTTGTTGAATTAGTAACAAAGGAGTAATTTGAGTGAAAGAAAGAATGGATCCATTTGTATACTCATATCTTTTTTATTTGTTATGTATGTGTATGCAAGTGTGTCCGTGTTAGTGTAAGCTACATGTGTTTGGATGCCTTAGGAGACCAAGAGAGGGCACTGGATCTCCTGTAGCTGGAGCTAGAGGTGCTTGTCTGCCATAGAACATGGTGCACCACTTCTAACTGTTGCTCTGTCTTCCTGAACATGAGTTACAGTTGGCCTTACGGGAAGATCTTCCTTACTAGGTACTTGGGAATGAAATGTTCCTTTAGTGTGATGCATCTCAGACACACCACATCAACCAACCCATCATGATCTTTCAGAGATCTCATTTTCTAGGTGGTTCATAGTCAGAGTTGGACAAAAGAAATTCACATGAGATTTGGAAGGCAGCCACACACATTGTCAGAGAAGTCATATCTTTTCTCTCTGGTGAGACACACAGAGTCTTCAGCTCCCACAAGAATTCATCCCTCTACTTTTCTGGGCCCTAGGGGAATGTGTGCACAACTTGGATGTGAAGACTAGGGTGCTCTCTATATTTGAAAGTCCATGTGGCAACATTTCTTAGTGAAGGAATATAAAGTCAGTGGTCCTGGTTCTAGACTGCCCCTTGCTTTCTCCCATAAATATCTCTTCAGCTCCCACAGTCCTCTAATACAATCTGCCAGGCATGTCTACGTGATGAATAGAGTATGTCCTACAGGTGCACGGAGCTGAGGACTTCCATGAAAGTGGTCTAATATTAAATCACAAATTTACTTTAAAAACCTGAAATTTATTGTTGTAGCTGCAGTGCAACATCAAGCATCAACTTTATAGATGATAATGTTGTCTCTCTACATATTTCAAAAGATTGAACACATCTATTCTGTATTTTGAAAATTTCCCTTAGTCTGTACTATTTAATGTGGTTCTGCCTCTCTGATCAAACTGATTCATACCATTGATTTTTGATGATTAAACAAGGTCATTTGTCAAGTGACCTTTTCCCCATAACTCAAGCTTTGCATTATCTCTGTGTCCTGAGGAAGCTCCTCATTATCCAGGACTCCTCAGAGAATGGTCCAAAAAATTGATAATCAAAATTAAGATCTGTGTTTGTTGAGTACATACTATGTGGAAAATTCTGTTCCATACTTTATCTTCCAAACTAATGTCTCACCAACTGGGTAACACCCCTATATCACAGACAAGAAAATAAAGGTCACAGCAGTTGTCACTTGTCCAATTGCTGAGAGATGAATAATGATAAATTGCAAAATAGAAACTTGAAGGTAGTTCTATTCAAGTCTCAAACCAATACATGCTTTCATTGTACTAAGCTGCCATTGAAGGACAAAAGGTGCCCTTCATACTCTGTGGGGGACATTTGCTTTTTGCTGGCAAGGAATTCACTGGATTTCAATATTTCATTCTTGTTTATTCATATTCCGGAGTTATTATAAATAAGACAAAAATCCAGTCACTTGGTATATTCTGCCTTCTTACATAATCTGTATATCTCAGAGACCAGAAAACCAATAATTACTGGTATATATATAGAGAGAAAATCACAAAACTCCCCAGAGAAGAAATAGTCCATTTCAACCTATAGATGGTGTTTTAATTTTTTAAATCCTAATGATATATTCTTATACTTGAAAAAATAGTAATTCAATATTTCTTTTGATTTACTTGTACATCTGTGATATATCTCATTTAAACTTCAGAATGATGAGCTCAAGTTATTAGTGCTTGATTTACAGACTCAGAGATTACACTCTGAAAAATTACATAACTCATCCAAGTGGAATCAGTCCTTTTTATCTACCTAGCTTTGTTTTTCATTTTCTCTTAGACGGAGTGCCAGCTGGCGTTTGCTGACTATTTCTTACACAATTTCTACTCCTGTCAGTTGGTCAGAGACCAGTTCTCCCCATCGCCACTACCAGCAGATGTATTCGTCACCAGATAACATCCTCTGGGTCACAATGATGTGTTCAAAACGAAGAAGTAACCCACAGCAATTTTATTCTGTGCTAATCCTATAAGGATGGCAGTGAAGGAAGCGCCCTCATCTTCCCCGAACGTGTAGCTAGAGGAATATAAAGCTTTAGTTGCACAGATCAACACAGAATAAAGATAAGGTGAGGACAACACAGAAGAAATAACAAAGTATAAAGGGACAATTTCATGTTGTGTTCAGTGCTGGAATGGAGCTCTAATGGAGTAACTACTTAAGAATGTCTCAGATGCATTTGAAATAAAAATCTGAGCATATGCCTCAAAATTGGAAATACAAAATGCTTCAAAAATCAAAATTATTTCTGTGCCAACATGCTGCCATGAGCAAACAACTCCACACCTATTCTTTGTGAGGTGTCACAGCCAGAACTCGAGACACACTGAAAACCCTGTGAAGCATCACCCCCAGGAACAGTGAAGGTGGTGCAAATGAAACGTACGTGTGTTTTATGCTGATGTTTAGTGCCCAACTTTAAACTTTCTCATTATGCATATGAAAAGACTCCAAAATCAGAAACACTTGTGATCTCAGCATTTTGAAGAAAGGATACTCAGATTGTGTATTGTATGCCTCGAGTTTCAACATTTTTCTTCATTTTACTCTCACTTTCTTGTTCATTTTCCCAATTCTTTAACTTTTCCTCCTGCTTCTTCTCACACTCTCTCCCCCCCACCCATCTTGCCCTTCTTTGTCCTATTTACTCCTCCCTCCTTTCTTCCTTACTCTTCTCCCTTAATTTCCTAAGCCTAAAGAGGTTTAAATTATTCACACCCAAGTTCAGAGTCTTAACTGCATCTGGAACTCTTGTTTACTAATTCTTTATAAAATCTTTACAAGGCAAATGACCTCCTTAGAGTATATTTCAGTACCATTTTCACACTGACTGAGATGTACCTCCAACCAAGTATTCATTTCTATTTTCCTTCTCTAGAGAATTTTCCCACCTGATTATCCATTGGAGAAATCAGTATGTTTGGAACCTGACATTTATTTAAGCTGCATAATTGTGTATGTGGTATAAAGGATACCAATAAGGCAAGATTGACTTGAGTGATATATTTATGCTGAGAAAATCCAGTTGGTTTATGCTATAATCAAAGCTGAGAGATTGAATTATAGCTCCAGTCGTCAATGTCTCCCTTAATCAATTATTTTTACTATGTTAGGCAGGATTTATAACTGAAAACAAGCATTTCTGAATTGCTTCTCTGTGTGCTTTCCCTTTTTCCCGATGGTTCTTTTGAACTACAAACTGATAAATCCTGTACGGCACCTCAACATCATTCATGCCAGGATGATGAAAGAGAATGGAAGAGCATCCTTGTCTGAGTGATGAAGAAGCACACAGTAAGTAACATATAGTCAAATGAAAGGGATAAGGCATTTTATAGCATAAAACTGTCAATTGGATTATCACTGTATTGGTGTTTACTTGCATGGCACTGAGAGGTGGAAGCATCAGGACTTCTGTAGACAGCAATCAGAGAACAACATTATCAGTTATCATGTAGAGTTTGAGCATGAAACAATGACTTCTGAAGGCTGGGAAGGGAAAGGGGTAGGGATGTATGGGGACAAGTTGATTAGAATTCTCTTTTTGATTTGAACCACTGTTGTTTCTTTGCTCTCTGCTGACACCTGACATTTTCAGCATCCTCTGCCCATGGCCTTCTCTGCTAGACTTATTCAGACAGGATTTTACCACACCCAGAAAACTACATAGAGTCTGATCTCTAGGATTGCCATGGGGTTCTTCTCTTAGCTTTTCTAATTATGTATGGGGAAGACATAACACCCTTAATCCATCTCCATCATTATTAAGCCTGTCAAGACATACTTTGCTGTCAATCTTTGGTTCATCCAAATTCAAACTTCTGATATGATTCTCAAAACTGGTTTTGAGACACTTCTTCACAAGCCCTGCTTCCATGGTCTAATTTCTCCTTTATGTAGACCATATCTAACTTTCTTATAGTTTGGTAAACTGAGTTATAGTAAGCAGTCTATTGATGTGAATCTCTTCCATTCAAAGCAGCTTGTCCAACTCCCAGCAAAAAAAAATTCTCATTTACAAAACCAATATTCTATAGTTAAATCAATCTATAGTCATCTATATGTGTGGCAGTTTGGAATAACTAAGTCATTATTTTTTTTTACCCTACTTGTATACACTTAATGTTTAGATTTAAATTCCAATCAACTAATCTGTTTGCCAGCTGCATGCTGAGTAGAATTAAGCAGCTTGAAAAGAATAAATGAACTAACTGGTTGGAGAATGCTGGGGAATTTCCCAGAGGACCAGTTCCCAGGAAATAGTTATCTCACAGCATGGTGGTGCTCTGCCTACAACCCCGGGAGAATAGAGCTTGAGAGGAATGGTTTTTGTCCCCCTTGACTGCATGTAAACTGAGGAGGATTTTGGTGAGATTTTGAGTTTGGGGCATAAGTGAAGGGATTCCTGACTTCTATATCAGGAAGAAAGCTAACAGACTCAGTTATAATACCACAGTTACTTGCAAAAAAAGATGACTTTCCCCCCTTATGGGCTATTTGGAACTATCTGGGGCCATTTTTAATTAACCGCTACTTATATTGAGTAAGCAGAAATGAGAAATGTTACTAAACATGTTGCAGTGAACAAGACAGCCCACCACACAAGAGTCATGTGGTCTAAAATGGCAGTCATGGCTAGTGAGAACCCCTGCTTACCCTGATGTGGAGCATTCTAAACCATGAAGCAGGGTAACAGAGAGAGATACTTGGAAGTCTTGAAACAAAAGCTCTTCACTACCTCCCCTTTCCATATTCATTTAGAAACTAGCATTAGGGGGTTTGTGCACTGATCATATGGTAGGTAAAAAATAAATGCCAGTGTGTCTTGAGCTCCCCACAACTGATCAGTTTGAAGCTGAAAGAATAGTAGCACAGAAATCTTCACAACGCTTGATTACACATTCTCTGAAAGAATTTTTCAAAAGCATATGTCTTTTCACATTTTAAAATTGATATCTACATTTTAAATCATTATTGTGTGAAGATATGCAAGTTATATAATCTCCAGCAGTGAGGCCTATTACATATGTACTTGAAATATATATTTTTTAAAAAAACATAAAATAAACCTCACAGGCTTCAGATTTAGTTCATTCAACTTCAGAAACATGTAAATCCTGAATATGATCATGGGCTGACCTTCAGCTCATTGTAAAACTTCCCACCCACGTCACATCAAATGCTGCTTCAAATAGAGGCTTTTCAGGCTTTAGCTTTTAATCTAAGAAATATGTAACATGCATCATTGGGACAACTATTTTAATTTTTGTGTTCTCATTTAAACTCATTTTAAAAAGGAAAGTAAGAAAACCATTCACAATCAGAATGTAATCTTGGAATGATTAACAAGAAACTCAGAGTATAAAGTGTTCACGCAAGGGTGAAGAGTTGAGCTGGAGTCACCAGAAGCCATAACAAGGCAGGCATGGTAGCTGGTAGCAGAAAAGCAGTGTTCCTTTTGCAAGATGTAAGGTAGTTTCAGGGTATCCTTCAGAAGCATGTGGGACAACTTGCCTACTTATGCAGTCACAAACAACAAAGATATGTGTTGGTGGAGTTTTTTCCAGTCCCGCCATAAAGACTGAAGCCACTCAGACCCAAATAAACACACAGAGGCTTATATTAATGTATGGCCTAATGGCTCAGGCTTCTTGCTAGCTAGATCTTACATCTTAAATTAACCTATACCTTGCCTCGTGGCTCATGGCTTATTGATATCTTTACATCTTGCTTCCTCTGTGTCTGGCTTGTGACTCCTGACTCAGCCTTCCTGTTCCCTCGAATTCTCTTCTCTCTTTGTCCCACCTATACTTCCTGCCTGGCTACTGGCCAATCAGCACTTTATTTATTAATCCATCAGAGCAACACATTCACAGCATACAGAGTGATATTCACAGTAGATATGGTGTACAAAAGAGTGTGGAAGCAAAAACGTGACACTGGCTTTATCTGTCTTTTTGGAGGACGGTCAGTTGCATCAGCTGTGGGGAAGACTATTCAAACCAAGAGAAACAGATGCCAAGAGAAGAAATGAATCTAGCTGTCCCTTTTCTAAGTGACAGTCTTGTTCTTTGCAGATCTTGACTGAATTGTTTTCCCTGGTGACCATGACAGTGAGATTCACTGGGAAAAAAATGCTTACAGTTTTCCTGGTTGTGGGAAACAAGAGGCCATGTGCTCATCAATATAAAAATGACCTCCCACATCAAATGATATATTTTTCCCCACACAGAAGTTGTCTTTCCTTGACATTCAATTAAATATTTACTTGCTTATCTGTTCTCCAATGCTGTGCAGTATGAAGACTAGCATTTCATCAGCCCTTCACAACTATATCACCTGTGCCTGGGAGAAGGCCAGAAAGCCAGCAGGTGCACAATCAATATTTATAACATGAATATTCATCAGACCACCTTGGGAATACTTATAGACAAGCTTCAAATAGTAGAGTGGGCCTCAGCCTGATTGACCTGAGGCTTGACCAACCATACTAGAGTTTTTACTTCATGATCTCCATACACAGATGGGAACTGACTCACACTGACCAATGGTGGTTACATGAAGGCATTCATTTCTGCACATAATTTACAAGAATGAAATTCAAAACAGTAGTGAGTATATTTGTTCTTTTTTTTTTCAATTGACTTTTGAAACCAGGTCTCACATGAAGCCAAGCCCAGTCTAGCCTTGAACTTACTTTAGAGCTTAGATTGGCCTTCAACTCCTGATTTTCATGCTTCTGTCTTCAAAGTTTGGGATTAAATATGTACATCAGAATGCCAAAATGAGTACGCATTTTTAAAAGTACATTTTTATTGATGTTTTGTCTAAATGTATATATGTCTGTATATATATGCATCATGTGTATCACTGGTGAACATGGAGGTCAGTAGAGGGCATGGGATTTCCTGGAACTGGAGTAACAGACAGTTGTGAGCTGCCATGTGGGTGCTGGGATTTGAACCCTGTTCCTCTGAAAGAGCAGCCAGTGCTCTTAACAGCTAAGCCTTCTCTCCAGCCCCATGAATACACACTTTGAAAATGATAACAAACAAGAGGTAGATAGTAAAAGGAGTTTGTGTAGGTAAGACATTGAATTGGCTACATAGGCTTTCCATATAGGGAGATGAAGTAAGAAAAAAAAGCTAATAGATTTTGTAAAAGTGGTGACCTCCCTGGAATGCTTTCACATTCTAAAGTTTTAAAATGACTTCTATTGATGTTGTATTAGAATATTAACACTGTAGAGACCCACAGAGATTTTCTAGTGAGAACTTACTCATGGCCCAAGAATCTGAGCTTGCTTTACCCATCAGGGCTGCATAATGGGATGATTTGAACATGGGCATGGTTACCAGGTGTTTGGAAGGGTCTACACTTGGCTGTGTGGAGTGCTTTGATCTAGCAAGGGGGAGGTATTTTGCTCTGTGCCTTGGCATTGTTATAAAATGCCCTTTTGAAGAGGCAGAAGGGGCCATTGGGTTTTGATCTAGGTTCTTCAGTAGCTATCTTGTATTTCTGTGTTTCTCCTCTTCACTATCTTTCTATCTAATATATTCTTATGCCTCTTTCCTCCTCATAGAAACCCTGGAAAAGGTGGGAGCTGGCCTCCCACATTACACTAATAATATTTAGGCCAATAGGTCTTCATTTGGCATGTATATGCAACTTGACACTTTATTTTTCTCAGGGACAGAAATATGCGTGTGTGTGTGTGTGTGTGTGTGTGTGTGTGTGTGTGTGTGTGTGTGTATAATTAAGATTGCATAAAATATATTTGTTTCAACTCATTTTAATTATTAAGTTAATAAAATTCACAAATTGATCTTAGATGGGAAAGGCAATTCTTGCATATATATTTAAAATTTCTATTTTTGTATGTATGTTTGTATATGTTTCTGTCGAATGTATAAAGTGGGGTGTGTGTGGTGTGTGTGCGTATGTATTACCTGAGTGCATATGGAAGCCTGAAGAGGTCATCAGGTTCCTTGGAGCTAGAGTAATAAACGTTTGCAGAATGAGTGGCTTCTTAGGTGAGTGCTGGGTCTTCATGATTGCACAATTAGAGTGTCTACCTCCTGAGTCAGCTTTATACCCTCAAACTATTCTTTTGTTTTTGTTTTTGTTTTTTGTTTTTTGTTTTTTTGAGACAGGGTTTCTCTGTGTAGTTTTGGTGGCTGCTCTAGATCTTGCTCTGTATACTAGCCTGGCCTCAAACTCACAGAGATATCTGCCTGGCTCTGCCTCCTGAGTGCTGGGATTAAAGGCGTGCACTACCACCGCCTGGCCCAAACTATTCTTGATAACAGAAATGATATTGGACAAAATAACCCCAAAGCTTTACAAACCCCAGGAATCATCATTTTACCATAGCTAAGAATAAAACTACTAAGTTATGATCATTATGCTTTGGTGAGAAATAAACTTTTTTTCACTTAATTTTCTTAGGAAATCCATGTCAGAAGCAGTATTAGTTTTCCTCATTAGCAGGTGAAGAAACTGCTGCTTAGGAAAGGTCAATAACTCCCTAAGGTCATGTCTGCTAAGGTTCACTTAAACCATGGGAGTGATGCCTTTTACACAATGCTATATCCAAACATTTAACCAAATTTACTGCAGTTTGTCATAGGCTTTGCTGTCTAGACATGGCAAGCTTCCTCAGAGAGATCTTATTTGAGGTGGCAAGAATCCTAGAAGGTTTTAAGCCAGGCAAACGCTTTGATTGAAAGTAAATTACAACTATTGTTTGCCTGCTCAGTTTTACTTTTAATGTACATTTGTGCCCGGGTACAGAGATGAAAGCCTTGTCAGTCACAGGCACACTTTAAAAATCAATCCAAAGGCAAAACGGAGTTTGAGAAGATTCTACTGTGGCAACAGAGCTGGCTCCAAATGTCTTTATGTTTCAGTTGCTTTTCCAAAGTTTGAAAGCTGCTTGTTAACCACGTGTTTTTTTTTTTTTCCCAGAATATGATTCTTAAGGAGTTTGTTATTTCTAAGTAACAGCATAGAGTTGAGTGTTTTCCTTCCCTGAGATGTCAGTGGGGGGAGAATGTATTTTTGAGACATCAGTAGGTGATAATCAACATAATTAATCATTATGACATCTATTCACATTTAGTCATTATCATTTATTTGTTATAATTGCTAACATGTTCTTAAATGAGGGACACATACAGACACACCTGTCAGAGAATTTCAGAAAAGTTTTACTTTTCATTATCAACTATCATTTTCTTTGATCCATGACTATCTTCTTTCTCATATCATGAAAGAGGGTTCTCCTTCGGATAAATTTCTGCTGGTATTTAACACCATTGTGAAACATCATGAAGGTATGATGCAGGAAGAATATGCACAGGCATCTTCTACAGAATCCTAACCATGTACATGACTTCTGTGGTGTGCCAACCTAGTAATCCCTGAGACCCAAGTGACTCAGTACCTGCAGAGTGGAGCACTGTGTAATGGAATAACAATAGGCCCTCCTTCTATCTGCATCCCTCATCTCTCACTGGTCCTTTCAGAGGCCTCACCCCACCCTTCTAATTTGTTTTGACTCAGTGACTTCTTAAAATGTCTTAGCTATTGGTTTATAGTTCATTTGTTTCCACTAGTTTGGCTATTTGTCCCTGTGCTTTTTCGAATCATTGTCTCAGCAATTCTCATTCATACAATCCCTCCTCTTTCTCCTCGATTGGACTCCTGGAGCTCCACCTGGGGCGTGGCCTTGGATCTCTGCATCCGCTTCCATCAGTCATTGGATGAGAGTTCTACCACGACAGTTAGGGTGTTTGGCCATCTGATCACCAGAGTAGATCAGTACAGGCTTTCTCTCGACCATTGCCAGTAGTCTATTGTGGAGGTATCTTTGTGGATTTCTGGAGACCTCTCTAGAACTTTGCTTCTTCCTATTCCCATGGGGGTCTTCATTTATCTCAATTGAATCTACTAGGCTGAGCTGAATCCCCAGGGGAGTCCTTGCCCTGGAGGAGATGGGAATGGGAGGGTGGGCTGGCGGAGGGGAGGGGAGAGCTGGAGGAGGGAGGACAGGGGAATCCGTGGCTGATATGTAAAATTAAATTAAATTATAAAATAAAATTTTTAAAAAAAGTCTTCAAACCCTGAAACCTCAAACCCTCTTCACTCATTCCATTCTTCTGATGTTTTCCTAAAAATCTTTTTTTAATCCTTGTAGACATAATTAATCTTTCCAAATAAATGTTTTTCTTTTCTCTGCACACTTCTAAAAATCTTGCCTTTAACCCTTGCTTGTTCTCCAAATTTAACAACAGAAAAGATTCTGGATCCATTCTAGGGGACACTTTGCTTCAGTTGAGGAATTGAGGGTTTGGTGGTGGTGTGGAATGTAAAAAAACAGCTACTAGTTAAACAAAACACCCTATTGCATAACATTAGTAAGGAGAAGGATGTGTCACACACTGCTATGACAATCTGGCTCTTGAGTAGCAATTAGTTTCCAACCTCCAGCTGCTCCCAATCCTTGACAAGCTAGCCTTATTGTGCCCAATCATGAACACCAGGAATGTCTAAGGCAGTGGTTCTCAACCTTCCTAACACTGCAACCCTTTAATACAGTTCCTCATGTTGTGGTGACACTCAACCATAAAATTATTTCATTGCTACTTCATAACTATAATTTTGCTACTGTTATGAATCACAATGCAAATATCTGACACACAACCCTTAAAGGGATCCTGAATGAAGCATAGGTCAAGAACAACTAGTTTAAGATGATGACTCCTTAAAAACATTACTCTCTGGGAGATGTAATGATGGGTCAGGAGGGAAGAGCTCCTGCTGCTCTTCCAGAGGACCCAAGTTCTCAGCCTCAAATTGGGTGATTCACAACTAAGTGCCTGGAACTCAAGTAAAGGATCTGGCATCCTTTACTTCCCTCGAAGAATACTGCCAATGCATGACTTAATACAAACACACACACACACATACATATGTAAAAATTTAAAAGTATAGGATCTATAATAGCATGCCATTACTTATTACCTAAACTTATATTCTTGGAATATATGACATTTCATGAAAAAACAGTGTAGTATATAAATACCTATGGTTGAGTTCCAGAAGCTCCCATGATTGGAGTTCTGGCTAGTGTATTTCTTTATGTTTCAGTATCTCAATAGAAGCAAGAAAATTAGAGATCCTCTAGAAATAACTTATAATGTCCTCACAGCTAAAGCTATTGTTTTCTACTTTGTAACTGGATAAACAAGTATCACATGGTAAATGCTTTCACAGGTGTTCTGCTAATATGATACAAGTTGCACTATGTTTGAATGAAGTTGTTACATAAATCCTCTCTTTGTGTCTATTACCATCCATGATTTACATCCAATCTGTGCTGAAAACCTGGTGGGTCAGTAAATATACTGGAAGAGAGACCCTTTCACCTCTCTCTATGACGAGGCTTGCAAAATCAGTGTGTTTAATACAAATAAAGGAGCCTGGAGCTTGAAGCTGACTTTGGAAGAAAAGATACAACTATCAAAAGAATGAAGCCCAACTCCGCTAAGAAGGACCAGATGGATGGGAATCTGACATCTAGGAAAGGTGGATTCATTTCTCTTTCACATTTTAGAGAACAGATTAAACTCTCTTCAACCTCATCCCTCCATCTCACTCTGATTTGTTCACACTGAATAAATATAATTTATTCCTGGCAATTTCTGTTTCCTAAGTTCTTTCAACATGCTCACTAGCCACAGGACACATTTCTAAATCTAAGTGTCCTTGTGTAACCAAATGTATGGATCAGATAGTTCCCCTTTTTTGGGAATCCAAGACTGAGGAGTCTCTGGGAATTTATTCATGTCACGAAACCTGAAAAAGCCCTTACATCTCAGAATATTTCATTCAGTTGCTGCTACTCTTTGTTCTACTACTTATGAGCTTGAATATCATAGAAACAGTATATAACATGGATCCTCATCATGAGAATCTTCACATTGAAGATGTTCAAAAAACAAAGCACACTTGTTTGATGGCTTATTTGTAAAAGTCGGCAACAAGGAGAAAAGTTTATCAGAGATAGGGTTCTGAGGCCTGAAATAGAAGGATAATTACCTTCAGGGATGTTTTATTATTAAAATGGATAATGAGAGGTACTAGCAGAGTAGATGACACTATTAGGAAAGCTGCCACAAGTGACTTAATAATTTGAAAGATCATTTATCATTTTCAGTAGGGCTTTTGGTTCATTTTTCTGAGTGACTTTTCAAAATACTTTGAAACTTTTCCATTTTAATATTTTGATTGCCAAACAGACAAATTGCTCTTCTTATTTTTTGAAAAGAAAATAACGATATATTTGACAATCTAAGTATATGTCCACCCTTAAATTTGCAAATAAATCTTTATAATTCATCTTTGTATTAAGTTACTCTAGGTTTTACTTGTAAATTTTGATTGAAAAGTAACAACTATTGCAGCCAGAAGTTTTTCTGTTTCCCACCTGGCCCTCAGTCAGGACAAATCTCTCACCCACAGTCCCACAGCCTTTTATAAAATAACCACTCAGAAGCTTCTATTAATTAAAACTGCTGGGCCATTAGCTCCAGCTTACTACTGACTAGTTCTTACACTTAAACTCAGCCCATTTCTGTTAATCTATATGTCACCATGTTTTCCATGGTTTTACCTGTGTGCCATTACATGCTGCTCCCTGGATGGCAGGCTGGCATCTCCTCACTTAGCCTTCCTCTTCCCAGAATTCTCCTTGTCTGCTTATTCCACCTATACTTCCTGCCTGGATACTGGCCAATCACCTTTTTTATTAAACCAGTATTTAATATAAATCATTATCCCACAGCAATGACAGAATTTTGATCTATTAATAAGGATAAATGCCTGTATATGCACACTATCTTTACTATAACTGTTTCTTCTCATCTTGTATCTTATGTTTATATTCCATCACGATTCCTTCTTCAGAAGTAGGAACATATCTGATAAAATTTATATTGCCAGGCTTCCTGAAAAAATCCAAGTGGGGTCAAGAATGTACAAACAAGTGTAGAGTGCGGCTTCCTAAAATGAGCCTTCAAAGGAAATACTGTTTGGGGAGGCAGCTGTCTATTGTTCTTCAGATTTGTTTTCCTCTCGATGATGTGGATATATATACAGTGACTGGTGCCATATCAACTATATTGTGGCTGTGTGACAGAATCAGGTAAGAGGCTATGTTCTAACCAAACACATAAGCAAAAAGAGAACACCAAACCAAACAAGAGGCTGGTCAGAAGTATCACCTATTGTTGATAAGATCAAAGAGCTGCCATGTCTCCCTGCACAGCCTGGCTTTGAATTTTTTTGTTACTGTGAGAGAAGTAAGTGTTGCAATTTCAGGTCTTGCACTGGCAGCCACACACAATTCTCTAATCAGCATGTGTCTCTAAAGTAAGGGGTTGCCACTTCCATTTCTTGTATGAGTATAAGCTGCTATGCAGATTGGAAGATAAATAGACATGAGACACCAAGTCTAAAAAACATACACACACATTCTGATGTAGCAATTAGGCAACTAAAACTTACTCAAAGAAAACTGAGGATGCTATGCATATACAGAGATGTTGAATTCAATATTGCTGATATATGCTAAAATTCTGAACCAATACAAGTACCCAGGACTACGAAGATGATTAAGATAACTATAATAAAACTGTTCATGATCCAGGCACTAAAAATGGTCTGTGCAATGCTATGACAAGAAGTCATATTTAAGGCACTGTGAAGTATTATAAAGTGGCATCATGAAGTTAATTAAAGTATATTAAACATGTCAAGGCATGTGTTATTAGATGACAAGACTAATCCATGGAGACATCACACGATGTGTAAAATTTAACTACACAGATGCCTGGCCTCAGGTTGATGGAGGTTATATCTCAGCATTTCTGCATTAAGTTATACTTCTACTGATATCTTTTAAATAATCTCACAATAATCAGGCATTCCTTTAGATGTGGAGGAAAGTGTGTTGGAAAAGGTATATTGAAGAGTTATGCATTGCTGTCACCAAAATGGAATGAGAGACAGCCAAACTTTGAATCACTGATTCTTCTGAAGTTCCAGTAAGTTGTGTGAGTTTTGATTATTTGTCTTGATTAAAGAGAAGCATTAAATCTTTACTAATGAAATGACTACAGGATTCTTTGACTTTATTTTGGCTAGAGTTGAGAGAGTTTCAACTGTAACTCACCATCTGCCATTTCAGGCAACGGTATGAGGCAATAGTAGACATGTGCTTGTTATATATTATGATTGACAACATGCCTGAGAGACTCCTGAGGAGATAACCTATCTCATGGATTCTTTGGCTCCAGTCATCTCTAAGTAGAACTTATTCTTTATGCAATTACATAGCTTTTGTTTTTATCATAGCAACTGTGTTTTCATATGTGTTTTTAAACAAAATTTTATTTCCCACCTCAAAGGAATAAGAATAGATGTACTTTGAAAGTGAAAGAATAATGTAAATAGAAAAATTGTATACCTGGCTTAGGTATACATGTGTAGACAGTTGCTGAATCCCTGGGGTAGGCATCAGTGAAGACTGACACACATTCCAATCCTAACCTACTCAGGGATTCATGGTTGGACCTATATTGTTGGGAAGAGCCATGGGATTGGGAATGGCCATGGGGTTAAGTTTTAATGAAGTTTCTGGCCAGGATTAAGTCACCTAACTTGCCCAAAGTTATTCTTTCTGCCTCTCCTCTCTTACTTCCTGTTTAGACAACTGACGATGTTCAATCTCTGGTTGTTTTGTCACTTTAGATCCTGGATATCATCAGTCAACAGTCCTAATCCGTTCTCATCCCCAGCAAGTGCAATGTGGCCAAGAAACAACTCATTGCTGTGTCGTGGCACTTTTTTTTTTTTTTTTTTTTTTGGAGTTGTTTACTACTTTTGGATAACTTAAGACATTTCTGATAATATACATTTTGTCATAGGAAGTATACCTTTTAAATTCCAATTTATACATATGCACTGTATTCAGCAATGTTGTATGGCTCCATTTATAATTATAAAACAACTTTAATATTTGAAAGAAAATGATGTGTTGACATCTATACAGCATGAGAAATCCATGTAATTTCCAAATGCATGAGCACACACCACACATGGTTACATGTTTAGATAAACAAGGAACTTGAATCCCGTTGCTCAGATAGAACTGTCATTAATTTTAAGTAAGAACAATTTCACATCTCTCCTCTCCTCTGTGTGTGTGTGTGTGCGTGCGTGCACGCATGTATTCATATGTGTGACTGTGTCTGTCTCATTATCTTTTACTCTTGCTTTCTCCCTCTCCCCTGGCTCTCTCTCCCTATCTATCATCTATCTATCTATCTATCTATCTATCTATCTATCTATCTATCTATCTATCTATCTATCTAAATAAATAAATGACAGCCAGACATATAGATAAATAATGAGGGTATCACAAGAAACTGGAGAGTTAGCTTAGCAGTTAAGAGTACATGTTGGTCTTCCAGAGGACCTGAGTTCAATTCCCATGGCTGCTGGCTCAAAAGGCCTGTAATTCCAGTTTCAGGGGATCTGATGCCTCTGACCTCTGCAGAAAGTAACACACGTGGCATACACACACATACACATGATAAAAAATAAAATTAATCTGCAAAAATGGTATCACAGAAGTACTATACACACACATACAAAATTTAAATATAAAGATATTGATATAATTTTCCTTTGAATGTATTTCAAATATTTAGTGATATTAAAGAATTATTACATTTTATGTATACTGGTATATACACTTACATTAAGCAAATTTTTAATTTTATATATTATTTGTATAAAATAATAGTATTATTGTTGTATAAGATGAAAATTGTATAAAATAAAAGGTTTATATCTTAGAGCAACATGCTAGAATAATTAATGGTAAAATTACATAATATATACCATTATGCAGATTAATCTAAAATGCATTCAGATGAAGATGTTAGAGGCTGAATCAATTGTTTGGATACATACCTGTAACCCTAGCACTTGGGAACTGAGGCAAGAGGTGGCAACTATGAAGCCAGCCTTAGCCACATAGAAAAACCCTGTCCTCCAGAGAAAAATAAAAATAAAGTGCACAATGTAGATAGACTAGAAGGAGACATGGGGACACAGCTTGAGACCTGAGGAAAGAGTAGGTAAATTCAATCTAGCAGTTATACTTTCTGTTCACGTGTAATTCTTCATCAGTATAAATGTACTAAAGAGATTCTAGTTTATGCAATGTAAGTTCACTTAAAAACAACTTAGGCACTTTACTAATTATCTTTGTTGAACAACTGCTGGATAGGCAGATTGATGTGTACCATAGAATGAGTAGCCGGATGTCCATTATGAATTTGCATGACAGTGCCTAAAATGGCGTTGCTTGTGACCACAGCTCTCCAAGTTCCCAGAAACACATGGTAATGTTCCAAACGTAATTATCCTGCCTTCTGTTCTGTGGTCTGACCACTGGATTGATGACAGAGCAAAGGTAACAAAATTAAACAAAACAGGGACTTCTTCGGGAGGGGATTACTCTCTGACTCTGTGCTAAGGTGGATTATGACCATTATGAAAGGCTTTAACTAAGTGATGCATTTTACATTACCTATGAAATACATTTGAAAGTGTTAACCTTGAGAAGAATAACCCTGATTAATTATAGTTTCTAATAATTAATTCACTCTTTTAAAATTTTTATCCAATTATAATTCTTCATCCTAGCTAGTTTCTACTTGTAATCATTCATGTTCTGTAAGAAGAAAATACTCCGAAATGGACCTAATTCAGCAGCCTGAATACAGCAGTCCTAATTATAAAAATAAACTGTATAGAATGTCAAAAATAATTTGACAGATTTTTTTTCCTGTGACAACTTAAGGAATTAATAGGTTCAACTCATATTCATCCCTTTTAAAATTTGTAGAGATCCTCTAATTTATGCATTGGGCTGATAGGATATTCCCTATCTCTTTGACATGGTAAGGGTATATTTTCACAAATGCTAAATAAAAATTGAAAACAAACTTGTACCATCCATGTGTATCAAGACAAATATACAAACAACAGGAGTTAAAGAAACAAACAAACTAAACCCTTCGTTAGGAGAAGTCAGATGGGAACACTTACTGCCAAACTTTTAGGTGCAATGTTTTCCTGATTAATGAGAATTATCCCACAGGGAATAAAGAGAACTAAGCACCCTAGCCCAACATATCTGAGCAGATGAGATTTCATTGGGGTTGAAAAGACCAGGAAAGCTTTGAATTTTTTTTCTCTGTAGTGAAAACTATGAATTTAAGCTGAATAAGTATTTCTTAAGAAATGTAATTAAGTGGCAGGCATGGAAGTATACACCTTTAATATCAGCCTTTGTATCTCTTTGTGTTCAAGGTCAGCCTAGTCAACATATTAGTTATATCCTGCCTTAGAAAAAAGGAGAGAAGTGTAACAAAGGATTTACTTGAGAAAATGATAATTGAATTTGCATTATGTAGTTGTGGGCTGGAAATGTCAGATGTTTAAGAAAAGAACATGGTACTATTAGGAGTTAAAATAGTAAATTCCTTAGAGAGGTCTGGAACTTTCCAGATTGTGGATTTATGCCTTAATCGTTTTTTTTTTTTTTGTTTTTGTTTTTTTTTTTAAGAGGCTGGATTGTCTACTGTGGAGATCCAAAGCAATCACCCTGGAATCCACTTCCCAGACAGTACTAAATCCAGGTACAGGAGGCATGAAGGAATCTGACTTCAGAATGGTGGCTCTTACTTTGTACATGGGGTAGGAATAAGAAATAATTAAAAGCAATAAATTTCAGAAGTGGTACTGAATATAATGGTTTGTGAAGCAACTCTTGAAAATTTTCAGATAGGAATATAAAGTGTAAGGAAATTAAATATTTTATCACATGGTAAACCTTGTAATATTTCCTAGCTATATTGATAATGTAAGTAGAAAGTAAGTAGTAGAAAGTAAGACTATGTCTATGATTGTAGGACTGAAGACAAAACAGATGAATTTCTATTCACACAAAAAGATAGAAAGAGAATGGGGGTATCCCTAGAAAGCTAGCAAGAGGATGCAGTTTGTTAACAGAAATGGAAGCTATTGAAAGTCTCAACAGAAAAGTGAGGACAAAAATGTGAGCTGATGAGAAAAGATTAAAATCAAAACTTTTGTTTCTTCCCAAACATCATCTTTCCAACAAGGCAAGTCTCTCTCTTCTACAGGATGTTTACTACAAGCAGAGAAGCCTTGGCTTTTAGGTATAGCATTCTAGTTCATCCTGAATTGGAGACTTTTGACATTCTTCTTCCAAGTTGTCACTACAGAGCAGACAAGGAGGATTTAGATTCAAAGAAAGAATGTATTAAACTACAAGAACCTTTATCTTTATAACCTCAAGGTCAAGAGCAAGTTAGGCATATTGCCATTCCTGTCTTAAATTTCAGTGTTCAGGGAAGGGAAATAGGGAAACACACGAGAGAGAGAGAGAGAGAGAGAGAGAGAGAGAGAGAGAGAGAGAGAGAGAGAGAGAGAGAGAGAGAGACAGACAGACACAGACAGAGAGACAGACACAGACAGAGAGACAGACACAGACACAGACAGAGACAGAGAGAGATCCACAAATGCCCAAATTCTGTAACCATTACCATGTTGCTGTGTGCTTACACATATCAATATCAACACAGTATCATTATGGAAGGATATGGTGCTACAGCTCTGAATTTTTTCGGCTAGTGGGGATATTAGGATACATGCATTATTGTATTGCCTCTGCAGTTCAAGAATTCGATTCCTACTGCCCACTTTCATATTGTGCTGAATCTGAAAACTCTCTACTATGATAATCTTGCCATTTGGACTTTCCCCATGGTGTAGAAATAGCCTTTAATTGAAATTTTAGCTGAAATTCCTCTGCTCCTGTTCACTTGGACTGCCCCTTCTGAATATGGAGCCATCTTTACAGGCATGACTTTGTAAAGTCACCCCGAACCCACTCTCCTGTTGTGACTTGTCTCCACTCAAACCTTTTCAACTGCTTCTCAGACATCAAAGCGTTGTTTGTTTTTAATTTGTGCGCTGCTTGTATCTGAATGCATGGAATGGTCGAATGTTGCATCTCAGTGGTGAGAGTTAGACGTGGAGTATGGGGCAGAAGGGTTTTGTGATGAGTTCCTCTGCTGTTCTTCTGGGAGGCTGAATGGACTAACAATGTTTAGATGAGCATAATGCCTTAAGCCAATATTTCCACGGGGGCAAGTTAAGTCGCAAACAGAAACTATTAGAGTAGAAAGGATGATTGGTTGAATTAGCCGCTGAAAGCAGTCTTTATGGAAAACGTACAGAAAAACCCCTAACACAGTATTGACGGACACTGGTTGAAGCACCACTCAGCAGGCACTGAATCCATCTCACTAATTCCCCTGGTCAGAAGAGAAGACACTAACCCAGGGTGGAGCCAATCAGCAGAGCCCAGGCGTGCTACGCAAGCTGTACACACTGGCAAATCTGGAAATCTATTGTAATTGAGGTCCTTCAATAGAGAAAAAAGAACACTGTGTGAAATTCCAGTCTCTATTAAAGAGCTTTGGAGACGAGAAGCCTTATTATCTGGAATTAATCTATTTAAGTGAAATTACTCAGATTGTATACTGCTGTTGATGACCATAGTAATACTTGGTAGTAAGTGAAGGTCAGCATGAGGTAGGCTTCATACTATTAATGTGAATGCATTAATTTAATTATAGTTAACTCCCACACTAACTCTTAATGAGGCATAATTATTCACATTTAAAAAATAAGGCTGACACTTAGGGAACACAGTGGCATGTCCACTGTTTCTATTTCTTGCCTCAGTGTAAGGTGGTCTACTAACAAGGACCCCCTCAATTCAGTAAGCATATGGGTGCAAGAAGCTGAGAACCAGAATACCCCATGATTCTTTGTGGTTAAATTATAGTATAATTTAGTATATAAATTAAAAAATATACATGTTTTGTGATGATCCCAATTATCACCTTTTATTTCTGACAGCATAATAACCATAGTAAATAACAATGAGACCAACTAATAAAAACACCTAAGAGAAAAGGCAATTATATCAATGTTTGTTCATGCACTCATTTGTTAAAAACTGTACTTGGCATGGTAAAGCATTATTTCTTCAAATTTTATTTGTTTTATCCGATAACAACGAGGTACTGTTTTTCTTCCCACTATACAACATGTTCACTGAAAAATTAAATCTGTTTTTATTTACCTAAAGTAAATCTTGGGTATTATGACAAGTTGAATAATATTGAGATTTATGAGGGCCCCAAACAGGGGGAAACACTGAGGCGAGATAGACAAGTAGCCCATTAACACTTTATTAGATTGATAGGAGGTTAATTGACAGCTCAATAGTTTTAACCATAAACATGGTATCCTGCTGACACAGAACACAGGAAGGTCAGGCTCATTTGCTTGCAACTTACAGACAACTCACTTCTAAAAAAATCACTGGCTGGATAGGAGAGATGGCTTACTGGTTAAGAGACTGTATGCATGCTGTTCTTGCTGAGGACCAAAGTTCAATTTCTAGCACCCACATCAGTTGATTCATAGTTGACTGTAATTCCATGCCCAGGGAATCCAATATCCTCATCTGTATTCTTGAGAGGGTTCTATACCCTTTTTACATCTGCATCCGTAGACACATACACATACACACAATAAAAAAAAAACAAAACAAACAAACAAAAAAAAAAAACAGTAAGATAAATATTTTGAAATCTGGTTGAAGCCAAGCATGGGTGTGGTGATATTTTATTTGTGCTCTAACAAATAAAGCTTGCCTGGGGATCAGAGGAAAAAGCCAGCCACTATATTAAATATAGAGGTCAGACAGTGGTAGCTCACGCCTTTAATCCTGGCATTCGGGAGGCAGAGATTCTTCCGGATCTCTGTGAGTTCAAGGCCACACTGGGAACAGAGCCAGGCATGATGGCACATGCCTTTTTTTTGGGGGGGGGGTGAGACAGGGTTTCTCTGTGTAGCTTTGCGCCTTTCCTGGAACTCACTTGGTAGCCCAGGCTGGCCTCGAACTCACAGAGATCCGCCTGCCTCTGCCACCCGAGTGCTGGGATTAAAGGCATGTGCCACCGGGCGGTGGTGGTGCACGCCTTTAATCCCAGCACTAGTTAACCATCGAGGTCTGGAGGGCTATACAGACAGACAGGAAGTGGTAGAGCTGGGCAGAAAGAGGAAGTGAAATAACTGAGCAGAAAGAAGAAGTGAGATGGCAGGGCACAGAAAGGTATATAGACATGAGTATACAGGAAGTCTCTCTCTTGGGCTGAGGATTTCCTAGCAGTAAGAACTATTCCTCTGATCTTTCAGTTTTCACTCCAATATCTGACTCTGTTTTTTTTTTTAATTTTTTATTAATAAGACCTTTTAAGATTCACATTACAATAGGAAGTAGATCATTATTCAGGGTTAAAGATATACTCACACATACATCTTCTTTATCTTTCTAAAAGCAACTGATCCTGGTGGGAAAAGACTCTTTTGCTGCATGCCTTATGAGACTTTAAAACATCCTGGCTTCAGATTTAAATCGAGATGGTAAGTGTGTTGCTTTAGTGGCTCCACTACATGGCATATACTTTAGTTCTGGTGTTGGGAAGAGTTCTGATTGCTCAGTCTAAGTTACCTAAGTATCTACGGACTCATAGGAAAGAGTCACAGAGGCCACCAGATTATAATCAATCCAAGAGCAGACTACAGGGAGTTACCAGTAGCCAGGAAGTGCAACTCAAAAAGGCCATTTTGGGGGGTAGATTCATTCAATAGTGAAAGCAGATTGGAAAGAATGGGAGTATCAAGAATGAAGTTTGAGATTCTGGCTTTTGACAGCCTTGATGCTGCTTAGAGGGTCTGATGTTGTACTTTGCTGCTAATTATGTGTTAGCCCATGGGCAAGACAACTATAGTCTTCTAAGGGTGAGTCACTCCGGATGGTTTGTTACATCAAAGTAATGTTACATCCTGCTAGTTTGTTACATCACAGTGATGTTATATCCTCAGAGTAATGTTATATTCTGATGGTTTGCTATATCACAGTGATGCTACGAAATCACAGTGATGTTATATTCTGATGGTTTGTTACATCACAGTGATGTTATATTCTGATAGTTTGTTACATCACAGTGATGTTACATCCTGCTAGTTTGTTACATCACAGTGATGCTATGTCCTCACAGTGATGTTATATCCTGATGGTTTGTTATATCACAGTGATGTTATATTCTGATGATTTGTTCCATCACAGTGATATTACATCCTGCTAGTTTGTTACATCACAGTGATGCTATGTCCTCACAGTGGTGTTATATTCTGATGGTTTGTTTCATCACAGTGATGTTATATCCTCATGGTTTGTTACATCACAGCTGCTCATTTGTATCCTACAAAATGAGCAAGGAAAAGTACCAAGGGACAGTAGAACTACTAAACAGATTAATGCCAGTAGAATATCTCTGAGGTATGTCAGAGTTGTAGGAATCAGGACTTGGTTAGTAGTGCTCAACACTGAAGAACAAAGTTCAGAGTATTATGATACAAGTCAGGGGAACTAATTAGTCCTAAATAAATGGTTCTTTAATTTGGCACAATTGACATCATTTGTCTTTCTCATGTTAAAGTTGTATTATTGAGGGACTCCCTTATGCACTGCATGAAGTTAAAAGTATCCCTCACCTTAATCTGCTAGATAATATTACTACTTCCCTTCCATTGGGACAAGAAAACATGACTATGAAATTGTTGGATGCTTTCCTACTAAGTACAGACAGTCAAGAAGTAAAGTTAAATCACCTTTGGTCAAGATGCGAGCGTATAAATATTTTTGACTAGACTTCTCATTTAAAAATTAGCTAAGCCTTTTCAAAAATTATGTTAAAATAAAATCTGGCATTACTGAAATCTTGTAATTAACCCAAGTGTTCAAAAGTCAATGCTTGTCATAAATTCTTTTTTCTCTAATTCAGCTGAAAATACAGTGCAGGAAACTCATTCAGATGAAATTGAAAATAGAATTTTATGTCAAGGCAGCCTTCAAAACTTGAATGCCTGTATTCTAAGCCTTCTAATCATTTTGTTTTTTTCCTGTGATTGAAAAAGGCACCTTCTTGTTTCCTTGACTGTTGAACTAAAGTAAACATGAACCTGAAAGATGGGAACAGATCAGACATCATGCCTTGAAGAGCTTTTCCTAGAAGTAATATTAAGGAGATATTTATGGGAAAAGTCGAGTGTCCTTTATAAATATGGCCTTATAGACTTAGAGCAGTCTTCCTGTTGCATTCACAAAGCTCTGATACCTATTTCAAGGCAAACTGAAAGATTGATTTCCTACTTAAAACTTCAGTAAATAATAAGAATATATACCTGCTTTTTTCATGGGAGGTATCATAATGGTATTCATTGATGGTACAGTGAGACAAATGAGATAAAAGCTAATTGATTGCTTCCAAAATGTACAGCACTAAGAACCTTAATCTGTATAATGGGTTGAATACCAGGGGAAAAAAGCTTATCAATTAACTCTGTGGACCCTATTTCAAGATAACATAAGCAGAAAATTCTGATCAAAACAACTATCACAATGTAAAATCCAAGAAGTTTCTAAATCCATAAAGCAAATAATGAAATATCTGATTACAATATATAGAAAATTGTTTTCCAAACAGCAAGGATTTGTGCCATTTGGGACAATTACTTTATTTTCTTCACATCTCAACTGGTTGAAGGTTTCCTTAGAGTAGGGTAGGCACAGCCAAAAACAAAGGACATTTCCATTCTTGGCTTCCAGGCTCGAGTTATGGCACCCTTTGAGCAAGCCACCAACATTTTTCAACTTCCCTGATTCTCTGCTGTACAAACAATTTCTATTACTAGCATCTGGGAAGAGTGGAACTCCCTTCAACTCTCTAGCCCCAGAGTCACAGGTCCATATGCCTCTGAAAATGGCAACATGGGAATACTGGGACCCATGTCATCCTTGCCGTAGTAATTAGTGGAGTGGAGATGCTATCCCAGGAGAAGCAAGCTGAAAAGACTATGACTACTAATGCTTATGTTTCATTCTGAGAGAAAAAGACAACTGTTTTGTAAACCTAGGAGCAAATAAGACTCTACCACTGTTCTTATTTTAGAAAGCTTAACAAAGAGGTTCTTTCAATACACCTGGGCAACATGCAGGGATTTTGCCTGGAAGAAAAATAGATTATAAATTCAGACAACTTCAAAGCAGCCCTTAAGGCAATGGTTCTCAACCTGTGGGTCACAGCTTATTGAGTTGCATATCAGAAATCTTGCATATCAGATATTTATATAACAAATCAAAATAGTATAGAAATTACAGTTATGAAGTCACAATGAAATAATTTTATAATGGGGGGGGCGGTCACCACAACATGAAGAACTGTATTGAAGGGTCAAAGCATTAGGAGGATTGAGAAGCACTACTCTAGGAGTTTATTTGGGGCAGTATCTAGAAACACTTAATCCTATGAGTAGCCTTACAAAGACTGATGAGTTTGGAGGCAACAGTTAAGATGAGATCCATAATTCTATGAAAGCAACAAGCTAAATTCAACACAAATTGGAAGTTTAAGAGGAAGTACTAGGGAATGGACCGACTATGAAGAGGTCTCCAGGGGTTGGAACAAGCTTCAAAGGACCTGAAAATTGTTATTATTTTTAACTGGACCAAACACCAAAGCAATTTATGCCATGATGCTTTGCTGAAAACCTGATATTAATCCATGTATAGACAATTAATGGAGACTAAAAGCTGAGAGTGATGTCAACAAAGCCAGGCAGCTCAGTAGAAAGCAGAGAGAGGGGGCGGGGCATTCTAAAGCCACTATCAGCTCAAGAGAGATGGTGCCCATGCCCACGATCGTACCCTTTTCAGAATGTCATCAGAGGCTATACACTGTAATTGAAAGCATTTCCAAAATCTGTCACAAGGGAAGATGATGTAGCTCTGTAGAAATTTGTCTCACAAATGCAGGGCTCTGGGCTTCTTCAACTCTGAGCAATACACACACACATACACAAACAGAGAGAGAGGCTTCCAGAAATGTTACTAAATAAACAGGTAGATAAAAAGATCACCACCAATAAAACCAACACTCCAAAGGAAGGGTTAGCATCTAGACTCACTAAAATATACTTCTTAAAAAGCACAGTTTTTAGAAAATATTATTTTATAAGCAACATAAACATAGAAAGTAACTCCTATATATAGAATTAAGAAACAGAAAGACAAAGAAAACTTTAAAAAGACCAAACTTGCCTTGATAAGCTGCCCAGTGCAGGCTAACCATCGAGAGGAGTAGGACTTCAAGCAGTCAAGCCAAGTATCGTGTCAAACTCTTCTTAGAGAATGACACAGTTACAGAAATTCTACAGAGTATGTAAAATCAGACAGTAAAATTTAAAAATACAAAGCCTGAGTTGAAAATTGAACATCTCACTAGGCTAAATGCTACACTTTAGCTGGCAGAAAAGAAAATTGGCAAACTGAAAGACAGTTCGTTAGAGATTGTGTAATCAGAAAAGAAATCAGAAAAAGCAAGAAAAAAAGAACAAAGAAAAATGAGGAGAACCTCAGAAAGTTGTAAGAGACTTTATTAAACATGCTGACTATGTATAAAGAGAGTACCCAGAAGAAATTAGATAGAGCACGTTGCAATGATTTGGAATTGTGACCGGAATTATGGTACATGCATATAATCCCAGCATTGGGAGGCAGGGTGAAATTGTAAGACTAGAGTAAATAACTAAGTATAAATAACTGAAGTAATAATGAACAATGGCTACAAAGTTACTAATACTGAGGAGTTATCCATATATACAAAAAGCCATTAATGAAAGAAAAAAAATCAATGTATAAGAAATTAGTTCAAATGGATGAATTTCAAGAGAGCTACATATAGAAGCATCATGCTGAAGGTGAAAGGCAGAAAAAATTGAATCTGAAAGAGGAAAATGGCATCTCTATGGAAATCTGATTTAGATTAATGGCAAACTATCCATATAGACAATGAAGACCACAGCCAGTATGATGACAGTCAAGTGCTGAAAGAGAAACCCTTTCAACCAAATATGCTACATATGATTTTTAAGCAAGTGAAATGGAGACATTCTCAGATGAACAGAAATAGAACTCATTGATAGCATAGCTGACTGCCAAAAACAAACAAACAAACAAACAAAAAAACTCAAAAAGACTGGAGTTTTTCTTTGGGTTGAAGGCAACTAAATGTTGTAAAAGAAGCTTAAATGAAAATGGCAGGATTTAAGTAATGTTATGTAATTTTGAGAGCTAGTTTCTGTTTCTAGATGATTTTCTTAAGATATTTTAAAAAGTGTTTGTATAAAACATCATACATAATTGTATTGTTGAGCTTTAACATGTAAATATATAATGTGTTTGAGAGTAATAGCAAGAAAACAGTGGGAACAAAGCTTTACTGAAGTAACAAACTGAAATCAATAACTTGACATGCCAAATAATGAAATCAATATCACTTACTCAGTTATGTAATCAAATACAAATTTGATTTTTTTTTCACCATCTATGAGGTAGAAGATTACATAAATATACTTACAAAGGTATACTATTACTGCTAGGAAATATATAGATATTTTATATATAATAATAGAGAAAGTAGGAAAGGAGTTAAACCTTATATGGGGTAACCTTTTATTACCCCCTTCAATTACTTTATACTGAATTATATTATCATGAGTTATGCTGAATCTGAAATATGCTATTAATAGGAGGTATGCTGTACTCTCAGAGATGGAAATAAACTGAAGAGAAAATTGGGAAAAAATCATGCAAATATCACCAGTAATAACCATGGAGTGGTACAATATTAACCAAAATAGTTTGTAAAACGTCTCAAACACTATCAGATAAATATGGATGTTAATTATGAAAAATGGTTCAATAAATTGAGATTATTTAACAGTTGAAAACATACAACCACATACATACAACTCCTAACAGGGCTCCAGATTACATGAAGGAAAAAAGTGATATAAGTGAAAGAAGAGACAGTGTCCTGGTTAATGTCTGCCAACTTGAAACAAACCTAGAAATACCTGGTAAGAGAGAATCTCAACTGAGTAATTGCCTCCATCAGACTGGTTTGTTGGCAAGCCTGTGGGATATTTGCTTAATAGTTAGATTATGTAGGGGTGTGTAGGCCACTACAGGCAGTACCATTCCTGGGCTGGAGGTTTTGGACTGTGTGGAGAAGGCAGCTAGAAAGTCAGCAGGCAGAATTCCTGTCTACTTCCACCACCTGCCTCGGTCCCTGCCTTGTCTTCCCTAGATGATAGACAGTAACCTGTAAGCTAACAACTTGTAACCCAACAATTAATTTTTGGTCATTGTTTCAATCACTGGAACACAAAACAGATTTGAACAGAAAGTGTTCAACAATAGCAGTTGGGAATTGTGATACTTTACTTGCAACTGTGGTAAAAATAATTAGTTATAGTACCATCAAGAAAATAGGAGAGTTGACTACTACTTAAGTCAACTAGACCTAATCAACATCTACAGAACATTCTGCAAAGCACACAGGAAATTTTCTACAGTAGATGATACATTTGCTATAATATGGCTCTATACATTTAAAATAAATTAAATTATTCAAAGTGTTTCTGACCTTCAAACCGACTTGGAAAATGTAAATATGTTCACCTCAAATAAAATAACACAAACAAAATTAAAAATTAAAAAGTAATAAAGATATAGCATTTTGTAATTAATTACAGTGAGCAGAAAACATACTGCTCTTATAGTATTTAGTGATATTAGTATTCAGACAGAAATTTATAGGTATAACTATCAATTATATCTTCAAAAAATCTCTTCATACAATACTATACAATCTCCCTAAAGAATCTAGAAAAAGATGAACATATTAAATATAAAATAAGTAGACAGAAGCAATAATGAAAATTTGAATGGAGATTAAAATATTAAAGAATAGGAATAAAAAGGAGTGTCTAGGAACTGGAAGGAGTTGGCAGAGGGAACCGTGGTAAGAATATATTGTATGAAAAAATGTTCTTCAATGAAAATCATTTAAAGTATGTTTTTGAGCTGATATAGATATATAGGATATAGAGATGATAAGATAAAAGGGTAGATTAATGAACCTACTTTTAAAGAACAACTTGTTTAAAATGTTTTACATTGGTTCTGTGTTTCTTATTTAATAAGACAGTTGGTTACATCTACAAATGGTGCCCAATGTGTTGGCAAGAGTTTCCACCTAAAACCTGAGTAAAAAGATTCTAAAATGGAGCTAAAAACAGTTCCTAGTTGTCTCTTTCAAGTTAGCGGCAGAGTGCATGTTTGAGCTACTAGCTACTATGGCGGGTTCCTGGTGTGTGCGCTCAACCTGCAGTATGGTGGGAATGAGGCCTCTGCAAGTGGCACATTAAGCTGCATGGTTGATTTAGCCTTTGCTAGTACAAAACAAAAAAAGAGGTTTCTGGGCTACATGCTGCTTTGATGGAAGCATAGACCCACTATTTCTGAGAATTAATGGCTCCCAGAGCTGGTGGAAAACGTTCCACTGCCATTTTGGGAAGCTGAAGTGGGCGGAGTCAGCAGGCTTAAAAGGCTGCAGTTTAAAACAATAGGCTCAAGGTAATAGAAAAAATAAGCCATGTAAAGATGGCTAGCACACAGAGAATCTGGATTATGTTCTCTTTGATATTCGTAACTGAAGAAAAACATTTGATTACAAAAGCTGTTGAGTTATGCCAAAATGTATATTTTAAAGGTAACTTGACTTCAAAATTTGGATATAAGGATATGTTACTTTGGAAAAGAGGTTCTGCTTTTGTTTCCACAGAAAGCCAGAGGCTATGGATTTGTTCCAGATTAAGATACATCAGGTTTGACCAGCCAAGACCCCCTGAAAGATGTCCGATGACACCATGATGATCTAACATCCAGAGCGGTTTCAAGGCAACTGGTTCACACAATACAGCTTCACGGACTACCCCATAGGCCTAAAATTTTCTTTGCGTCCCCATAAGATACAACACCCCCCTCTAGCAGAAAGTAGTAAGAGATGCTACGCCCAAATCTCCAAATATACCAAGCTGGCTTTAGAGGTGGAATTGACTCACTCCCCCTCTAAACCCAGACATATTTAAAAAAAAAAAAAAATGGTTGAGATTTGTCTGTCTCAAATCAGAAGAGCCCTCTGGTGTGGGACAGAGAAAAACCAATATTTTTATTTAAAACAGGTTGATTATAAATGCGATCTCTTTCTAAAAAAAGAAAAGGGGATATGATATAGATATATAGGATATAGAGATGATAAGATAAAAGGGTAGATTAATGAACCTACTTTTAAAGAACAACTTGTTTAAAATGTTTTACATTGGTTCTGTGTTTCTTATTTAATAAGATGGTTGGTTATATCTACATTGAGCACATGAAATAAAATTTCAAATAAAAATCAAAAGCAACAGGAAAAAAAGAAACTATTAAGAAATGCAAAGATTTCCTTTGAAGAGATCAAGAAATTTGAATAACTTTATGCTGAACAAAAAGGAAAGGGAAAATATGTTGAAATTAATAAAAACAGGAGTAAAGAAAGGGTCATTGCTAGTGGACTTCTATAGGTAAAAAGGAGAATAAGAGATTGAGTCCATACCAACAAATTAAATATATTAGAACAAATGATGACTTCCTCAGTAAGACACAAACTATTGAAATGGAGCCACTGTAGGAAAAGAAAATCTGAATTTATAAAGAGATTCATATAACAGCTGAAAACAAAAATCCAGGACACAGATGGCTTTGCTGATGAATTCCATCAAATATTTAAATAAAGGTTGATAACAATATTCATTAACTGTTCAAAAAATAGAAGTAACACTCCCACATTTATTCTATAAGCTTAGTAATTATCTTTGCCCAAAGAGGAGACAGACATCATAAGAAATAAAACATAGACTAATATTTTAAGAGTACAGCTGGAAAAAAAGTTCAACAGAATACTACCCAAATAATTATAACATAACCAAATATAGTTAGTCAACATGACCAAATGTGATTTATTTCATGAAACCAAGGACAGCCTACCCACCAAAACAATTAGTGTCATGATTTATACCAGCATAATGAATGTCAAAAAACGACATGATAATTACAATACATGCAAAAAACTAACACAATTTCATAATAATATCATATAGAAAGAAATGTTCAACCTGATTTTTAAAGTTACTAAAAATTTCAGCTAAGATTGTTCTTAAAGGTGAAAGACTGATTCTTGACTCTAAGCAATGTCTAATGTCTATGCATATGGGCAACTAGACCATAGAAATGTACAGGGAAACATACAGTTTTGAATTTGGAATAACAACTACCTATGCTTACAAATGATATTACAATGAAGGTAGAAAAATGTAAGAAATCATTCAGAAACTCTTAGTGCTAATATATGACTCTTACAAGGATGTATTATATAGGTTTTTATATACATACTTATTATTTTACATATTAACATTTAATAACCTGAATATGAACTCAGTATAATTCAAATTAAAACAGCCTCACAACTAATAAAATAACAGAGTAAAATTAATAAACAAGTGAAAAGTATAGAAGATATGCAAAGAAGTCAAATCCCACACTGAACAGAGGTGCACCTATTTTCATAAAACAGATATTACTAGATATAAAGGTAGAGATTGTTCTTATTGCTGAAACAGAAGGTGAATGTAATACATCACTCTGTACAACAGGCACATCAAATAAACCAAAAATAAACAAGACACATTGGAGCTAAATGACATCACAGATCAATGTGCTTAACAGACACTTATAAAACTGTGCATGGAAGCACTGCAGAACACACATTCCTCTTGTTAATCCATGAACATTCTCTCACTTTGAATGTATACCACAACACAAGACCAATTTCAATATATATAGCAAACATTAAGTGAGTTCTTTTATTCTATCTGACCAAAAGGGAATAAAGCAAGAAATCAACACCAAGATCAATCAGAGAAACTTCACAAATTCATAGAGATTAAACTAAACAGAATTGAATAATGAAAGGGTCACTGAAGAAACCATGAAGGAAATTCAAAAACTAGCATAGAATTGGAAAAAAAAAAGACACAATAGTGAAAGCAAGTGGGAAGATCATTGCTCTAAGTGCCTACATTAAAAAAAAAAAAAAAGTCAGAATGATCACAAAAAATGAAATGTAATTATGCACCTTAGGGCCTTGAGAAAAATTCACAAAAGAAACTAAAAAATACTATACATAAACAAGTAATTAAGCACCAGAACATAAATATAATGGAAAAAATACAAAAAAATCAGTGAAATGAAGTGTAAGTTTTCAAAATAGTAAACAGATTAATAAAACCTTAGCAAATCTCTAAAAGACAGAGTTAAAACATTATTATTTGTATTCTTGTATTATAGATGGAGACATTGTAAGAGATACTATGAAATAGAGAAAATTGTACACACATTAAAATGATAACCCACTAAACTAGAAAATATAAAAGAAACATATGTGTTTCTAAGTTCATATACTCTAACAAAGTTAGACCAAACTGACATAAGTACTTTAAACAGATAACAAGCATTGAGATTGAAGAAGTAATTCAAACACTCAAAGCAATAGCAACAATGAAATAAAATACCAAAAAAAAAAAAAAAAAAAAAAAAACAAAAAACAAAAAACACAAAGATCGACTCAGATGGACTCATTGGAGAATTCTTCCAGGATTTTAAAGAACCAATGCCAATTCTTCTTAAATTATTTCATAAAATCAAAAAGGAAGGAAAGCTTCTAAATTATTTTTACCAAGCCAGTATTATTTTTGAAACATTCACATACATACAAAAATAAATAAACACATAAGAGTTTAACATATATACAATAGCAACAATATAGAAAATCCCAGACCTATTGGTGAACACAGAAACAAAAATTGTCATTAAAATGCTTGCAACCTGCGTCAAGTACGAAGAAAAAATATCATCCATACTGATAAAGATGGCTTCACTCCAGAGATGCAAGTGCTGTTCAACATGCATGACTCAATAGAGGTAACATACAACACAAAAGGTCTCAAGAACTGAAATAAAATCATCAGATCAACAAATTCAAAAAGGCATTTGACAAAATTCAACATCCCTTCATGATAAAAGTTCTGAAGAAGTGAGAGATGGACAAGGTATATTTCAGCATAATAACTATGTATGAAAAACCCACATCCTATAGCATGTGAAAAAGTGTAAAACTCAAAACATCTCCACTGAGAACAGGAACAAGAAAAAGATAGCCATTCTTTCTATCTTTATTTAAGATAAAGCTTGAATGCCAAAGGGGTCCCACAAATTCCCCCAAGCATCATAGGCTATTGTCAAGGTTATTGGCTATTCTCAACATCCTGATATCAAGACACCACATAATTATGTTACTGAAGGTAAAGAAACTGACGTGGTGAACTGGTGTCTGACTAAAATCTCTACCCCTATTGATTGGTGGTCATGGTGCTGAAAAGTACTCTGCATGATACTGGAGGGAAAAAATGTAGTCTTCTGTATAACCAAGCTACAAATCCTATGACCAGCCTGCCAGGTATACTGGTGTGTGGTACAAAAGTTATAGAAGTAACCAATCTTTTGTTTGTTTGTTTTGGATTTAAGGTCTGGTCCGTGAGATGTAACCCACACCTGACACTACTAGAGTGGCCAAGAACCTGAGATTTGACAGGCCATGGGCCTAAGGGAAAACCAAATGTCATTGTTTGCTAAAGGACCAAAGCAATAAAATGGACTCAAGGATTTATTGTTATACCAACCCTCATTAGAGAAGTTTCTTTCAGCATATGGTAATTAACACAGAGACACACAGTTGGACAATAAGCAGACTGAGAAATTTTAGAGTGCTCAGTTCTACATTTTTATCAAAGCTCTACACTTAAGTCTCAGGGATTTATGTAGAAGAGAAGGCAGAAAGACTGTAAAATCCAGAAGACTCTAAGGAAAAAGTATCTTCTAGATACAATGGGAATGATACACATATGAACTCACAGAGACTATATTACCAAGCACAAGGTCTGCACAGGTCCAAACCAAATGAAGTTCTAGCACTGAGAAGGAGAAGTAGACATAAAGCCCCACCCATAATCAATAAGCTATTTGCAATCCATGTCTTCCAGGAAAGGCAAATGAGTTTTTTTTTCCCCCAAAGAATCACTGTGTATATCAACCACTCTCCAAGATAGGCCCCATACCCAGAAGCAGTTGGGCAACACAAAACTGACTCCATATATTTATAAATTTTGGGCTTTCCGTTTGATTTTGTTTTGTTTTATTATTTCTTTTTGTCTTATTGGGGATTTTTTTCTCTGTTTTGGTTTTGTTTTGGATTAGAGAGAAAGAACATGAAATTGGGTGGATAGAGAAATGGGTAGGATCTGGAAGGAGTTGGGAGAAAACAAAGAATATGATCAAAATGTATAAATTTTTAAAAGGGCCGATGATCTGAGTAGGCATTAATCCAAAAGAACATTCACGCACCACCAAGCACATAAAAGACACCCAATGTCATTATCTATTAGGAAATTCAAACCCAAATGACACAGATAAAACCTCACACCTACTAGGACAGCTATCATAGAGAAAGGTCAAAGAATAAAGATGTAGGGAGTTAATTGACATCTTCACACTTTGCTGGTGATAAAGTGTAGTCTCCTTGGAGAACAGTCCATACGTTTCCTGCCCCCTCCCCATAGGATAAACATAGAGAAGCAATATGACCCAGCTATTCCACTCCTCAGTCGAAGTATCAAAGTGGACTAAAAATATACAGTCACACAAAAACTATACACAGATATGCACAATGCACAAGAATCTCTCAGACGTAAACTTGTAACAGCACAAATGCCTGGCAACTGATGTAGTAGATGAATGGACAAAGAGAATGCGGTCTATTCATAAAATGGACCATTATTTATTAATACAAAGAAATCTAGGGGCTAGGAGATGGCTCAGCTGGTAAAGTGCTTTCTAGGCAAGCATGAGGACCTGAGTTTAATTCCGAGAATCCACAAGAAAATGGAGTTTGTGGGGCTGGATAGATGGCTTGGTTGTTAAGAGCACATGCTGCTTTTGTAGAAGTCTTGAATTAGGCTCCCAGCAACCATGCTTGGCAGCTAAGAACAACTTGTAACTCCAGTTGCAGGGGTTCTCAGGCACTCTTTTGGATGTTACAGTTATTCCACTCATGCACACACCCACTTCCTCCCTATATAAAGAGAGAGAGACAAAGAGAGACAGAGAAAGACAGACAAAGAAATAGGGAGAGACTGAGACAGACAGATACATAGAGACAGACAGAGAGACAGACTGACAGTGAGACAAAGAGAGCTTTAAAAAAGTAAGCAGGTGTGGTGGTCCATGTTCGTAGTTCCGTTGCTGGCAATGTGAAAACTGGTGGCTATCTGGAGCTTGGTGTTCAGCTGGTCTAGACTGATCCATGAGCTCCAGGCCAATGATAGACTATCTCAGGAAACAAAGGTGATGGCCCAAAGAAAGACACTGGAGTTTGAACTCTGGTCTCTACACGCATGTGCACTAACCCAAGTACATACACAAAAGAAAATTAACATCAATTTTATTATATGATTCTTGAAAATACTAACTCAGTATAAGAAGGATAGTCCCATAAAGTGTTATAGAACTTTCTTCCATTTATTCACTTTGACTAAAAAAGGCAAAGCTATAGCCAAAATGTACATTTGTGGCTACCTGGACTTGGGTGGAGGGAGTTTGGAGAAAATGCGAAGTAAGTGACAGCAAGCACCAGGAATTCTTTTGCCACTGTCTCCACAATGCAAGGATTCCAGCTGCATGTCACTATTCCTGGCTTCGGGGAATTTAATTCTCTTTCTCTCTGTGCTTTGTGGGTTTTTTTTTTTTTTTTTTTTGCATTTGAAAATTGCCATGATGATATTTTTAACTAAATATGTTCAAGCACCCCCCAAATTGACCGTGGCGTGGTTACACAAATCTATGAGTGCACTAACCATAATCAAGTTTGCCTCATACTATATCAAAATGTATAATATATAGGCAAATGTATGGTTTATGAATTACATTTCAATAAATTTGATGGAAAAGCTCCAAACCGTGAAAATATTTAAGACTTGCATATATATGGGAACACTTGACATATACAAATTTAAAAATATCTACAATGGATAAATGTTCTGCTATGATTAATTGCAGTTTATTTGAAAATCATTAGCAATACCACTACAATTATGACAACTAAGCTACCTTGAGTGCTAGCCTGGTCCTGTTTTGAAATCTAAAAATTTTGTAGCAACATATTTAGTTAAAAATATCATCATGGCAATTTTCAAATGCAAAAAAAAAAAAAATACTGAGGGAAAGAGAATTAACTTCCCCCAAGCCAGGAATAGTGACATACAGCTGGAATCCTTGCATTGAGGAAACAGTGGCAAAGGGACCCAAAGTCCTAGACCAGCTTGTTCTACTGCCTGTGATGCTGTTTCAAAGAAGAAAATGGAATAAAATAAAATAACAAAGCTAGTTCCTCTGTTTCACAGAAAACAGTCCCTGAAAGTGGGTTTGGCTTATTATATAATTTCACCATTATTTATCATCTAGGAACTTGACCTTGGTATTTCTAGGGATGATGAATTTATTTTAATGTGTTTTTTCACATTTTTTTCTTCCTCTTAGATGCTGTGCATAACTATTTACATCAGCCTAAGAACTGCACTGTGAACCCATGGCTGGACCACTGTGCTTTCTCTTATTTATTCCTTTAGGCTGTGAGTTCCTAGAGAGCATGTACAGCATCCCAATTTCACTCTTCTTCCAATTCCAAGTCACTGTCATTGAACAGAGTATAAGAAATAAATTAAGCCTAAAAATTCCACACTGAATATATCTGAGTTGTTGAAGCTTGTTTAAAATAAGCATCTCTATTTTTCTCTATTTCAAAAACGAGTTGAAGTAGAGTGTCATTTTACCATTCATAGGCCTTGGCAACATGTAAACTTCTCTCTTTGGATCATTTTCATGGCAAAAATCTCTGTGCTGCCATTACTTGCAACTCTTCACTAGCTAGGACAGGTAGGAGTTAAATCACGCTAAAGAACCTAACAGCCTTTCAGATAGAACAAACTTTCTAGAAGACTTGCAGTTTCACCAATTCTGAAATATTAACATTTTTTTCCCTAAAAGAAGCATCTTGGTAGAAATTAAAATTTCGGTTATAAAATTTCCCAAATAAACATTATAGTCACCGTTGTTTTCTCCCTCTGTTAGGATGTGTTCACATGCTTCATAGCCAGAGATTCCATTTTAAAAAAAATATGTTAAACACTTCTCAGTCTTGGGATTAAATTTAAAAAAGATTTTTTATGTAATAAAAAAATCTTAATTTAAATCATGAAATAAACTGCCATTATGGCTTTTAGTCACTGTTCAAAATGTTTTATTGAAACATTTATTCAAATGTTTATTGAAACATTTATTGAAAACTAAAATTCATTCTTGCCTGGCTATTCAAGGGTAAATTGTAGGGCTGAGGATACAGTTTGGGAGTAGAGCAAGCAGGACCTTAGCAAAAGACATAGTTGGTGTTGATTCCCACCAATGAAAGAAATGGAAAATAAGTAAATAAACGGAGTACTAGTGTCTGCAGGGCTATTCTTCATGGATTTTGTTTATATCCTGTGACATTTCTTGTTCCAGATTATCTTTTTGAAAAGTTGATGCAAAATAACCTTGAAAAATAAAGATAACTCTGTGAGGGAAAGGGTAGATACTTTATTGTTTATCCCAAACAATAATAAAGATAATGCTTACCTCTGGGATATGTATGCTGACTAGCATTTCTTTAAGTGGTTTGGGTTAGTTAAGTCATAATACCTAGCATGTCACAGTGTGTCTACCCAAGCTCATTTCTATCACTCAGAACTTAGGGACCAATAAAAAAATATTTCAAGCAGGAAGTTATGCATATGCCTGTAGTGCTTTGTGTAATAAAATCATGTGCAACCTAGAAGTTTCATGTAGCTCCTGTATCTACACATGGGTGGTAGGCTACTTTGTGATCAAATTAAGGTAAACTTTGAGACTTGTTGTGTCTTCTATTTTCTTTTAAAGATTCATTTTATGCTTAATTATGTGTATAATTATGTATGAGAACATCCACGTGTAAATACAGTCCCTGTAGAGTCCAGAAAAAAGCACTTTATTCCCCAGAGCTGGAGTCATGGACCTCTATGGGTCACCTGATATGGCTGGAACTAGAACTCAAATCTTCTGCAGGTTCAGTACATGCTCCTAACCATTGTACCATTTCTCCAGGCATATATACTGAATTCTAAATATATGGATTTTACAGAATTTGGATACTTTATGTAGCACACAAGTTGGTTTTTAAAATGTCACTGTCAAAAAAAATGTCACTGTCAAATCAACATGCCTAAGTACCATGATAATAATACTTAAAATTAAATGCATGTCCTGATCGTGGATTTACTTTGCCACTTCATTTCTAAATCTTAGTGGTGTTCTACATTTTTTTCTTTAAAACAAGCTGTTTTGGAATATGGAAAAAATTGTAGTATAAATATATATTCTCTGATTTTATTGCAGAGAAAAAGAAGAACATAGAAACTCCCAAATACAATATCAGCAATATAAATTCTGGAACAACCATTTTCTTTTGAGTCAAGTTGTTTGGACACTATTTGATTGTAAAAGCGGCTTAAAATCAACAACAACACAATTTTGTCATCAACTTAAGTCCTATTCCAGTCAACATTGTAGTCTTAATAAAAACATTAACCACACCCTGGCAATATCAATAAAATTTTAATAAGTAAATTGATTTGTGCTATAGTCCTGCAGAGTTTTGTATTTTCCATTTTGTTCATAATTCTAATATAGGTAGAATAAAGAAAAAGAGCAAGGACAATCCCTCCTTGTATTCTGTACAACTAGCAGAAAGTGTCCACTATAATAAATGATAATTGAATAAATGAACTTTGCATGTTAAAAATGCCGACTGCTGCCATGTAATGTTATTCACCTACAAAAAAAAAAAAATGGCTTGGTTTTCACATTCAGATGGTGAGTCCACCTGATATCACCAGAGTAATTAGCACTGAGAAAGCTGTTTGAGAAAATGTACATGGGGAAAGTCTGGCCAATTCTGTTCAAGGTCACCTAGCTAATTTGAAACACTGGTTCAAGTCAAGTTTATCATATGTAATTCCTCAAGGTACCTGAACTATCTAATAAAACTTACTCCGCAAAAGTCAATGTTTATAAAATACCAAGTTTGCATAGGTTATACTTCCATAAGAACTGGGGACAAGACTCTGCCTAAAAGGGTTCAAGAGCTGAGGCTGACAGAAAGGCAGGCAGGCAACATAAACAAGTGAATTGCAAAAGCAAATGATTCCCACCATCTGCTTAGCTTGTTTCCGCTCTCACTTTGCCAGCAGCCTTTTGAGAAGACACGGAACCATGCTGCTGCCCTCCATCATATGCTCTCTCTCCTTTCCATCTGGGATGCCCTCTCTGAAGCGCAATGATGTTACTTTGACTTTGCCCTTTGTTATGGAAATGTACAAGGTAATGGGAGAGCATCAAAGAGCCTTCATGAGCTCATCAAAAAAATGTTCAAGGCAATGTTCGCACCTGATGCTGACCCAGTCCCACTCTTTGGGTGACCAAATGAAAGCAGATGCAAAACAGGGCTGCAAATATAACAGGCTACGTAGAAACATGTTTAGTTAGTATTCCGTAAATATTTTTTAACTACTCAGTGTGTCAAGCTCTCTGCCAGGCTCTGTAGATAAGAGAAACAATGGGAGGGAGAAAAGATAACTATCCTCAATGTTAAGGTATGCCTATAGATTAGAGGAAAGAGGATGATAAATAACCCATGGGATAATTATGAGTGGAGTACCTGCCATATTAAAAAAAAATAACTTTGAAGTTTAGATGTAGGAAAACAGAGTGATGGGTATTTATGGTCCACTGAGTAGATGAAGACTTCAATTGAATGGTAGCAGTGAAGCTCTACTCTGTGTGGTAAGAAGCAGAGTAAGAATTAATTTAAGGGAAGAGTAAGGAGGGGATAACTTGAACAAAGGCGCTGATAAAGATGGAGAATGCTGAGACAATCTAGGAGAAGAAAGCAAATCTATGTTCCTCAAACAGAGGGAGGAGGGAAGGAGGAGAGGGGGATGCTCCCATCAGCCACACAGAGGTCAGGAACACCATGCCTAGGCAATGCTAAGATGCAGAGCTGTGACTATAATCTGCATACTCAAGGAAGCCATTGGAGAATCCTAAGAAGGATAACAAAATGGACCTTACCATCCAGAGAAGTACTCCAGCTACTGCACCCAGAGCAGATCATGGGAGGAAGTACATTATAATGAAAATGGTATGTAATGTGACTGGGATTCTAAAGCACATTTGAATAGTTATCAGTACAAACAAGGCTTTTTTTTTTTTTTTTTTTTTTTTTTTTGGCTTTTCGAGACGGGGTTTCTCTGTGTAGCTTTGCTCCACTTGGCAACCCAGGCTGGCCTCGAACTCACAGAGATCCGCCTGCCTCTGCCTCCCGAGTGCTGGGATTAAAGGCGTGAGCCACCACTGCCCGGCCAAACAAGGCATTTAAAACAGAAGACATGCATGTTAGCATAGAGCAGCCTGGGGCAATACCACTGCTAATGGTGTGACAAGATGACCAAGACTGAACAACAATGTTTCCTGGTAGTCCTATCCTTCTGAGTCTCATGGGCTACACGGGCTCCTTGTTCTGACATGCTCAGATCTACATATTTATATTTCTTAGCAAATATTTGCCCAATTCTAAATCGAAAACCTTAAGTATACCCAGAAGATCATGGTAGTTGCTCAGAAGGCAGCCTCGGGGTTCTGATTATTCCCTGTCACTGTTTCTGATGCCATTATGCTCAGGTTGAATATGAGGGAAGGGTATTGCAGGTCTCACACAGTCTGGGCAGAACAGAGCAGGGAATCGCCTTTAGTTCAGATAACAAGTGCAGGCTCCTCTTGTTCAATGAGACCGACCACAGCATTACAAATGGCACCAGTTTAAGTGGCTTGTATGACATTGCAGGGGGAAAAAACCGCAGATTTTTCAGAGCCTAGAAGAAGCACTGTGTATCAGCTCATTATTAAAAAGGAAGGGTATGTTTCACAAAATACGGCCTTGTGGGCGAAAGCTGTCTTTCTTTGTTCCTTGGAATGGCAGAGTGTGGCTTTACATCTCAGGCCAATTATCCTCCAACAAGTTTCAGAAACTGACAAGACCTATAAAATGAGAGATGAAATGATGACAGCACCATACTGCAGTTTACTCTGTACCCGGCATTTGCATCTGATTTGGTGCCTCTCTAGTGGGGATGAAAAAAAATCTAACTATATGGACAAAAGATTTTCTAATACAGGAGCAACATACTCAGTCACTAATTCGGACCATCTCATCCCTTTACTGGACCCTCGTATCAATAGCCAACATTCATTTTTTCCTCCTAAAATATTAGGATTAGCCAGCAGCAAAACAGAACACCAGGCAGTACTCAGTGTGCCTTCTTTCCAACCTGGGGATAAAGAATGTAACTTGGGTTTTCACTGAGAATAGCTGGCTGGAGCTTGACATGCAAAACAAACCATGGGGGTGTGGGGAGTGATTTCATACAGGCTTGCTCTCACCAGAGAGGAGCTAGAATCAGAGCTAGAAATTAATCGCACCTTTCCATCAACTAGGCACTGTGCTCCCATCAGGTTAATGCTTGTTCTGGCCCCAGAAGCCCCAGGAAACCCCGAGACACTCTCCTGTAGGCTCCTGTTGGCAGCACACCCCACCAGGAAAACAATACAGGAAGTACTGTTCACAAATCAAAAATGAGACTGAATAAAGGATATGAACATTGCTGATTATTTTTTTTCCCCAACACACGTGGAATTCACTTAGAATATCCCCGTCATAAAAAGAGAGATGATCAGAGGGATGCCGACTACAGACTACTGAAAACGGATTTTCAGATACCTGGGAATGTTCTGCAGGAGAAAACATTGTGTCAAATGTGAATTCAATTTGAACAACAGCCTTTCAAATGCAAATCCTTCAGAAGAGATGTCATTGATATGCAACCTCCGAAAACCTTTCAAAAGAAATAAAATGGATAAATGTGATAATTAAGATCTCTATTTATAGGAAAATGATCAGATTACGTTTGTTCAGAAATGTTTTTGTACCTGCAACATGGAGAGCAGAACTAGAAAGTGAGGATCGATTTTGAAATTTGCAGGTTGGAGGTGAAAATGGAATGATAGCTTGTCTGACAGAGGTGGGGATTTGCCTCTGCTATGCTAAGACCTATTATTATGCACCTATAATTGCCAAGGCCCCTTCTGACCTCTATCGGCTCTTCCCCATGCAGCCTGATTTTAGCCCTCCTGGCAACATCCTCCTCTTTTCATGCTTGGTGGTAGCTGCTCAGCTATCTGCAGCACTATTTGACTAGAGAGTGGCGCTTAGGAGGCGCTGACCTGATGCAAGAAGCAATGAGGTTTTATACAAAATACTTCTTGTAGAAAGAACTCCATGCAGGAGAGTTACTGGGATGATCTCAGGAGACAGTGAGGGAGGCAGGACTGGGCTCTAACAGTGTGAGTGTGTCTGAATCTTCAACTGAATCGGAAGCAAAGACGGGGGTATTCAGCTGTAGGGGGGAGGGGTCACTGTTTAATGTTGTCATGGTTGCATATAAGAAAGTATGGTGTCAGTCATTTGAGGGCCACAGCTTGCCACAGGAAAGTTCTTAGGTGAGTGTGATCTTCAAGGTTAGAGGCAGTCTCCATGATGCAATATCAAAAAATGGATAATCTCAAAGCTGGAGGCTAGTTTAAAGGATCCAGGTGGGGTATATCAGTGTGTAGTACAGTTGTACATACAACAGAATTTGAAGGTATTTCTCATTCCTCAGGCTTTGCCCTCACCAATCTGACAAACCACTAATAAATTACTCTTACTGAAAGGAACTTACCCGAGAAAAGAAAATATATAAGGCCGTTCTCTCAAGTTAGTGCCAGGGTGTCTTTGTGTCATATTCATTTAGACTATTATGCTAAAACTCAACTCCAAAGATAAACATCCTTTGAGTGATTAAGGAACTAAGATGGCAGGCTAGAGAAATTGTTGGTTATTCTGGCTATTTTGGGCAGAAGAGAAAGGCACCAAATATCTGAAAGAACATCATGTCATGATGGCAGAGAAGACATTAAAGACAGAAGAAACTCTAGCTACTACATAGTCCTGCTCGGGACAAGCTTTGTACTTATCCAGATGTATTGGGAATAGAATTAAAGTGGCATCTTACCCTTCATAAAAGACTACTCAGCTACTTTCTTTCTAGTGGAAGATATTTGAGCATTACACTTTCCAAACATCTATAGTAGGCATAGGAACATCTGAAAATTTGGAAGGTAAGGTATACGATGAACGACAATGTAAATAGATGATATTCTGGGATTCTTGAGTTGACTTCTAATTTCCAAGAAGTACTGCTTGTGAAAATTCTGTGTATTTTGTTTTCTCTTTAGACTTATTTCCAACCATATACATGTCATTTATATTTCTGCTTGTCCTCTTGCTTTCTTTGGACAATCAATATGCTGAAATATGAACAAATAACCTTTATATAACACCCAAGGCCTTTCTTTTGTTACCTGATGGGACATGTCAACTTGGCTAATGGTTATTTTTCTGTCTGAATTTGTTAGTGAAGTAGCCAAACATTCAGAGGACCAGGACCGTTGTGCTCTTGTGAGACTTCTTTTAGCTGGCTCTTTACATTTGGGAAGTTCAGAGCATTTACAAAAACATCTGAACTCTCAGGATTTTATTTGAAGCGAAATCCAAACTTTGAACCTTTTATGGTTTTGCACATCACAAGTGTGTGTGTCTCCTGCCTTGATATTATTCCCTCTGGTCCCCTCCTGACTCTTTGTCCCTTGAATAAAACTGAACAGTTAGTTGGAGATCAAAACCCGATCCAAGGGTCACCTCAGATTGACGACCTTCTCTCTACAACAACCACTTTAATTAAAGAGCATGTCCATGAGCGACCACCTTTCTGTGGGGCCCTTGGATGTATTCTCAAGACAGATTTTGCTGTCACACAGCTGTGGTGGCCCCTTGCTCTGAAAGAGTAGCAAGTCCCAGTAGATCATAGATCTTAACCCCATGACAGGCCAACCTATTTATGCTGGCTCCTAATAATGACTTATGTTTATAATGGCACTATTCATCCCAGAAGCCAGCTCACAGCACTCCCTTGACCACATGTGCTCTTTTGATTCAGGCATGTGTCTATATACATGCACATATCACAACTGTACAAAGGTCTTGACTGCTGTGACTTCAATCAGCCCTTTCTTCCTTTTTCTTAGCTTTGGGGCCTGATCCTGGGGATTAGGGAAGCCAGTGCACCCTTCTCTTTATCACTGGAGGGAAAAAAATAGACAGAATTGAACAATTGGGAGTCCAGCTCCCTATTCGCTTTCTTGCTTATTAGGGTCTGCGTACATCAGCCATGATGCAGCAAAGCAAGTTGAGAACTTGTGCAATACATATTTAATAGTGGGGATTTTCCTCTCCTTTTATCTCCTCTCCTTCTCTCCTTCCATTTAATGAACCAATTATTCTGACAAGGAGGAGAATGCTCCTTCCCAGCTCCCTCTCACTTGGAGCCTTTATTCCCTGCCTCTGTAAAGTGCTGCCTAATTTGGCATAAGACCCTATTGTCGGTTATTTTTACATTCGTCATGAATTGTGTAAAATTGTTTCAGCACTTTAGAAATTTTTCTTTTAAAGCATGAAACATTATTGTATCCCCTGTATGAATGACAGGTAAGATGGTAAGAAAATGTCCAAATGTGTGTACACTCAATTGCATTGATTTTACTTAACAATATTTCAGTTTGTTTTCTAGATCAGATCAAACACAAAGGAAAAACACATAGACTACATATTAATGGGTTTCTACTTCCATAGAAATGCTTAAAATGAAGTAAATCTCATTGAAGACTTCTTAGCTATTCAATGTTGATAATGAAGCACAATAGAATCTTATTAATTTATGCACTAACTTTATTTATATAATGAAAATTGGAGCAGAATTGCTAGACAACACTGAGTATTTCAATAATAAAATGGAAACATTTTTCTGAAGTATTAATTCTGTTTATCTTAAGACTTTTTCCCCTCTCAATTGGGCAGATATCTCTATTACTGATCTATCGTGTATAGTGCAGGCTGGGTTAGCCTGAAACAGTTTGAAAGTGCTTGTCTTAAATTATAAATAAACTTCACTGAGTGGTATTCACGCAATATCTTCAAGTAGAAGGTGAGTTCACTTTTTCATCAGGAATGAGTGTCAGTGTTGTGAAAGATGTTACAAAGTCATAAACAAGAAACTGTGGCTATCCTTTAGGAGCTTCTCAATCAGAGGAGCACAGACTTCCGAAACTCACTAGTATCCTAATAGAGGTAAGAAAGAATCCTGTTTTAATTTTCAAGTCTCAATATTCCTTCTTTCAGAAATACCTAGTTTTAAAGAATACTGGTTCTGCCATGTCAGTCTGTGTAATTAGGAAGGAGTTGACTACTTCTTTGAGGTAAAAGTCCTAGCCCATTGAGCCACATAATGGCTTCAGATAAATAAATAGCTAATTAGAGTGTTCCTGTGATTTTTCCCCCTGGGGACACTATTTTTTAAGATTAATGGAACATAAATATAAAATTCTTGGTATTAAAAATACCATGGAGAAGGAGAGTTAAGTGTTGGAGAGAATTCTAGATATTATTACTTGAACATTGTGTTCCAACTGTAAGTCTATGTAAGGTAGATAATATATGGAGCTGTAAACGCCAGTAGGTATTAAAACCATATCAAACATGGAAGCATGTATGTGCTTTGGTAGATGCAGCCTCATTTGGGACCCATGGAGTGCAAACAAAACTTCCAAGTGCATGGGTCTAAAGGAAAGGTTGTAAAATGTTTCTAGAAGAGATTTCTGGTGAAGTATTCATAAACTCATCAAAACACAAATGAAGATGTTTGCCATATTTTTGAATGGAGGTTAGAGCTTTAAAATAAACTCAAAAAGCTAATTTTACCTTGAGATCCTATTCATACTGAAGCTCACAGAAGCATTTTGTTGAACAAAGTGTGTTCTGTTTTCCTGCCCAAAGCTTGTTGGCTGAGTTCTTGGTAACAGAATGACCTCATTTATAAGTAAGAATTGGAGTGGCAAAGACTCTCTGAATTACTATTGTGGTTCCAACAGCCAGAACAGATAGCCAACCCAAGAAGGTAAAACTTTGTTCTGGAAAATAGTAGTGCCAATCAACTATATTTAAATGTCAAGATAATAAAATATGTTGTAAATTAAAGCTTGGAGCAGGATATAGACTAAATGTCACTTTGTGACCCAGTCTATTCTATGATCCCACAAGTCCCTAAGGTTATCTTCACTTCCTAGTGACATTGATGTCTAATTTTACTACACAAGCACTTAGTTTTAAACTGATGTGGGCAATTTAGGCTCCAAATTGAAATTACCTGCTGTTTTAACATTGCAGAAACATGTCCTGTCTGTTTTATGTTTTTTTTTTCCTCTTTTGAAATATATGGTGAGGAGTAAAATTGTCAGGTACAAGCTGCCTTTGAATGGAGCTCTCTTGTATTCCGCTGCATATCCTTGTGACCTCACCTTGCTCCTTGATGACCAGTTCTGAGCTTGCTCTGACTGACTTTCTACAATGTAAAAAGGACTTTGCCTAAGCTCACATTGGTATTCTTTCTGCTGCTCTTCTGAAGGCTTCTCTGAATGCAAAGTATAGAGCTTGTGAAAATTGCCTGTGTTCATACATACAGAATCAGGAAAAGCAAGGGAGACAAACGCAGGTGGTCCAATGCACCCTTTATCTCATCCCATGTAGATAATGATGAGAGGTATTTTATCTGGCTGCTCAAAAGGACACAGAGGAGGTTAAATTCCATCTCCATGGAGTTCTGTGACCAATTTGACTAACATCCTAGTATGCTATACTCCATTATTCTGAATTCCTTCAGTCTGTGCTCTCCTCTTCTGTTCTTCAAAGAAATGACCTGCAAATGTGCTTTTGATCCGCATAGGGCTTTGAGGGGCAGGGGCAACACACATTAGCATCTGCATTATTACTATTAGTTTTTCTTACGAAGCATCTAATTGTCTTGATACGCTGATGCCCAAATTATAAATGACAACACTGGTATACTTTATCGGCCCTGCTGTAATAAGACACTAATAGCAAACTAGAGGTATGTGGGGGTGGGGCATAACGTGATTTTGAAGCACAACTTGAACAGAAAGTGTTGTAAGAATTATTTTCAAGATTGTGTCCTTTGTGAAATTTGACTTAAAAATCCTAGATTCTACATCCATACCATTTAGCATTTTAATGCTGTGGTAGGTTCTATAAAAAAGCAAGGAAACCAATGTCATTTACTGAATGCTATAGAGCTCATAGATGATCATATTTTAAACATGACCTCGATTGTGATATTTCCTTGGATTGCAACTCTGCATTAATACACACTAGCTTAGCAGCTCTTGACAAGATGCTTAACTTCCCTGAGGTTTCTTTTATGAAAATTGTTAAAGAAAAACCTACTTTGCAGAGTTCTAGAGTATTCTAAATAAGAATATTTGGGGGTGGAGAGGTAGTCGAGCTATGCCTAATGTTTAACAAGTATGAAATAAATGACATGTGTTTTCCAGACCAAAGGAAATGGTTAAGTTTTGTCAAATGAAGAACAATGAAAAGTATTTTATAATATAGGATAAAAACTTAAAATTCAAGGAAAGGATTTCAGATAATTTTATCATACAACATTACAATGAAGCTAAGTAAGGTGAATTTGCATATTCTAAATGGCTGAAAATTTTTAACTCTTATAAGCATTTTACTAAATATAGGGATACAAATACATCAGCTATTAGACAATACAAAAATTGGTATCAATATTTAGCTAATAGAGATAAAATCAAAGCAAGGTGACATGTAAAGTTGTATAACTTTATATAGCATTTGCCAGAACTCTGGACTGATGGTTTATAGACAAAGATTCAAAGGCCGCTCTGAAGTCTACATTTAATAACATGGGCTGCCTTCTGCAGGGCACTTAATTTCTCTAGGGTTCAATTTCCTACAGTTCAAATCTAGTTAAAACAAAAGGGATGGGCTTGATACTCTCTAAGGATCTTTCCAATTGGAAAATGTCACTATTCTATAATTTTAAGGATCCTTTCCTCAAGAAAGACCAAAGTTAAAAAAAAAAAAGATTGTAAACTTTTCTTTGCACAGAAGTATGATTATATAGCAAAAATCATTTGTCTCTGACCTTGATCTTAACATAAATAAAAATTCCATCCCAGAAATCACAGAAAATCAGAGAGTTCAATTCACTATGATGCATGCTGTGTTTCTTTTGAAAAAGTCACATGGCATAGGATTTAGGTTTTCTGCAACAATAATGACATCAGGATCTACAGCAGAATTCCACTAATGAGGCTCCAGTGTTGATAGGGGAGGAAAGAAACCAGACAAGAATGATTTGTAATTAGCACATCAATTATTTGTATATGAGTATGTGCTCCTTAAGTGCTTCAGAAGCATAAAAATGAATATTCCCCCTAATGCCTTGCTTTCTATTGTATAGTTTAATTTATGGTAATATTTGAGGACAAATACTATTATTTCCACACAAGTTTTTCCTTCAAATATCTTTTAATCCTGCTTTTGTGGATATATAAATAAATGATAAGGAGAAACAGTCTTAAAATGTTCTATGGAGATATACATAACAGAATAAAATCAAGGAAGGATCATGTGCACCAGAGAAATACCTAAAGAAAGGTCTACCTGTGCAGTGGTGGTAACACAAGCCTTTAATACCAGCAGTAAATAGACAGAGGCAGGCAGATGTCTGTAAGTTTGATGCCAGTCTCTTGTCCAGAGTGAGTTCCAGGAAAGCCAAGGCTACACAGAGAAATCCAGTCTGAAAAACCAAGGTGGGGGTCGGGGGCGGTCGGTCCTAACTGTCCTCTCAAAAAAAAACTTTCTAGTAAAATAAAAATATCTAAAATCTTTCAAGATTGTTTTTCCAATGCCAAAATGGCTTTTTACTTCTCTAAATATATGTTTTATTCAATAGATTCATGCAATCTCCCATAAATTTCTAATTACTACCTGTCTGAGTCTATTTATGGTCAGTTTGGAAAAGCTGGCAAGGCATCTAATAGAAAAAGAGTGGTAAGTGAACCATGGGGCCATGTAGGGCACCTTGCCACCCATTGTTTGATTAAGCAGACACATTAAACTCATGGAATGGTGGACTGAGAACTTCTCAAAGCTCACATGCAATCTCAGAAGATTATTTCAGGAACACAGTGAGGACAAGAATTATTTAGACATTACCTGATAATTTTGTTGATTTGGGAGTCATATTTTTATAATGTACTAATTAGTCTTTTATGTTATTTTAGAAAGTTAAAGAAAACAGCAACATGAATTGTTAACATTTTAGATAGCTGATAAGGTTTATTTTAAATAATTTCTTGATTTTACATGAAAATGTTTCTATCTGTTTAACTTAAATAACCAAATCTCCCTTTGATATGTCATTTATATATATTTCTAAACAATTTTGTTTCTTATCTAAAAATTTTAACATATTCACTTCCCCCAGTCTCCTTCCATTTCCACTGTCTCTACTCTCCTATCCCTTCCCACGCAACTTTGTGATTTTTTTTTTCATTTAATTTATCCATTGAGTCTAGTTTGTAACAGACAGAGCTGTTTTTGGGGGTAGGGCCTGCTTGATGTGTGGTCAACCTTCCAATGACTGTCTTCAGTTAGCAGTAGGGTTTTATGCCTACCTTCCCACCTCTGTTACAGGTATTTTATTGACTGGAATGTATATAGAGCAATATGAAATCATATGTGCATCTTCTCTGCTGTGTTTGAAAAACACTCTTTCCTTGAGTTTATTGATCACCTTGGACTCCAACAATCTTTCCATCCCCTCTTTCACATGGTTTCGTGAGCCTTGAGAGGAGGGGTGTGGTATGACTATCTCATGTTCTCAAGGGACTTTTTAAGGTGTATTAAAATGGGTGTTTACGACACTTGGAAAATAGATGCCTCTTCTTGAAGTTTTTAGTTTTGTTAATGAGAAAAATTTAAATATAAGCTCAAGAATAATTCATTAGAGTTAAAAAAAAACCCTCTGTAAATCTCAGCTGTAACTGGAGTTATCTCCAGTCCCGCCCAGGTCCCTAGACACTCAGACCCAAATAAACACACAGACACTCATATTATTTAAACTGTTTGGCCTAATGGCTCAGGCTTCTTGCTATCTAGTTCTTATATCTTAAATTAACCGATTTCTATTTATCTATAAGTTGCCACATGGCTTGTGGCTTACCAGTACTTTACATTTTGCTTCTCATGGCAGTGGCAGCTGGCAGTGTCTCCTGACTCAGCCTCCCACTCCCCAGAATTCCCTTCACTGCTTGTTCCACCTATACTTCCTGCCTTGTTACTAGCCAATCAGCATTTATTTTATTAACCAATCAAAGCAACACATTCACAGCATACAAAGAAATGTCCACAGCACTCAGCAGCTAAAAGAGGGAGCTACAGAAGAGAAAACCCTACAGCATCTGAATCAAGCGGGCTTGACTGTCAGCTATGTAGCAGACAAATAGACACATAGTGTGGACAGAGAGAGAGGAAGGAAGCACACTCAGGTGGCTTTGGTCAGTATAAAAATGAGATGGAGGAAAAGGGTCAGTGAAAAGGAGCAGGAGGGAAGCTGGGCGTCTCTGAATCAGGACTTAGAAATTCAGGCCAACACTACAGACCCTCAGAGCAACTCGACAGAGGGTGGGAATTCTGGGAAGGGGGAGTGTATTATCTAGTCAAATGACTAGTTATTTCTTTTATTTCTTTAGCATGTCTTAAGGTGAGCTTATCTTTATTAGAGGTGGTCCCTAGCTTAGGTTATTCACCAGGCCAACTTTACTCTTTAGAGACAAGACAATGCCATTCCATCCAGAAGAAAATTCCAATCATTTGGCTAGTTATGACTTAGATTTCCCTTAATGGGCTTTCAATGCCCCTGTAACACAAGTATGAAGATATTTGATATTACCTCTTTCAATCTCCATAAATGATCAAACAAGGATGTTTCTGATGGGAACAAGGGATAAACATTGATGAAATAGAGGACACCCATGTAACTGTTCTGGTAATGTCCTTGCTAGAGCCAGAAGACAGCCCTGGTTCCTGTTTATTGATTTCTCCTGAATGAACACAACTGCCTACAGGCAATATATGAGTATATGACTGAAACTAAGAAGAGAAACCTAGACATCTATGTGGCCAGGCCTATTGGACTGGCCAATGTGGTGATATTGTGTTCCCCCAAATATTGTATACCCTAATAAACTTATTTGGGATCAGAGAACAGAACAGCCACTCAATACAGAGGTCAGAAAATAGTGGCACACACACACCTTTAATCCTAGCATTCCGAAAACAGATTCATCCAGATCTCTGTGAGTTCAAAGCCAGACTGCAAACAGCCAGGCATGGTGACTCACGCCTTTAATCCCAGGTAGTAATGGCAGAAAGATATATAAGGTATGAAACCCAGGAACTGGGTCCTGGTTAAGCTTTTAGGCTTTTGAGCAGCAGTTCAGCTGAGATCCGTTAGGATGAGGATACAGAGGCTTCCAGTTTGAAGAAATAGGATCAGCTGAGGAATTGGCAAGGTGAGATAGCTGTGGCTTGTTCTGCTTCTCTGATCTTTGAGCATCCACCCCAATACCTGGCTCTGGGTTTGTTCTTATTAATAAAACCTTTTAAGATTAGTGCTACAGAACACTGTCTGAATGGAAGACTGAATGTTGGCAGTTTTACAGCCCAGTTCATCTCATTCCCCATATCTCATCTTAGTTTCCATCATAAGTGAAATACCCAGTCTAACAGCTTGATTGTACCCCATTTCTGGGAGCCCTCCTATTATACATATTTTTTTGTTTTCTTTTCTCTTTCATCCTCTTAAGGTTTCACTTATGAACATATGAAAATCCCTCTCTAAAATTCATCCTCCATTTTCTGAGAATTCCCTTCTTGGACTTTTTGAGATAAGAAGCAGCTTTGATGGTCATGGGATTTCAAGACCCTAGTTCCAAGAAAAGAGAAAGGCTCCACCCATTGTCCTCAGGGGTATCCTGATATTCCCATATTATTTCAGTGTAATAGCTTAAAATTCACAAGGAGCATCAATTTCATAAAGGAAATAATAATCTCAAAGTAATGGGTACTTCTTATGTAACACAAAACCATAGTTTCCAAATGTTGTCCCACACAATTTTTTAAATACAGGAATTTACTATGCCCATAGGAAAAACGTGGTTGGGTTCAAACAACGAACACATGTAAGAAACACAGTACAGAATGGATTCCATCATAGTTAGTCTCTGTAAAGTCCCTGTTTGACAAAACAGGGAGACTTCTGAACTAGCAGTGTTCCTGCAGATTCAACGAATGACCATGCTAATGAAAGTAGAAACAGAACAATCTAGAAAGTCAGCGGATCTCATTTGCCATGGTGCATCCCTATGAGGAGAAAGGGGGATTTACAAATATGTCTACATGCTTGGGGCCATGGGAAAATTTCCTTTATGCAGTTTATGGATCAGTGCCCCAAGGGGCATGTACTTGTATACTAAAGAAGGAAAATTAAATTCCCTGATGGTCAGGGAAAAGTATAACATTTTGACCAAATAATAGCATAAATGTTCCTTTTAAATTTATTAAGGAAAGTAGACACAAGAAATTTGAGTGTAAAAATGAATAAGAAAAGAGATCAAGAAGGTACAATGCCCTGCATGCATTTAGCAGAATTGGTATGTAGTAGAGTTACCTTTATTTAGCATTTATACTATTTAAATCAGGCAGTTAACAACAGCATCTTTGCCTTCACTGTTCAACAAAGCACAGGACATCATGCCCCTAAATATCTAAAAGAATCTTATTTTATGTGGTCAACTGAGTTTTCTTTTGCTGTCTGGCAATAAGAGATTTTGACAGAATCTGACACTTCACACTCAAAGAAAATTAAAAAAAAAATCATGCAAGAGAGTCAGAGACCATAGCTTATCTCTATGAACCTATTGGTGTGAATCAGAAAAGCTACTTTGGATGGACCCTGCAGAACAGAACACAAATAATGTTTTTCTACACTCATTAGATGTGGATCTATTTTGAGATGGGACTTCTGACATGGCACAATCACCCAGTGCATTTTTCAAACACAGTCCACACAGGAAAGCATTACTTTTGAGTTAAGTTTGACTATTGACCCTAGTTATCCCCACAGATGATGGAGCCATGTGACAAGAGCCCAAGGAAATGAATTCCCCTGAAAGTAAACTACACATCCAAGATCAATTTCATGTGCTTTCTCTTGGCATTATGAATTTCAATTTATTGCTATGCCTCTTAGAATAAATTAACAAGAATTTAGAAAAAAATGAACTAATATTCTTTGGCTATGTGCATAACCCTATCATTAAAAGTAATATTTGAAAAATTCCAAGTTCAGAGACATTACTGAATAATACTTCTATGGGGATTCCTCTTATAGAAAACTTGCTGGTTCTTCCTCAAGACATTTTCTGTAATCTCTTAATAAACTCACCAGTTGGAAGAATTTTGTTTTGTTTGTAACATTTTGGGGGATCTGTACGACATGCATGTATGTATTTTCATGCTGGTTATTGTCAATGTGTGCATGCCACTGCAGGCACATGTGGATCAGAGGACAACCTTAGGTACTGATCTTCTATTTCTATCTTGCTTTAGATAGCATCTCTTGTATACTTCTGCACATGCCTGGCTTACCCACTAAGAGGCTTCTCAGAATCCTCATTTTATCACTAGGAGCAGTAAGATTACAGAAACAGGCTACTGCCTCAGCCTCTTACATGAAATCTGAACGTCCAAACTCTGGTCTTCACGCTTGTATAGCAAGCATATTACGCACTGAGCCATTGCTGCAGCCCATACAATTGTTTTAAGGTGCTGTTTTTGAATGGCTCATTAATTGGCTAATTTGAACAAACAAATACTGTGTGTTTAATTAGTTATAAGAGATTGTTTCTCATTGGAGGACCCATTAATTGCAGACATTGAAGCTGTTATTGGGAAATGCCTACAAATAAGTAATGTCTATGCTATAGTAATTCTAATTGTAATTGGGCACATATTTCAGGTAGGGTACAATTAATAGCTACTATTTTAAAAAGTATGGATGTAGTATCTGTTTTTGAGGCAAAAGGACTATGTTAGCATCTATGACCAACACTTGCTACCAGTGGAAAATTCACTCCATCATTACCTTAAACAGATCATGGGGACCTTATCTCTTAGTGGGAATGTTCTTTTCTTGGTAGTCACATCTCTCTACCTGTCTAGAGAGTGACATGAATCCTGAAGCAGGCATCAACATAGGAATCTAAGGGTCTCCAAATATTCAATCTGTTTCCTACACTTCTGTTTCTCTGAGGTGACTTGTGGATTTGACCAGAGCACTTTATGTGCAGAGTCTTACTTATATAAGTGTGAAAAAATCTTACTTGTAGTTTAGTTTCTAATTATTTTAGCACGAGCTAATAACTGTGCCCCCCCAAAAAAGATCTAAATACTAGTTCTGAAAAATGCTTCAAATGAATATTTCAGTTGTAACTGTGCAAGAATTTCTACAATGCACCAACCAAATACAATATGTAAATGCTCTATTTGACTAACTGATGCTATTATACTCATTTCCATAGTGTTTTTCAATAAACCTGCAAATTACAGTTGGATGAGAATCTTCATCCTTACCTACACTGACAATACTTCAAGCTGGCAAGGTCTCATTTGCTACTATTCTAGAGCAATGTGAATAATATGTGTAAACATATTTTGTATATTTCCTAGCGATTTGTCACCACCTTATTCCTTACCTTCTTTATTGTTCATCACCACTATTTGCTCCTCATTTTTTTAGTACATTGTTGCTTTTCTTTACCTTGTTCAATCATTATCTCCTTGCATATTAGACAATTTCCCCAAACCTCTAGAAGCTCAGCATTCCACTACAGAAGCCTAAACTATACGGGGATCTAGCGATTGCATTGCTGTTTGGAATACAAGAATGAATAGACTGACAAAGTTGAAGACACTGCCTGGCATATGGAAAAGCCATTGAATCTTATTATTACATATTCTGGCCATGATTAATTCCAGTTTATGAGGCATGTTAGGAGAGTGAAGTCATACGAAAACTCTCACCTAGCAGTTTCATCGGATATCAAAAGCCACAAGAAGCCACTCTCGCTCACCAGTAGCACACTGGATGATCGAAAAGATCACAGTCTACTAGAGCTCTTGAGCAAGTAGAAAGCACAATGGAACTAGGAGAGAGAGAGAGAGAGAGAGAGAGAGAGAGAGAGAGAGAGAGAGAGAGAGGAGAGGGAGAGGGAGAGGGAGAGGGAGAGGGAGAGGGAGAGGGAGAGGGAGAGGGAGAGGGAGAGGGAGAGGGAGAGGGAGAGGGAGAGGGAGAGAGAGAGATCTCCTAAGAGACAAGGAATTCTGATTTTCTTCTTGACAGAATACCAGAAAGGGCTAGGGTTTCTACAGATGTGGACAAAAGTAGCTGAATTTATCAAAACGTGAAAGTGTAAGTACATATTAGGGTAAAATTTACAGTCTAAGTTACTGGGTGTAGGATTACCTGTATAGAATCCCAGCACTCAGGGGACAGTGGCAGGAAGATCAGAAATTCAATGTCTCCCATGGCTGCAGAGCATGTTAGGGGCCAGCTCGAGGTGCAAGATACCTTGTTTGGTGGGAGATCTATAAAATTCCACATTATATGGTAAAGAAGAGAAATTTGGAATCATATTCTACCCCTAGATTTTCACAAAAAAAATATTGTTGACAAAACTTGGAATGGGACACCTTCTAAAGAAAAAAGGAACCACCATGTGATTCCCTCATATTTGATGGTGAAGCAGGGAGCTCAGAGAATATTGTGTATGTGGTAACTGTGGGCTACCACTGCAGGAAGGCAGACAAGTTGCAAATGCATTTTCCATCTGTCCATCTACCTATGAAACATGCCCAGACAACTTTATAAACTAGAATCAAGGAAACATTAGTGTTGTTCTGAGCTTTTGTACCTACATATGTATGAAAAAGCAGCTGTTTATAGTTATGGAACTAGATGTGAAACAGAAACTGTAAAAGATATTCCTAAGACAGAGGCACATGGAAATTGTTGGCATCTGCAAGCAAAACAAGATCTTAGGAGAAATTGCACAGGCAGTCTAGACATTTTGCTGTCTACTGAGCAAAAGTCATCAATACCAAGGAGAGGCAAATACTCCATCAGACAGATGCCATCAGAAGAAATATTTAATTTTGAACTAGAGAAACAAAAAAAGCTAAGACTATGCCCAATACAGACTACGTGGAATTAAATAGAAACAACCTCTATATTAATTACCATAAAGGAAAAAAAAAGACCTGAAAGCCATCTTCTTTTAGTCTTTACTTATGTTTGACAATAAAATTACAATACACATAAAGAGAGAAGACAATATGATCCATCAACCAAAGAGAAAATAGACTATATAATCAGACACAGCACAGGATATATGTTAGAATATTTGGTGGGAATGCTGAAAACAATTGTGATAAATAGATACAGTAGTGGAAACACTATATAAAATGCAT